>NW_027176373.1:10236672-10699172 GCF_023349555.1 Cebidichthys violaceus
GGCACCTTTGAGGGAATGAAAGTGAAGTAACAAGTAATGTAACACATTAATTTTACTGCAGAGTAATTCTGAAAGTAATGTAATGACTTTATAATGAGTAATGTGCTTAATGCAAATTGATTACAGTTTTGTGGAGTTAGAAAGAAGTGAGCAAACCTCTGTAGCCTGCTCCTCATCTCTGCTTGAGGGCAGTGGCTCGAATCTACATTTGCTGCCACTAGCATGAGTGGTCAGGCTGCATTGTGGGTAAAGTGGGCACCACAAAGAAGAATGAGTGGAATAAATAAGACAATATCTCTGATTCTGCTGCATTGACTTTGATCCTTTTCTTAAACTGTCCATCGTGAGTCCAACATTGTTCTAGAAGTGTAATGATACATCTGGGCAGTATTCCTCTAAGTATCTTCTGACAATGTATTTAATTGAGACAGTTTTTTATTTGAATGTTACTCATTTGCTCCACAGGTAGCAACCTTCGTGGGTCCAGTCACAGCCATACCTGTACTACTCTTCTCTGGCTTCTTTGTCAATTTTGACACCATTCCCAAATACCTACAGTGGAGCTCTTATGTTTCCTATGTCAGGTACTGTCAGTAGTTTATGTAGTTCAAATTTCTAAGAGAGTTCAGCCACTATTTTTAGACTTTTGCTAAAAAAAAATTCAGCTATCTGTCTTTTTTTTAATCTGAAATGATTTCTTTAAATGAGGCTGGGTTCACAAGTAAAAAATTGTTGTCTTTTAGGTACGGCTTTGAGGGGGTGATACTCTCTATCTATGGGATGAACCGGTCGGAGCTGGAGTGTCCGGGCGTGGTGTGTAAGTTCCAAAAGCCAGAGGAGGTCCTGCAACTGCTGGACGTGCAGGATGCAAAGCTCTACGTGGACTTCATTGCACTGGGGGTTTTCTTCCTGGTCCTTAGACTGGCTACTTACCTGGTTCTACGCTACAAAGTCAAGTCAGAGCGTTAAGACGTCCAGATGATGGATTTGGATGCCTGCACATTACCCGGCAGTGTGGGATAGTAAGCAAACATATAGTCTCTCTTTCTCTGTCTTTACTTTACAAACATGTACAAAAACAAACACAAGTCCAGCACATAAAATCATCAGAAAGCTGCGCTGCACTACCAAACTGCACAGTATAATATTCTCTTTTAAACGGTTTGTGATTCAAGAAAAAAGGAAGTGTTGTTCTGTCTCCCATTCTTACATGTCCTTCAGGTAATAGTATTTTCAGCCCAGCATTACCTTCCAAAAATATTGTGTATCTGCACTATACATAAACAGAATACCCAACTTAGTATCAGAAAGCATGTGTCTAACTGAGAAATTTTGATTTAGCCCCCGGGTTTATGGGGAACCATGGTGACCGTCATGGTGCAGGAGTGTCCAATAACGTGTAGCTTCTCAATTCAATACCTAAAAAGATAATCCAAGGTTATCTTTGGATCAGAATCCCGTTAATTGATTTGTCATTGGACAGCACCCATGAAGATACCACAGGAACACAATTTCAAGATGGATACGCTCTTATTTCCATCAGGAAAAGTGGAAACTTTCAGTGGCAGAAAGCTTTTGTGCGGCTTCTCACTCCCCTGTAGGATCATCTCATCAGGTATCCTTACCAAGACGCTGAACACGATGGCTTTTCTTTATGGAGTAGGACCTTAACAAACTGACTGCCTGTGGATGACTTTCCTTGCTTTCCATCTGCAGTGTGGATCATTTTTGCAGGACCTTCTGCCCTACCATTGAAGGTGGTAGAGCATTTAGACATGGATGAAATGTTTGTAAAAATGTCAAGTCTTATACAAAAGACCGGTGTGGATTGGCCCTGCGACCTGGCCTGTGATTCCTTTCTTGCTCCCAATATAACACGTTTGATTCCTCTGTAAGAGAGGAAGCATTCAGTGAACAGGGAGCAGATTGTGAAATCAAGCATGACTGCGGTTTCTAGCCTGATGCAGAGGGCTGTTGCACAGTGGGAATGGTGTTTCAGGTGAAGTGCAACAGCCTATTCTGTAGTTCCAAAAAGTCTAAACGCCGTCAATTTTTTGACACATTTCTTTGAACTGCTTGTTTCCACTGGTTGTATGACTCTTTAGCTGCCTCCTCCCTGAGCTACGAAAGGAAATAATGTTTTTTTCTCTCCTTCTCTTCTTATTCTGCTTTGCTGATGTCTGACAGATGTGTTGTTGTCCAAAACAATGCTAGATACTTGAAATGCTGGCTGGGCAGTTTTTGTGCCTCTGATCTAGAATGATTTGAGTTTCCTCTGCTTCATTATTTGCACATACACTTTATGTCAATGTACATGCCAGTTCACACACACACACACACACACACACACACACACACACACACACACACACACACACACACACACACACACACACACACACACACACACACACACACACACAGCTTCTTGTGCACACAGACATTCACACAAACACTCACAAGCAAACAATGCTTAGAAGAGTCCTCCTTGTTCCGGGGCAATGCAAATATTTTACAATAGACTTGCTATGAAATATTTCTTACTTAAACTATGCTACTTAGTAACCCTTATTATAAAGCATAAAATAATAAGTATATAATCAATGATTGTACAGTGAATATGTTATGCTGTAAACAAATGTACATTTGCACTTTTCAATGTTTGTTCTTTTTTATTTATTTGTATTTCATTTTATTTTTATATATCTATGTGATGCTTGAAAGTATAACTGGGAAAACAGCAACGGAATGTTGCATGTTCACATTAGGAATGAAATTTATGAAATATAAAATTTCAGAGTGAAGCGTAACGATTTTATTTCCCCATCCAAATGTATGTATCCTGCAATGTTTGAGGAGATGCAAATCCTCTGCTTTCAGCTGAACATTTATAGAATATCTGTAATCGAGTGCGTCACCGCTGTAGATAAAAAAAGATAGAATCGGGAGTGAGAAGTACCGTAGAAATGTGTGAAATGTGCTGGAAGGCAGACAACCAAATGTATCATTATGTAGCTAAAGAGATTGGCGGTCTCTTTAGGAACAAACTGGATCAGTGAAGCAGATCAGTGATCGTAGATCTGCTTCACTGTTCAGCAGGTGGAGTCCTGCTCAGGCAGAAAGCTGCAGGTGGAGGTTTGGATTTTGTCATTAATAGCAATAGTCAACATTGTGATGTTTAATTGTTATACCTCGCACTGCTGTGGCATCAGTCCGTTCATATGTTTTATATTAAGACCTTGATATGAGTCCTTTTGTTCCTACCAGTTTTATTATGTGCAATAACCATCCAAAGGTGTTAGGAAAATGTGACGCTGCAATCTGTCTCTTTTTCATCTTTTCATTTTAGTTGTGTTTTTGTTGCTTCTGTTCACTAACTAATTTGGTGGGTGTGTTGGATGAACACCTGGAGGATTTAATTTGGAGGGACAGAAGCAGAATAATAATAGAAAAATGTACTGTAGACGGGTGCTGGATAAGCTGAAGCTACCAGGCAGATATTTCCATTTTAATGTCAGATCCCGTCAATTGGTTCTCGAGTTAGTGGAGGACAATGTGTAGAGTGGGAGAAGTATTGAATAAAGTCAGTTTTACTGTCAACACAGCAGATATATGTTACCTTCCCTAAAATATATTAAAATCCATGAGTTAAAACCAGACCTGCAGGTATGACTTTGTATGGTTAAAAAAAAAAGAGAAAAGAAACAGCTCCAACTCCGGGACAAAGTGGGGATAATTGTCAGAGTTGAAGTCATTAACCAGTCTGGGAACGTCTCGTCCTGAAGTCTTAAGGCCTATGGTACAAAAAAAATAAAACGTTAATCTTGTGACCAAAGAAGGAGCTCTAAAAAGTCGCCCCAATGTGTGTAGTGATTCAAATCCAGATGGATTTTCTTGATTTCTTAAGATTTGTTTTGCAGTGTCCCTTCCAGGTCAGAGTGCTCATCACTGACAGATATGATTTGGCTCCACTGGCGATACTAAAATCACATATAAGCAGTGTTCTATAAGTGACTGTGTATGTTGACGAACGTATGGTCAAGTCAAAATGCTTCGCTCTCTTTGACATTTTAATTTATCATGTCACTATTCACTATTTCACCTGTTTGTCATAATAAGCCACCTGACTTCTGTGCACTCTATCATGCATGGTAAATAATAATATACAGGCTATCTCTACAGAGAGCTATGTTGGCTGATTGAAAATGAATAATAGAATGGAAGGCTGTTTAACACTGATTGTTTTTTTCTTTCATTTTTGTTTGTCTTAATTTGTTTTCATTTACAGTTTAATTTATGGTTTCTCAACTAATAAAAAATGCAAGTTCTGTATACTGAACGCTGTTCCAAGGATTATAATAAAGATCATTTATAACCTTTGCCCTCGCTCAGTGAGATGATTCGCTCAAACACTGACTGTTAGTTCACATGTATCTGTGACAATGTTTATTAAGTTAATATGTATATGGTTATTTGTTGTTGGCTTAATCAGATATCCCACACTTACAAGTCCATTAAGAGCGCTGAATACTTTATGTACCCTGTACACAAGGGGTTTGGGGCACCAATGCAGTCTGTGGACATTTTTAGCATAACCACTTTTTGTTTACTCTTCACATACTAGATGTGCCAGGAGACACTCGTTTTAGCATTAAAGTCACATTAGAGGCACGTTAACATGCTTGGTCAGTGTTTCATGTCATGAATTAATAAGAAAACATCTTGTTACTGAAAGCAAATACCTTTAACTTTGAACAACTTTGTAATGTAATGGGAAAAATGAGACAAATGTTAAGAGGATAAAATATTCTTTTAAAAATGGAAAGCTGGGTATAAATATCATCAACAACCATAAAGATCAGAATTACTTCCACAATAAAAAAATAGAAAAATACCCATTTTACAGCCCAAAGGCACCATTGTCCTGATGATTGCAAGCGCAGTAAACACAATGCAGCAGAATGAGCGCCTACGTAAATGTGCATAATGGCTTCATCCAATGTGGTGAAGCGGTTTACTCATAACATGTGCCAAAAGAAAAGGTATAGAGACTTTAACAAGATTTAAATACATTTTTCTCAATCACACTATTCTACACTCTCACATGTAAAAAGACACATAGCTAGATTGGGTCAGGTTAGAAAACTAGATTTTAGACTGCATTCATTGTTGCCTATGGAGTAGGTGAGGAAAATAAGTATGTTTCCATGGTTGTTATTCAGACTCAGATCCGTTATGGTCTAACTAATAACTAAATCTCAATTTGGCTGTATATTAGGCCCTAATTAATGGTGTCAATGAAAGTCATGTAAGAGGTCACATTCTGTAAAAAGCCTGATTATTTACGTTCCTTTTTGCTTGATCAGGTTGTAGACAAGAGGGACCCCTGCTGTCAAGAAGTTTATACAATCCTTTTATCAAAAATATACAGGACTACATTAGTATTTTATGCATGTCCTATGTCAGCTATTCTTGGCCACTGGGCCAGCATATTTTCCTTATTTTATGGTCACGTGTTTTTTTTTTCTCATTTATATGGGAATGTTATCCAGAGATTTATTTTTGTTTGAATAAGAAATGGTTGACAACCCCTGTCCTGTTTCATTACATGTCTCTTTGCAATACTACTTACAATAATACGTGTAATAATGAATATGGGAAATGTCACGACATGTCAATATAATGAGTTTGGTGCCTGGTTAGATTTAAGTTTTTGTATGTGTGCACTCACTCTTCTGGTTGTTCACTACAAAGTAATAGGTTTTAACAGGTAACCCTTATAAGGCCTCAGACCCCACGAGACAGGTCGACGCACTCACTTTAAAATCATGTCGTAGTAATGCTAACTCAATAAAGGTGTTGCACCACGCCTGCTATTCGATGAAGACTTCTGCTATTTTCTTCCGGGTTCATTTTCCGACTTCCGCTCCTCACATTCACCCAAGGAGTTTCATCTTGCTCTTTATTTAATCTTTGTTGAGGACCGGCATTTTCCCACAACACCCTGCTGCTGCTCTCACAGATGACGAAAATGGCGGACAACGCATCATCGGTAGGTTTTCAAGAAATATAATTTTATTTTAGAGACATTGACCACTTTCAGGATGCAAATTAACGCATTATTTTCGACAGGTCGAGATTGTTGAGGGCTGTCGCCTCCCCGTTCTTCGTAAAAACCAAGAACACGAGGACGAATGGCGTAAGTATTGTCCGGTTGTTTTTTCCAATGCTAAGCTAGCTAATGCTAACTAGCGAACCTCAGCTGTTGTTATCAGACGCCTCGGCCTCCAGTGAAAGCACTGTAAACACCACACTCACAGGGCTGTACAATGTAAATGCATTTAATTTGAACACTTGCTAATTCCACTCTTACATCAAACATTTAATTAACTAGCTAGCTCTTATTGTTTTCTTTAATAAAAGACGTTTTTTGGGGAAGCTTGGGCGAAATCTATCTGACATCACGCTGTTGTTTACAAATCTGAAACCAATTGTTCAGGTCGAACAGTTGGTTGCCCGTTACTTGTTTTGACAGGTCGGACTGATGAGAAAAGTAAGAGCCACAACAAAAGTAGCCAAATCAGTCGGGCGTCTCAGTGACACTTGGTATTGTGAAGCTTCACTTGGTTCATTGTGGCAGCTTTACTACTCTGACACACATCCTCATGTCCAAGTGGGTTGTGTGCAGTGGTTCCCCATTGTCTTGGCTTGATATTGATATTTTAAATGAAAGCAATAATTATTCGCTACTCTTTGTCACAGGTTGCATGTGTATATTTATGAGCAGTGAGTTAGGAGATGTTCATATCTTTAGAGCTTTCTTATTTAAATTAATGTATAATAGAGGTCTCAAGAGGTGAAACTAGCCACTCTTACAAACTATAAAAGCTAAGAACAAGAATATTTCTTTACATAATTTGTTATGTACTTCTAATTTTTTTTCATGTTTGTTAGTATCTCGTGACACTGTAGATTAATCTTGCATTCATTATTATTTTGTTATGATTTTGTCATTGTTCATTGAATGTCAGGATGTTGTGAAAAATGGCAACATATATTCCCAGAGCTGTGTGAAGTATTTTAGTCACTGTTGTCGCTGAACATCATTCTAAAACCCAAAAGTCACTTAATGTAAAACATAAAAGCAGATATTCGTCACAATTGAGAAAATGAAAACAAAAAACATTTGGCCTATTTTTGATACATTTTCTGTCCATTGATTGAGTACACCTCTTTCCGTACTACTTGCTGCTCTAGTTTAGCGAAATCTACATGAATCCTTTAACCCACAATGATTGTTGTTAAGTGGTTTTATATCCATTATGCTTAAGCAGCTGTTTTGTGGATGTCCATGACAATAATTTTGTTGATTTGAGTACAGGTCATTGCACGTTTTTAATGTGACTTATCTGCTTTTCTTACAGCATTGGCTGAAATCTTAAGTGTGAAGGAAGTCTCTTCGAGAAAGCTTTACTATGTTCACTATATTGACTGTGAGTATAGTTTGTGTTACATCTTGTTTTTATTTGGCATTTTAACTGCAACTTTACAGACTGAAATCCACAACACAGAAACATCACAGCATATGTCTTTTTGTTTTTGTCAAACTGCTTGTGTTAAAAGTCAACAAGCGCCTGGATGAGTGGGTCACAGGGGACAGGCTGGACATGAAGAAGCTCCAGTTCCCTAAGAAAGAAGCTAAAACGCCAACCAAGAATGGTCTTCCAGGCTCCCGTCCCAGCTCTCCAGAGAGAGAAGTGGTAAGTGGATGCTACGCATTTATTTTTTCTAATTTGTCATGCCCAACAATACACCAAAGTTTGTTAGTATCATGTTACCATTGTGAAGACAGTAGTTACACAATATGAGCCTACGTTTTACATCCCAGTGGTTTGATAACTGCAACAGCGATTGAGTTCAAATGCACCAACACTGTATATGGTGTGTTTTCTATCTGAATGGGCTCAGGATTATATGTTCAATGTTTATATTAAACCCAGCCTCGACTCTTAAGGAACATTTTAGCAAAGCATTAATGTAGTGTGTGATATAGACGACTCTCCATTTTAAGAAAAAATTTAAATCATCAGTTTTCAGTCTACATTGTTGTTTTCATACATCTTCAGATTTGATTTAGTTTGCCACAGAACTGTTCATTTTCAATGCGGTTATTATGGAACACTCTGGTTACATTGTGTGGGCATTAAATCCCTGAGTTTTAATCTAAGGGTTCATATGAATGTCAGTTAACCTCTTCCTTTCTTTTCAATTCAGAGGAAGAGTCTAGATCTCAATGCACAGTCTGCCACAGCTCCTTCCAGAGGCAAAACCCTCCCCACACCGGTACAGCTTGACTTTACACATTCTAGAAATGACTTGAGACCTTAGTGTGAACCTGGTGTTAACATGCCTCTTGTGTGCTCATACAGCTATCGGGTCATGCCGAACTGCATGGGAATCCAGAAATAAACAACCATGAAATAAAAAAGGAAGATGCTGATCCGGTCGTGCAGATCACATCTGGAAGTGGTTTAACACACAGTGTATCCAAATGTTTGTCAGGTGTATGCACTGGACTCGTCAAGCCACATTTCAACTTCAAATCTTTCAAGGTAGCTGGTACTCTCTGTTATTGTTGTAATCGTTCATGTTGTGCTGAAGAGGGATTGTTCTATGAGCTTTCAGTATCTACAGATGTGTGATGAAATATATTGTTTTTTAAATCACATGTACTAAAGCAGCTGACATAATAAATCACACAACAATGAAAAAGTGGGAAGTTGTTGATGCAGGTGGTTTAAACACAACAAAAACACATTTTTAGTTGTAACTCAGTGGAGTTGCAGCTGATCTGTGTCTGTTGCATTTCATTACCAGGTTTTAATAGGGTGTTTAAATTTGACTAACCTAGAGATAAAACTGAAATTGGTAAAACCTGCTTAATGTGACATGCTGTGGCCATTTAACCAGACACAGTGTGAGCTCATATCAGTGGACTGGCTGCAGATAATATTAACATGGCACTGCTTCATGACATTAAGACTGGAGTACCCAGCTGTAAATCATTACATTGCTGTGTCATCTTGAACACATGCCTCTGGTCTGACTGGAATCAAAAACTCTTGTTTGGAAACACAGATTCTGATTGGTTAAAGTGTTTGGTCCATGTCCTCATATTAACGATGTTTGTTTTGCTGCAGAAGAGAAAAGTAGAAGCCGTCCCCATGGCGACTCAGGTACCCCCGGCCACCCCTGTGCCCTCCCTGCCAAGTTCAACTGAAGCCTCTCAGGCCTCTGTTTTTCCCGCTGTGAGGGAGCCCAACACGTTTAAGTCCCGCGAAGACCATGAACCGATCTCCTCGCTCACAACGGTAAAGAAAACGGTCCTGGATTCTTAAAGGTTTGAGTATTGGTTCACTGAATAATGTGCAACTTCTCATTTCTCTGTAATGACAGAACGGCACTGCCCGGCGACTCATCCCCTCGCAGCCCGGCAGGAAGAGAAAAGCTAATTGTGGGGGAACTGATGAGGTATGAAGTATATTCATCTTTACAGTCACTTTATTATTTTCTCATTTTAAATGTATGCCTTGTGTCAGAGTCTCTGTATCTTTTTTGTTTAAAAAAATGCAGGATTTTATCTGTATTTTGAGGACTGCAATGTAAAGATAATATAGTATACGTATAGAATTAAATTAGTCAAAGAATACATTGTATTTATGTGCATCATCTACTCCAGTATTAAAAGCCCAGATGACCAAACATACTGCCTGTATTACTGTTGGCAGAATTTTCAAGTATTTGTCAACAAAAATGAATCCCAAATTAACATATTTATCACATGAATGCTGATTATGTTGTTATCCTTCTTTACTGTTTTAAATGAGATAAGCTGTTTGCCGTGGTAATTTCTATATAACCAGCCTTACAAAACACAAGTATACGAGTATGTTGACTAAAGTATTTGCCTACTAATCCTTTAAATCTGTTAATTTGTCATTACATTGGACGTTTCACGTCACAACTCCCTGTTTGTTTAAATGTTTCTAAACCTGAAGTCTGTTTTGTTAAGACCTGTTTTAGTTCAAATTAGTTAGAAATAAACAATAACCTACAACATACCAGCAAGATCTGGGGACTTATTAATTTTTTTCAACATCCACTAATTCTTCAAGTCAGATGTGTTTTAATTTTTATATGAAGTTGAATAAGTTTATATTGTCCTTTTGTTTTGCTACATTTAGGAATTCAGTGTTTTGACTGACCTTGTTGCAACTGTACAATGAGAAGTATTGACAAAGATTTTGACATGAGTAATTTTCAAGCCTATTGTACAAAAAACCCCAATCATTTTAATTAATTTTGTGTTACAAAATGTTAACGATTGATGATGATATGATCTCAAATGTATGTTATTTGTTTTTGAGAGACTCAAGAGCAGAACAACTGATTGTAACTTGATCCTTTTTAAATGCGTACATGTAACAAGGTAGTTATAACCACAAAAAAATATTTAATGTCACTAAATGAGACAGAAAAATGTCCAAACAAAGCAGGTCAGACCTTTGTTTTCAGGGTTTCTTTTCATTCTGTCAAGCTACTTAACATGAGCAGCTCAGCTGTTATGTTTAGTGTCGCTGTCCCACGTTCTCACGTCATCTCTGATGACAGTGGCCAGTGGGTTTTTCATTTAGTTAACAAAACAATCCGTCAAACCCACATGAAGTAATTGGTCTAACGTTTGTGTTTGCTCTTTTCCTCCTTCATTAACATCTCTATCACTGCTTATGATTGTCAGTATTGCTGGCTCCCGATGAACCAACCTTTTTAATTGACTAAAACAAAAGTTACTCTAAATTTCAACATTGCTTTCAATCTGCCCCTGAACCAAACTGTTCAGTGTAAATAATAACCATTTTATTCCCCTTTATAGTTTCCAAAAGCCTGATTTTTGTATCTTTTTTTTCCTGCTAGATGATAAAGGTTTTGCAGTATAACAACCCTCAAAGTGCCAGTGTCTTTCTTCCACCACCAGAGGTCAGTCTTATTAGCACACGTTGATTGTATGTTGCTGTGCCTCAGTGCGTCTAATAGAACAGAGGTGTTTGTTACCTCAGACACAACTTTTTGGTGACATGTACAACCTCTGTGTTATTTATGTTACCTATTTAAAGACATTTAAATGTGTAGAACTCTTAAAATTCATATGCTCCATCTGATCAAGCAGCGTTTTGTTTTAACACGATGTTTGACTGCATGAAAATAACTGCAGTAAGTGTGTCAAATGTCCAAATTTTTTACCTTCAGGATTCCCAAGACAGTTCAGACGGCATCCCGTCTGCACCCCGCATGACTGGCAGTCTGGTGTCCGACCGCAGCCACGACGACATCGTCACCCGGATGAAAAACATTGAATGTATAGAGTTAGGACGCCACAGACTGAAGCCCTGGTACTTCTCACCGTACCCACAGGAACTCACCACTTTGCCCATCCTCTACCTCTGTGAATTCTGTCTCAAGTACCTCAAAAGCCTGAAGTGTCTCCAGAGGCATTTGGTAAGAATCATCAGTATGTCACTATCTTAAGCCCTTAATCTCTGGCTGCACATGGAGCTCACCCTCTCGTGTTTTGCGTCTTTGACAGACAAAATGTAATCTAAGACATCCTCCAGGCAACGAGATCTACCGCAAAGGCACCATCTCATTTTTTGAGATTGACGGCAGGAAAAACAAAGTAAGTGATGGGAGGATATTTGTCTCTGTCCTCAAAACATGTTTTACAGCATTTTTTTGTTTTTGATTGATATATGTCTGTCATTGTTTTCCAGACATATTCCCAGAACCTGTGTTTACTTGCGAAGTGTTTCCTGGACCACAAAACCTTGTATTACGACACAGACCCTTTCCTCTTCTATGTAATGACAGAGTATGACTCCAAAGGCTTCCACATAGTGGGCTACTTCTCTAAGGTAAACAACTGATGCAAAACTCTTTTTAACTTCTGGTACAGTGTGTATGCACAGTCCTCTCATAACGGCTTGGAAACGGTCTCCTGTTAAACGGGTTCCAAAACAAAACTTAATTTTCATTTTTTGTGCAGGAAAAAGAGTCGACTGAAGATTATAACGTAGCCTGCATCCTGACGTTGCCTCCCTACCAGCGGAGAGGCTACGGCAAACTGCTCATTGAGTTCAGTAAGTGTAGTATCAAAAACAGTGGCACAGTGCCGGTAAATATACGCACATTCAAATGTTTTCTATGTTCACCTCACACTGTGTGTTTTTGTCAGGTTACGAGCTGTCCAAGGTAGAAGGGAAGACGGGGACTCCTGAGAAGCCACTTTCTGACCTCGGTCTTTTGTCCTATCGGTCCTACTGGTCCCAGACCATCTTGGAAATTCTCATGGACCTTAAACCTGACAATGGAGAAAGGCCCCAGATTACAATCAAGTATGTGACTGATGGCACTTTATCTCAACCTTTTTAAAGCTAGGGTTGGTAATGTATTCTAGATTGTTTTGGTTATATTTGTTGAAATTCTCTTTACTTCCCAACAGCGATCAATAAATCAGATGCTCTGTCAACAATAATAAAAAATCCGGTGTCTGTGGCTGTCCCAGAACTGTAATAAGCCTGTGCCATCATTTTATTTGGCACGATTGAAATGATTTGGAATGGGCTGGCTGCCTGTCTACCTGCACACACTTGTTTACATTCATAATAATAATTTGGGGGGAGTGGCTTTGGAGGAAGGACTGAAGGAACGGACTGTCAATGTAACAGACTTGGCGACTTTCTCGCTAGATTCAGCAACTTTTGGAGCTGCCAACTACTTCAATTGGAAAAGAGTTGGCAACACAGGGCTGGATTGTTCGGTTGGATACTTTAAACATCAAGCATACTCTTGTTGGTTTCTCAAATGTTGCCGACACCAACTTTTATTGTCTCCCAAGAGTAATTTGTCATGACAGCAGTTTAATGATTGGCTCCCTTTTCATTTGACCTGTTGTTTTGAACTTCCAGTGAGATCAGTGAGATCACAAGTGTGAAGAAAGAAGACGTCATTTCAACGCTTCAGTACCTAAACCTCATCAACTATTACAAGGTGAGAGACCAGCGCCGTGTTCCCTTTTTGTTTCCTTCATCCTCAACTCTGCCCTTTGTGATCGCATCTGCAGCATGGTGGCGTGTCAATCAACAACTTTTCTGTGTAAATTAAGAGTAAAAGTTAAATTTTGTGTGTTTTGGGGGATTTGTTTATGCCCTCTACTTGGTAATTAGATTCCATCCACTGTGAAGCATTGGAGTGGTAGAAAGAACACTGATCTTCCAAACTTCCTGTCATTAGTCTTTACACAACCTTCCATGAGACTCTTGTTTTAGGTGTCTTGAATCTTTCATTTGTTCATGTTTTTAATATGATGATAGGGAGAAGCATTGATTATTTCTTCTATCAAATAACAGAAAAAAGTTTTCGTTTTTGCATGTTTTAAAATGTATAGCTGATGAAATATGCAATATTTGACGCCAAAGCACAGTCAGCTGATATAATACACTAGTGGTCTCTACTCAGATCACATATTGATGGAGCCACATGTGGTTATTTAAGTTTTATTTATTTTTTTGTCTTGAATCTAGGGCCAGTACATCCTGACTCTCTCAGAGGACATTGTGGACGGTCACGAAAGAGCGATGCAGAAGAGACACTTGCGCATAGATCCAAAATGCCTTCACTTCACACCTAAGGACTGGAGCAAGAGGGGCAAGTGGTAGAGCCCCGGCCAGGTTCACTGAACACCCTCCCCAAACCGCCAGAGAGCCGACTTGAAGCAAACCTTGGATCAGATCAAGGTTTTTGTCCAGGTTTCTCTCGTAGAACCTCAAAACATTTTTGAACCCAGGACTCTTTTCAGATAAGACACAACGAACATAAATTGTCACTTTGAGATGCAAAAACTTTTATTGTGAATATTCCTTGTATATTGTGAATTTAAAAAGCTCTCAAACTTGGGGACAAAAAAAAGAGACTGGTTAACCGTGACACCGCCAAAATATACACCACACCTTCTACTGTGTAAAAGATCCTGTTCATGACCGACAGTGCGTTTAAAAGTCAGATATGGTGTTTGTTTAATAGTGTAAATTCAAGCCAACAATGGCAAACTTGCAGACCACCTAATGGAGACATCATTGTTTTATAGTTCTTCAGTGAATCACTTCATCTGTTGATGAATCCACATTATGTAAAAACCACAAACGGGGATTTGTTTTCCTTAAATTCAACAAGGAAAGGTGGTTTTGTTCTATGTGTGTGGTTTTTATATCTGCCACCGGTGTCAAAATGTTGTCAAAATGACTCATGTACCCCCAAAAATGTCAAATTCCATGTGTGACACTTTCCAACATCATTGCTTAAGTCATACAAGTCATATTTCAGAAACCTCAGTCGATGACAAAAGTACAAGACTCAAAGCGCTCCTTAAACAATGGGACACTCCATAATCTCGTCTTCACTTTCTACTTTGAGTACACATTTTTGTAAAATGTGCAGGATTCAAAAAGTCTCAAACACCTCTTCCTGGACACACAAGTTTGAGTTATTATGAAATACAATACCTACTGATATACAAGTCACTTATTAACAGAGACTCAATGAGAAATGTATTGTAAATGGTGAGACAGTAAAAGAACTCATTTTAGGATCTGTTTTGGCAGCACAAAAATTCTAAATCTCATCTCTGCGCACAGATAACTTTCAGTTTATTGTGATTCTCCTCCAGTGCCTAAATTATTATTTTTTGTTATCTTTCAATGAACAGTGAGGATAGAAATGTTCTAGTAGTACTATAGCTCACTTGTAAAAAACAACAACAAAGAAACATACATGTATTTAATTTAACAGCTTTGATGCAAACATTTCAAAACTAGACATCCAGATCTACCGTCAATGTTGCTTAAGAGCCAACGTGGACAATTCAGGTTTGTTATCTGTTACAGTAGCAAGTCGACTTTCATTTCCCAGTTTTAAATAGTTGGAAGTATTTATGCTCTTTGTGATCATTCAGGTGATTCTTCCTTTTTTAATATAATTCAGTGTCATACTCATGGGTTTGCAATGAGACAAATCAGTTCCCAATGTTAATACGTATGTTTCCCTTACGGTACATACTGGACCTGATTGTGTAAAAAAAGCTTAGAAGACGGAAGCCATGTTGAACTGTTGGAGGAATGTAAATTTTGTGTACAGTTGTCTTTAGTGTCTTTTTTTACTTAATGTAAACTAACTGGCTGCACAATATCAACAGGAAAAGACATAAAAATGGTATCTTACTTTCAGTTTGTGTTTTCATGTCACAAAGGTTGTTATATTTACCCTGTTGAAAGGATTTAGTAAATCTTTAAGTGAAACAGTTTGATTTGAGCGTTTGATATAAAAAAAGGTTATTGAATTGATAAAAAAAAAAAAAAAACTATCTTAAAAAGTGTCTTAAAAGTGAGTTTTTCCCCCATTCGGTGTGCAGTATCTTTAATGAAAACCAGCTTCAACTGTACAGGTGAGAAATGAACCCAATGTTTGATGGATGTCGCCAACATCAGTGTAGAGATCCCTGATGTTGAAATCAAAACGGTAACATGAAGAATGTCCACGCAGAGCTATGTAGAATATAACTGGGGGTCTGGTCGTAATGTGAGAGATTATCATCTGGAAAACCCAAAGATGAAATCAATGCAATGCGAATACCGCTCATGAAAACGGTTTGGCTTCTCTTTTTACTGCAAGTCTGTTTAACAGCCATTGTGATTTTCACTCCCTGTTGGTGCCAAATTGCATGAACAAAGTTCAAACCACAAGCTAAAATTAAGTAAGAGGGGTGTTTGTTGAAAATAAAATGTAATAGTGCAACCTCACTGTTGTAGTTCTATTACAGCTGCTGAGGGACTGAGGAAATTTGAACAACACACGGACACCTGCAGTGGATCAGACTTGTTGATCCAAGCTACAGGTAGATTCATAACTCTTTAAATATAATCTTCGACAGTCTTATCTCAACACTGCAAGTTAATGCAGCGTTTCTTCTAGTTCATTGCTGCTACCGACCCACATCTTTGCAGCTGGACAGAACCAGGTAGGCAAACAGTTGACGGTGTGAAACCTTCATTAACTTCCTCTGCAGGGGCATATAAATCTGTTGGGTCTGCAGGGGCGTTCTTTACTAGTTTGATGTGCTTGGCGCTGCTGTAACTTTAACAAGTCAGGTTAAATTATCTGCCTCTCAGCTCTGGTGAAACCTCTCCTAACATCACATCGCACCCATTTTCTTTCTGCACCTGGCAGAGCCACACCAGCCCCCACGAGGGCTGAGAAGAATTTCACACTAATCTAATATTCTCACCACTTTACTCATTTGGGCAGCTTTCTGAAGTTTAGTATTTCCTCATCTTGATTCCTGGCTGGTGGTAGATTGTGTGTTATCTGGACCTCTGGGGGAGAGAGAGAGAGATATATATATATATATATATATATATTTTTATATATATATATATATATTTATATGTATATATATTTTTATATATATATATATATATTTTTATATATATATATATATATATATATTTTTTTTTATATATATATATATATATATATATATATATATATATATATATATTTATATATATATATATATATATATATATATATATATTTATATATATATTTATATATAAATATATATATATATATTTATATATATATATATATTTATATATATATATATATATATATATATATTTATATATATTTATATTTATCTGGCTTCTGTTTTTTTTCTCACAAGAATATATATACACCAGAGCTGAAAAGATTAACCGATTAGAGCAACAAGAAATTAAGCCATTTCTAAAGCAAAAAATCTAAATATTCTCTGGTTTTCACCTTCTTAATGAGATGATTTGCTGTTTATAATATTATATACTGAATATATTGTTGTTTTGAACAAAAATATATAAAGTCGGACAAAAAGTTTAAGAATGAGTCTTTGTTTTTACTGTGCTGACGGCTCAGTATCGCCAATTTTCTGCCATTGTTTCAAACCACATGTTTCCAGCATGTGATGTCCCATAAAATGTAATATGTCGTAATTACACGCAACTTAAGAAAGACAGATGTGTTCCTCTGCAGAGAAGAACTTTAAGCGTTTGAGTGTTTGCGGTCTTGGTGGAACATTTCCACACGGTGTCTCTGTTGCACTGACTGTCCAAGATGAGCTCTGGTGTCAGTTTGAGAGGCTCCAACCATCACAAATCATGCTTACAATCACAATATTATAAAGACCAGTTGGTCAAGTGCAGATTGTGTTAATGGTCTCACAACAGGACATAATCTTAGTCTTAAACCAGTCAGAATATTTACATTTTAGTTTTTTTGTTAATGTGTGTAAGATAACCATAAACTCTGTATTGTCACTTGGAAATGTTATGTGATATTTCAATTGGTTTGAGTATATGAACTTTCTAACTCACTTGTATATGAGGCGATAAATTGTGTTTTATTCGCTTATTTTTTCACATAAAAACACCAGAGGAGGCGACTAACTCTAAAAGCACCTCATAAGTGCCGAGGTATGCTTGCTTTTAAGAAAACTGTTTAACTACTATCAACTAGTGCCCCTGTT
The DNA here is from genome assembly GCF_023349555.1 of Cebidichthys violaceus. NCBI lineage: Eukaryota > Metazoa > Chordata > Actinopteri > Perciformes > Stichaeidae > Cebidichthys > Cebidichthys violaceus. The sequence goes on from NW_027176373.1 coordinate 10,254,344, forward strand.
AATTCTCTTATCTCTTCAAGGCACACACCACCAACAACCTCTCCTCCTCCCCCGCTCCCCAGACCAGAGCCATTGACCTGCTAACACACACACACACACACACACACACACACACACACACACACACACACACACACACACACACACACACACACACACACACACACACACACAGCCATACACAGCCATATGGTACGGCCAGGACGGGACTCCATACACTAATTAGGGGGATGGTGCCGGACACTTGGCTCTGCTGCAGTGTAAGTTAAGCAGCACAACTCCTCTCCTCTCCTGACCACCATTAAGAGGTTTACCCAGATTCTCAGGTATGTGCTTTTTAAGAGCCAGTGACTGATGGGAAAGGAAAAGGCGAGCTATATGTTGTCACACTCCTGTGCTCTCATTGTTAAGCAGGTTGATTGTTTGTTATGGTCCCGACCCACACTTTGGGGAGTATGCAGATGTCTCTACAAATAAACAAACTGTCAGACACACACACACACACACTGTCATTTTCACCTTTGCCCCTCAGTGCTTCTGAGCCTTTATCTCTCTCGTGCAGAAATGTCAGTTTTGGCAAAGACAAATAAGACTAAATGAACACGTTTGATATTGGAAGTGCCTGTTTCCATTAATAATCTAGTTAAAGAAAGACTGAGAGAGGTGACTATCTTAAAACAACGTTGCATCATCTTATCTTTCACACTTCTGCTTTTGCGTGTTATGTTATTATATGGGAATCTTGAGTCCTCGATTCAGCACATTTTTGAATTTTCGTTCTTGGCACTAAAACATTTTGAATGCTCAGTTTAAGACACAGAGAGCTCTCCTCTTGGCCGCTGCTGTCCGTCGCTGCCTCAACCTCGCTCTGACTAGGAGACTGGGGAGGGGGGAGGAGAGAGAGGCCGGGTGAAGCTGAGAGAGAGAGAGAGAGAGAGAGAGAGAGAGAGAGAGAGAGAGAGAGAGAGAGAGAGAGAGAGAGAGAGAGAGAGAGAGAGAGAGAGAGAGAGAGAGAGAGAGAGAGAGAGAGAGAGAGAGAGAGAGAGAGAGAGAGAGAGGGGGGGTTGGCTTTAGTGTGATGTGAATGGAATAGAATCAGCGCGAGAGGGAGAAAGAGGGAGGAGGACAGCACAAATCAACCTGCCTCTTGACTTAACCAACAGAATAGAAGAGCCGGTAGACACAGAGATCGGGAAGTGTGTGTGTGTGTCGTTTTATTTTTGGAGAGAGGAAGAGAACAGCAGACAGGAGGAACTGAAGGAGGAGGAGAAAGAGCCTCACCGTGGAGATAGATAGCAGAAAAATGCTGTCATGGGGAGAGAAGGGGAGGGAGTCGGCAGAGAGGAACAGGATGAAACAAGGCAGGGTCGAGCAGAGCTGAAATGTGGAGGTAAGCCTTTTCTTTTCTGTATTGAGATCACGGAGAATTCACATTCCAGCCTCCCCGTGTCCTCTTTCTGATGATAATGAATTCAGATGGATGGATCCGCACACCGTGTGTGCCACATACCTCTGTATAGGCATGCTTATGCTCACACAATCCAACCAGAGACAATGTATGAGAGCAATAGAGGATATGAAATAATGGCTTGGTATTATCATATGACCATCCAGTTCGTCATCCCTCTGCCTCTCTACCCACTGTGTCGTTGTCAGCTCTTTAAAAATGCATTTTACCCAGGGAGCCCTGTTTATGCCATTTACACGCGACATTGTAGATTGGAATCCAGCTTGCAACCTTTGTCGCATTTCATCCCCGGCCTCCCCCTCCCTCCCGTCCTCCTCTCTCCCCCCCTACACTAAACCCCCATCATCTCTCCTGTCTCTCTCCATTGTGCACCCTCCAACGAGGCAGGATTGTCTTAAAAACGGTGTTGTGACATTGTCAAGAAGCCACTGCAAAACCTCGCTGTGGAGCGCTTGTGGCTGCAGGACTCAGAGATGAGGGCAAGGTGGAGGGAGGAGGGGAGGGATAGATGGAGGGACACTGAGAGAATGAAAGATAGACAGAGAGAAAGAAGATGCAGGAACAAGAAGAGGAGCAGGATTTTTTTTTTGTAGTCTAGATACATATATTGAAAGATTAATAAAAGGCCATCAGTCTGCGTTGTGCAGCAGGGGATTTGTGTGGATGAAGAGCATTGTAACAGTGCTGCATGTGATGTGCACAAACAATGATGGAATGGAGAACCACAACCAGAATCGGGGTGTTGTTTTCAAGGTGGCAGAGAAAATGAGGGATGCGGGAGTCAGGCTCCCCCCTCCTCACCACCCCCTGCACTCTCCAGTTTAGGATGGGGCTGTGTGTTTACGAGACTTTAGGGTTTTTAGGGGATGGATAATGCTGCTGAAGGGTAAGAAAGGCAGGGATGTAGAGCTGGTGGGGGGGGGGGACAAGCAGCTTACATAAGCCAGTGCACTTAAAGGACGGGTCATTTAATTTACATTGAGCCGCACGGCTCCTCATTCAGTGTGGTATTCACTGTGGCTGACATTAGCATTTTTAAACAATAAAATGCAGTTTGACCTCCACATGATGGAAGGAAGGATGGATGATAACTGAATGTGACTTGATGGCGAGGCTGACTGGAGGGTGCAATGTCTTTCATCAGGATGAACTTTGAATGTACCTTGTTTTACTGTAGCCACAGTCCTACTTTTATGGTAAATGCTAAGTGTGTCTGCATGAAGTGCACTGTTATAACGGGGCCAACAGTATGCTGCCTATTCATCCAACTCAGCTTGTGTCGACTTTTGTTCTGTTGCCATCCATTGTGCTGCATTCATATAGATAAATATCTAATTAGTCCAATCCTCAGTCAAACGGTTTATCTATCAAACTATCCGTACCCTAATCCAGTATGCTTGTGTTATTTGACAGCGCAGGTACAGATAATGTAAATTACATTATAAGGCCTAATAATAGCAGAACAACTGAAGCCATTGTGCCCCCTGTAGTCCATGATTTGGTATCTATCTCTATGAAAATGTAATGATGGAATTTTTTTGCAAAAACAAAACTGCTTCATATATTCCCCTTTCTCCCGAAGACGTGTTTTCTAAGTGAAACTGATTGAAATGTGCTCTTGTGGTAAAGTAGTTTATCAATTACTGCCAGTTGTTTTTCATTATTTTCCATAATTTAATCACCTCAAACAATTACATGAATGAATATGAATAACACGTCTGCCTGCTATTAGTTAGGAGGTACTGCTTTGTATGTTGTGTGAATTAGGGCCGAACTAACCATTTCTTTTCAGAATTTACATTATTGATTAATTTGTCATTCTCAATAAATTGTTCAATAGTTTGGCTGCTAAAATCATAATTTCCTAGAGCAAGCTGACATTCATATTTTTTGTTCGACCAAAAGTCTAAAACGTTAGAAAAGAAGTTCACAGAATGGAAGTTTTGCTTGATAAATGACTCAAACGATTAATCAGTAATCCAAATGGTTTCAGTTGATTAATTGATCTAATCGTTTTTGCTCCAGTTTGGATACTTCAACATCCAGGATATGAGCACATTTTGATCTGGCCTGGACACACTTAACAGTCCTCATGAAGTTTCTGCATGAATCTATTGGCCCTCTTCTTCAGTCCAGCAGCCACACACATAGCTATTTGACACGCTTAATATGTGAAACTCGGAACAAATCCAAAAATACTCTCCTACTTTTTGTAGTACAAGCTCATAGAACTAAACTGAAATGTCCATGACCCAAAAATAGCTACATGCACAAGAGTTCTGCTTTTCTGAGTGCAAAGATTTACAACCGAGGGGTGTCTTTTCTCATGAAAGTCTTCTTCTGTTGTACTATCCTGGGTTGAGTAGGAGGGAGCAGAGTCAGAGGAGGCTCTTGAATCGATCGGCCTACTTTTATTTCCTGCACCAAACAAGAGCCAAGAGAGCTCGGGTGTGAACAGTACATGTGTGTGTCATGTAGTGGATACAGATTTGGCGCTTGTTGTCTATCAGAGCCATTAAAATAGCCGGTGCTTACGTCAAACGTGACCTCTTGACATCAAAAACCGTCATTACTGTTGTGACCACAAACCATAGAGAGATACAAAGAATGGTAGAAGAGAGCTTTGTTGTTTTGCCCTTTAAAATGCAAGTGGAGAAGTGAATAGCCTCTGTTTACTTAACACTGAATAATGATGATGACAGTCTGTTAGCAGCATCACAGTAGTGTGGTAGGATTGAGTCACTAGATCCATGCTAATATCTCCTGATGCTGTTCGTCTGCCAGGATTTAAACTTAAGCTCACGTTGTTTGTTCTGTTTCTGTACTGATATCTACTGTGACTCCTTAAATGACTCTATGTCCACAAAGCATCAGCTTCAGCAAATAGCTGACAACAGTCAACAATCAGCAGGCTTCGCTTGACAATACAACGAAAAATGCAGGTGACAAAAAAGTTGTTTCTAAAGGTGCTTCCGGTTTGAGTTGCATCATACAAGAGCGTTCACATATGTACATTTGTCCAAAATCCAGCATAAAGATACAAGCAAAGTGACTTTGATCTGAACATGTTCCAAGGTTACCAGGCAGATTTTGTTTCTGGTCTGAGTCAGCATTGTGTCATTCCTCTCATTTGGAGCCATTTTGCACGGCTACACCCCTCGGCAGGCTCCCTGTGGGGGCTCAGCGAGGAAGGCAGTTGGACAGGCGGAGCCTCCTCCTCATCAAATGGCAGGATGCTGGCAGGGTAAGCCTCTGGGTGGATCCTCTTAGCTTGTGCTCTCTGTTGTCACCTGTCCCCAGTTGGCCACTGGTCTGAAAGTTTCTGGCCTTTTTTTCTAAGGCTGTTGCCCTTTTTTAGTTGTCCAGTATTACTTTGCAGACTGCACAGTTGAGATAAATTAGTTGAGATACATTTTTTCTTTTTCGTTTTGGGAGTTAATTCTTAGCGGCTAAAGAGTCATGTTGTCTCGTTTTAAGCTTAAAAAAAAATGTCCCTGGATGACTTTGAAAAACCGACTGTCTGCACAAAACAATTATGATAAAAGTTTAAGCTGACACGAAGGAATGATAGTCATCAATATCCTTTCTGAAACCCCTCACAAAATCCATCAGCTGTGTTGAGTGTGAAGTGTCAAGGGGTGAACAAAAAAATAGGTGCTTCAATTACAAATAACAAAATCATTGTCAAATGATGTTTTAGACCTATTTGAATAAATGGTGTTGTGATAGTTTCAATAATGATTGTGTTTTCTATGGAGAGAGAATACGAAATGTATTTCTTACAACAAAACCTTGATATAATAGTCCAAAAATATGTGGAAGCTGCTACCTTCATGAAATGTCTTCATGTCAGCATCTGCTCAGAACACTTATCTTACTATTTGTTATATTTAAACATATGTAGATGACAAAAAAACTCCCTCAACGCATACTATGTTCACGTTATATAATGTCCCCTTTCAGAAATACATTGGAGCTTGTTGTTCTTAATCACAATGTCCCTCTCAGTTATGACATACATTAAACCATTAAGCGGTGCATTGGCTCCTTCTCATTGTTCGCGTTGCTATTGCAGGAGAAGTGCCCTCAAGTGTATTTAGAGCCACTGAAAGCAGACCAAGACCAACCATTCACACTCGCACCACGTCACTTCATCGCCGTAACGGCAGATAGAGGTTTTTTTTAAAGACGGAAAACATCCTGTGCTCAGAGGAGTATAAAAATACATCATGAAGTATATTTTTATTTTTGGGCTAATGCTTGAAATGTTAGAGCATATCAACGTATTTATTTATGACTGAGGGGCCTCTTTGCTCTGTCACAACTATGAGGAGGAAGTTGCAACCTCAACTGTTTCATTTACATGTTAAAGGCAGCGGTAAAAAAAAGAAGTGAGAGGCGAGACCAGTTTGAGCCTGTACCTTTCAGTGGTACACTGACTGTTTAACCTTATAGGACCAAATACAAGAAACTGGCTGAGAGGGGAGGGAAGAGGAGTGTCTCACATCTGCCTTGAAATTAATTCCTGCCACACTTTTCATATTTTGAGTTGTTTTTTTAATGTGACACAAATACGTGCCCTGCAGTCACAGCAGTTAATGTATCAATTTTATACCTTGGTGAAGAAAAATTAACACCATAAATAATAGTGTTGGCTGCAGGCATATAGACTGATAAACTTCTGAGCAGATTCTGTCTGTAATGGCTCGGTGAATCCTTCCATGCAAGCTTTAGTGCACACTAGTAATTCACACGATGCATAGCAGTCACCTGGTGACGCTCTGTCGTGTGTTTTCATTCACTTCACTCAAGTGCAGACAGAACATGCTCCTTCATATGACCATATAGCCTACATAGCATCACAGGAAATCAGCCACTATCTGCATCGCCACAGTTGGCATATTGGTGCATGAGCTGCTCATTTTTATCTAGGTCAGAAGGTGCAGAGCCGCCGGTGTAAATGACACAAGCACACCAGACAAGAGATAGGCTGTAAACTGCAGTAAGTGCTTGCCTACAAAGCAATTTAAAGCCACTCAGAATAGTGTGTTAAGATTTTTTTTCTTCACATTTGGATAAGCATGATTTCTTTCACATTTTAATATTTGTGACTAGCTTTTCTAGGAAAAGGTGTTTTTCATGCAAATGTAATGAATTTTAGAAGTATAAGTGCATAAAAACCAGATTTAAACTTGCTTATATTTGATGAGAATCATAATTAAAGCATTCTAACAATATTTGTATATTTTATGGGGATGAAATATCAAAATATCACATATCATATTAATGATAATCGCTTATCAGAAAGGTCATCAATTTAACAGTAATCTCTTTTTAGGAGTAATCGCCTTCTTGGATAGGTCTTGGAGACCTCATTAATGCCTGAGCTGTGATAGTCAACAAGAAACAGTCGTCAATTTTTCCAAATAATGATAGCAATTTGTGTACTAAGCAACACTTATTTAGAGAAACTGAGAACAGCTTTTGGAGATTTGCTCCCATAAACAGGATTAGAAATGGGGATGAGCGTGGGTACTGTTAGTGCTGCAGCCATTTCATGGCATCTGGGTTACATTTCAGGGGACAATAGGGACAGTGAGGAAGTGGAGGAGGTCAGCGTCTCTTCCTCTGAAAGTAGACGAGGTAGGGTAACCATTTAGAGTCCTATTAAAGCAATATTGAGCAATCGCTTTTCCCCTGCCTCAGAGCTGGATGCACTGATGACCGAGGAGTAACAGTGAACCGTGTCTCAACATAATAGATGCAGTCATGAAGCTGAGGGTCAGTTCCTTTCCCTGTCACACACTCCCACACATACACACACACACACACACACACACACACACACACACACACACACACACACACAAAGGGCGGTCACAGGGGGACAGCTGCTCTTCCTGTCACTGTGTGGACAGTGTGCCACATCTATAAGGCTTTTATAGAGTCAGCAAAGGCAGACAAAGACACACATGCACTCGAACCATCTCACATTTAGGCCTTAAATCTCTCTGCCTGTACCCTCCGTCACACATGCGGGCTGCCACAAGGTGTATTTTCAGATACACTGGAAGCAGCAGAGCTCTGACAGCACGCAGTGTTGATGTCATGGCAAATATGTCAAACAATAGTGCAAGTTAGGTACTTTCTACTACTGTAGCAGAACAGCACGTAGGTTGTGTTAGAAACAATGGCGCTTAAATTTGTATTTGGGGGTGCATCAGTCTTCTGTTGTACTATTTATTACAAGAGGAAGTTAGGTTTTAATATGGACAATAGTATAGAGGGAGCTTTTCTGAGCATACTTCCTTTTTGCATTTTCTGAAGGTGGAGGTCCACTGATTAAGTATAATAATACACTATGAGTAAAGACAATAATAATAAACTGCACTGATTTGTGAAACATTCACATTTTCTGCCAGTGACAGTGTCGAACCCTTTCAACAGCTTATTTTTTAAGTAAAACCTTGTCTCTTTACAAGAAACTTCGAAAAAGAACTGAAACTGGACCAGCCATCACTGAAGTCACATGGCAGATGACCTCAACCATATCAGTTTACTGTAAGATATGAGGCACACATGCACAAGGAAGTCAGACACAGACTTGGATAAAAATCATAACAAATCAGCTCTGGTCTGTGTGCTTGTGCATCCCAGACAGTTCGAGAGTGGACAAGGGAGCGACCAACCAATGAATAATTAACATCTCGGTAACCCTCGCCCCCTTTCGTCCAGCTTCATTAATAATTTATTAGGCAGAATACTTTATTTTCAAATTTTGACGGACAATTTTTAAGGAGGACAGCTCTCTTTGAAATTAAAGGTATTGTGGAGATGATACATGATCCTATTGTAGAGCCCAGAGGGAGGTCTGAACTCCACATACAACCACAACAACAGCACTACACAGCAGAGCTGATGCAGGTAAAGACAGCATTTTGCTGATTGGTCCTTTTTAACATTTCCACTGGTTGAAATATTTTCCTCTCCAGACTTTTTGAAGCTAATCATGCCCCTTGTTTGAAATAGGAAAAGTAAATAGCTTTTTTTTTTTAGATAGACTAACCCTAAAATATCCAATTACCATCAATATGCCACAACATAACTGACAAGAGAAATGTGTGTTTAAAATGTTCTATGTTTCAGTTGACATATGTGCAGGAAATAAACACAGCTTCTTTAAATGTTGTAAACTGCTTTTCTGTTATATGTCAGCATCACCTTGAAGTGTTATTAGACCAAGAAATCAAAAAGTAACAGTTAAGTAGTAGTGATGATACGTGTGTCATATCTAAGGCAAAATGTGTCAAGAATTGCATGCATGGTGGGGAAATGAATGGTTATCAATGGCAGGATCAAACTGTGGGTTACAGTCATACTTGGCTAAAGTGCCGGTGTATGTCGGTGTAAAATATTGCTCACAATAATGAATTCCTTCAAAAACCTGCTCTTTTTCCTGCCACCTTGACAGCTATCCTCTTTTTTTAAATCGGCCCGTTGAACACACGTTGCCAGGGATGCAGGCTTATGTGTCTTTGGGGACCAATAGCTCAGATTGACGTTTGCAAACAGTTTGAATGAAAAAGGGAGATAAAACACGTTACAAAAAAGAGAGTGCTGCAGTACCATCCACTTAGCAGCCTCTGGACTTGGCCCAGTTCACTGTCCGCAGTGTGGTAAAGGGGGGTCGGTGGTATAGATTGAGGATGCCTAGAGCAAGTGTTGGGCATTAGTATGGACTTGTTTTCTGAATCAGATCCAGCCACATTCATACACATTTACTTTCTTTAAAGCATTGCAGCCAGGTCAGTTCAGTGTCACACATTCAGCAGCAAAACAAGGGATGCAACCTGATCTCAAATGTAACATAACAAGGTTGCGTAGGATCAATAAATGAGAGTGAGACTGAGCCTGGCTTTAAATTTCCCAAAATCAATCACTATTAGGAGTTGATTTAGACCTTGTGGTTAAGAATCGGCAAGGCAGCTTTTAACTACAAGGATAGACAGCGACACTACAGCAGCTGACCTCCAGACTGTGGAGCTGGACGTTTACTCGCTTGGTTAGATATTCACTGAGGTGCAGTAACCGGACTTTGGTGTTCCTGCTGGTTTCTCCATCTTTATGTATCATTTTAATGTCACATGTCAAAACGGTCTGCTGCTTTGAAAGACCGCTTGCATAATGATGTTCAGGCATGCGACGTATTTCACAACTTCACTCTTCAATTCTGACAAAGAAATGAGGCACGACATCAAGTTGCAAGTCTGAACAGTTTCTGCATCTTGATGTGATAGAGTTGATAAGGCTGCAGTAAGCGCGTAACTTTTGTCACTGATCACATCTAATTGCTGCTAAGCTGTTAAGCCAATTTTCAGTGCTTCACCTGAACAGAATACAGATCCAATCTCAATCGTCTATATCAGGACACAATCTTTGCTTCACCATTCAAATGACTGCAACATCAGCGGTAATTACGATAAAAGCACACAAGCTGTGGTTAAGTCGACTTCAGTTACTGGCAGAAAGCAAAAAGCTGCTCATTCATGCTGCAGCGCAGCAGCCAGTCTACCATAGGTGTGGAAGTGTTGAGTAGAAACGATGACGACACCCATCCTCCCAGGGTTCAAAAGCCAGTCATCTCTTCCTGTTTCACAGGACACAGACTTTCATGAGCGGCTGCAAAATAAGTCAAGCGACCCTGACTTCCCCAAAACAGTGTGTGTTTAATAGTACTCTCCTCTGACTTCAGTTTGTGTCCTGACATTGTACACCAGAGGCCCATTAACATTGTCCTGGACTTAACATGGAAGTGGACCTCATTCACTGTCATCAGTTAAACCAAACATCTACCCTGAGCAGTAATGGCTGTTCAAAGTGAATCTGGTGCAAAAGAACAAAGGAAGCAACAGTACCCAAATAGACATAATCCTTATAATCCTAGAGTTGCTGCTCCACAGTGCCATTTCACATTCCCCTTTCTGCTCCAAGGGCTTCAGGACGACCCGATGCTGTCATCACCTCTGATGGACACCATGGAGCTCAGCACACAAAGAAATTGATTTTTCAGCAGTAAAAAAAAAAAGTCTAGTTTATCTAGAGCATGTGAGCACAACAAAGATAATTACTGTCCACTGGCTACTAACGGAGTTTTAAGATCTGAGAAGCAAGATTAAACACTGCTGTCAGTTTCTCTGGGATGGAGACTGACTCTGGTACTGTGAGAGGAGGACGGCATCCTCCCAAGTGTTTTAGAGAATACTCCAAATCTTTAAAAACAATCCTGGAGAGCATCAGCTGCATGTCTGGGTCATCTGTCCAGGACTGGTCCTGTGGCAGAATAGAGAAACAAAGACACTGTTTTATTATGTTTATTGATGCAATGAAAATTGAATCACACTGCATAGCCAAAAATGTCTGCAAACTATGGAGAATACAGCTGCTTTTATGGAATGGCCTGACCTTATGAATACATGTCAGAGTTATAATCCATGATTGAATTTGTGTGGTGAATCATCTTAAATCAGTGTGGATTAACGACAGGAGAGCGACTGATTTTTTTTAGACTGTTGAGACACGGATGACATCTGGTAATATCAGTGAAGTGTATAAGGTGAAACAACCAGATCATAGAGATTTAAGTCATTACATTATTTTCAGTTCCTCCTCCTCAAAGTCATTTAATACAACGTGTTGAAGTGGTCCCTGCTATGCAGTCCAATGAAGGGTCAAGCTTCAGTTGATGTAGCGGTAGAGTTGTGGCTCAGGGAGCATCAGAGGTCACGCATGGTTTTCATCAACTGCTGCACTGACTGACATGTAGAAATAAGTGCACACTGTGAATGTGGGGGAGTGCATGCAACATTAACTGTACAGAGTGTTTGCTTCCTTGTAGAGGAGAAAGGATAGTTGGTGTGTGTTGCTACCAGATATCTGAATAAAATTTCAGGCTGTTTTCAGCTGTATTTAAATAAGATGCAGATATTGCACAGGTTCCCTTGTAGTTCAACATGCCAAAGTATTTAGAGTGATCCGTACTGAAGTTATGATATTGTGCCCTGTTCTGGTAACAGTTTTTAAACCAGCAAGATGTGGCATCATCAGTGTAAAAGGCAATCAGAATTCAATGAAAGCTTTGGAAAAAAGAGTTTCCCGTTGCTGTTTATTGTCTCAAGCCTTCATAATGCCATTAAGTTATTTTTTTTTATTGCCACTTAGTCAGTCCTGCTATTACGAAGTGATCCATTTGTGATCATATTAGGGTTTGGTTTAAGCCAGACTGATATAAACTTGTAAGACTGATCAGCTAGAAGTATCCTGGGAAAACATTAAGATGGTTATCAATTATTTATGTGTTTTTTTTTGTTCTAGAGTATTTTTTGGATCAAAAGGTAATTGTTTAACTGAAAAAAAGCTGTTCTCTTTTTGAGTTTGGAGGGTGTACTATGACATTTAAGTTGTCAGGCTAGTGCATGCAGCAGAAAACATACTGAACATACAAACAATTGGTTCCCAAATAAATTGAGCTGAAACTTGAGGGGGCAGGGACAAAACAGTTCGGTTCCTCTTGATTTTGTGCTGCTATGTTAGATATATCACACACTTCTCTATAGCGGTAACACGCACAGAGGACAGTTTCTATTCAAAGGAAGCCCAGTGTCAATGTGGTGGTCATATGTATTTTAAAGTCCGGGCCAGTGAAGATTTGATTGAAGATTTCGCATATCAGTAATGGTAAGAAAATCTCTCTCTTTTATAATGTTTGGCTCCTCTCCATGTAGTACCATTTTCTGTTTTCTGCACTTGATTCCGATTCAAAGGGAATGTGTTTAGTACCCCCACACATCTGTAAACACAGATGAAAAAGAACATAATCACACTACTAGATAGATGCTGAAACACCAGACAGATAATGTACATGTGAATCTTGCAAATAACTTGATGATCCAAGTTCTGTGCGGTTCCTCTTCAAAGCTACAGTTACAGTTACAGTCCTGACCAATTAGGAACATAAAAAACTGCAACAACTGAGAACATTTAGGCCATAGTTTTCTTTTGATACCACTATTTAAGTGTATTATGCCCCTTTTTGATCTAAAATACACTAACAAGATCAAGAGTCTACAGCTATGCTAGCAGCTCTATGAGACTATCCTTGGACCAGAAGATGCTTCTGAAATGGGGACGGGCATTGATGATACTGATGTATGACTACTGAGTAACATTACATAACATGTGGGGGCTGTTAAATTATATAATAAGGGGGTATTTTTTTATAAAATATAATTGATTGATTAAAGCCTGCGATTGCCTCGGAAAGGCTAAATAACACCACACTTCCGTGGTCGATAGGCACAGTTGTGCTGTTAGCTAAATGCTAACATCAGTATGTTAGCATGCTCACAATGGCAATGCATGCTGTTGTCAAGCAGATATAATGCTCATCTTGTTCAACATTATAAGTTATCATGCAACTATGGCAAAATCATGCTAGTGTATTTTTTAATTTATGTGCCACCTTCAACGTGTGTTTTTTGATTTCATATGTGTTTCTTTAGGCTAAGCATCCTGCTGAATTGTGAAAAGTACAATTATATTGTCCTATAGATCTATGGTTACAACATTTATAAACTGTTATTGACTTCGGTGTTAAACTAGGTTTTTGAAGCAAGCAGTTAAATCATGACCAGGGTTATATGACCAGGGTCACTGACACAAATATCATAAGTCGTAGATTTGTTTGACAAATCAGAGCCATTTTACCCGCTGAGCAGAGTTAACAATATAGCACTTGTGGACTGGATGTCCCATCAATAGAGGGTGGCACTAGATAGGTTGCTATGGAAACAAGGACTGATTCATGGGTCTGAGAAGCTCAGGAATATGTGATTTTAACAAAGGCGGTGAGTGATAAGTGTCCAAGTTCAACCCTGCGCTCTCAGTTGGTGGAGAGCAAGAGTGTTTCTGCCGAACCTGGAAGTTCAGCTTTCTGTTGGAACGGCATGAAGGCAATCTGTGATTTGTTTTTGTTTAAGAGAACATGCTGCCAATAATCTACTCTCCCACTTTGAGACAGCGGAGAAAATTGATTGCTCACACCTTTTGAAGGCATTGTGAAACATGCACCCGATGCTGCACCTAATCATCGCAGATAGGCGTCGACAAACGTCATTTGTGCCCACATGGGTAATGATGTTTGAGAACATTTGCAGGTTCCCAGAAAGAAGCATGAGCAGGGTTTTAATGTCAGCAGCCCTGGCACCATACAGACAGCGCACAGAGGCTTCTCTATGTGACCCAGTGCTCAGTGTGTCAGATGAGGAACCACACATAGAGGGAAATGTCTAGAATTGTCATCACTAATTCTCTGTATTATTGGAAGCAAACAGCATAATGAAGCCTCAAGCCTCAGACAGACATGGAAGTAATTTTATATTTCAATGTTACACATATTGTTCAATCATATATGAAAACAGTCTATTTGTCACACTAGCCATTCATTTAAACTTTTGGTACTTATTCTATCTGCATACACAGGAGGCCACGAGCTACCACTGAGGTCATGTCCTCTGTATCGTTTGACCATGGTGATTATTTTAAAGCTGATATTGAGTCAGTTTTGGTAAATTTGACCATTCTAGGTCAATAAGATAACATATCAGGTTATAGTCTTTCTCCACTGGCGTTGCAAATAATTCTTTAAGGCTTCAGAATTACAGAAAATACAATTTAGTTAACAGTTAGAGCAACATATAGAATGTGATCAAAATGTGTTTTGTTTTGAATCCTGACTATGGCCCTGCATACACACACATGCATCCTGCCTGTTTCCAGTATGTTAACCCCACCCTCCCAGTCCCTTCATCTATTAACGTTTAGATTCATGAGGATTTTGAATGTTTCTTCCAATATGTGCTCATCACCATCAAATGCTGTGCGCCTCAAGCTCTGCTGGGAAAATTGCCGACTGAAAGGCTGTCTGTGTCCATTTGTTTCAGAGCATTGCATGGACAGAGCCACACCTCCAAACTGAAATGCATATATCGTTAATGTAAATGGTGGAACTGGAAAACAGTGTCCTTCCAACATATTCATGTTTGCTCATTCTTTGGGGACTTTAAAATAATAATGTCACACAACTCGGGCAATTGTTATTTTAAAGAAAACAAGTGAAAAGTTGGAACTTCCGATCAAATATAATATATAGTTTATTTAAAACAAAAGCTTTTTAGTGCTCCAAAACAAAAACTTGGATATCTGTTGTTCTCTACCATGTATCCATCGCCACTGTTATCAACTATAATGAGAAAACAGGCACAGAGAAGAATGCTGGAAGTGATCAAATGCATACAAAACAATAGCGTGCTACAAAGCCTTTTTTCCCTCTTTTTGAGGAGCTGACATTATCCACTTCAGTATTAACAAAACACTTTTATTGAAACTAGCTACATCTGCAGTCAGCAACACTTCCTGCTAACAGTGAGCCCCTCAAATGTCTTCTAGATTATATAAATGCATGTAAACACCTCAACACACATTGGCATATCCCTTAACACCTTTTAAACTACCGATAACCTTCATATTTGGTGAACAGCTTTTTACATTTTTTTTCTCTTCACAGCAAAATGGAAACATCTGCTGAAAAGGAGAGAGTGTGAGAGCAGGCAAGAAAGGGAAACAAAGATTTCTTGTGACTTCCTCACTTTACTCTATGGCATTTTATAGCGTGTGTGTGTGTGTGTGTGTGTGTGTGTGTGTGTGTGTGTGTGTGTGTGTGTGTGTGTGTGTGTGTGTGTGTGTGTGTCAAGCTTTTCTTGTAGCAGCTCTACACCACTGCACCTGCTCTTTAGGCTGCAAGCACGAGAGAGGACATGCATGCGAAAAGCTTGACAGGAAGAAGCCTCATACCTTATTGAGAGCGACAAAAGGTTTCAGCTCGGGTTTGTTTAAAGACAGTGCATCTGCGACAAATTATGACAGAAAGTAGCTTGTAACTGAAACTAAACCCACTTTGTTGGTAAGTTGCAGTCAAAACTTATAACAATGAATTGTTTTAGCACTTTTAAAAAAAGGGAAGCACACTGCTTCGTACTCTTCAGATAATAACAGCTGATCCAATGTACTATATCGGAAGTTATTTACAATGTGTCTATTGTTGTTGTTATTTATATATTTTTTTAAATACTGGTGTATGAGTGAACTAACAAAACTGTGCGTTTGTGTGTGAACGTATTTGAGGGTGGGAGACAGTTTAGACTTATTTCTCGTATGTTGGCAGAGTAAGCCAGGAAGGCCCCCTCCCCCGTGTTAATACTTTCTATTGTGAGCGTGTGCAGGCTGGATGTGGTGAGCATTAAGTCTGCGATGGAACTATTTAGGGAAACTTTGGAACGGAAAGTGTGTAAAGGAAAGAATAATAATGAGAGAAAACAGAAGTACAAGGCATTACTCAACAATAAAAGACGTCAGACTTGCCTGCTGCTTTATTGTTGAAATTCGATACTTTGTCAAATCTTTTCTTCCAAATAAAGTGTTTCTGTGTACTCACTGACAAGCTGCTATGGGCTGAACATAAAGCTGTCGATTAAGATCTTAGCAGTGTGGGTGAATGATGAGGTAACAAAAGACATTTCTTTCTCTTTTTTTTCTGCAGGTGGCCAGTGGACCTGACCAAAAGGGACGCAGCAGGCACTGAAGAGTGCAGACGAATGGATGCCATGTTAGAAAGGTTGATAGAGCCTCTGCTACAAAGAGGACTCCGGCTCCAGTGAGGATCCTCTCGTCCTTATTCTGAAGGAATGAGCACCGCGCAACTGGAGCACCACCAAAACACACATCTGCACACAGGGACGGACCCCTGCAACCAGAAACATCTGCATATTTTCCTCAATCTTCTTCATTTACACTTAATAACTTGACTTGGGACAAAGTGTGGCATCTCACAGAGACGTCCAAGGTTTGAGAAAATTCAACCATCTTAAGTGGTGTGAATGAGGACTGTATTTGTTGCTTTCACTCAGAGGGGTTTTTCATCTTTGCATGCAGTGGTCCCGTCTCACACCAGCACCATAGAGACCAGGACAGACATTTTACTGGGAGAGCAGAAAGCTCTGGACCAGAGTGGAGAGACGATTGTTGGACTGGAGTCGGTTTTTCAGGCACCATGCAGTCAGATGACCTTTTCATCCGCAAGTTTCGCCGTCAGAACATGCGGCCGCCTATTGCCACCGTCAACTTTGATCCCAACCGGGAAGCAGGTCTAGTGGAGTGGCCGCCGAGGAGGGAGGCTGATGGAGCTGAGGATGAGAGCCTCACTCCGAGTCGTGTGGGGCTTACGCTGAGGTCGGTGGGCCGCGGCCACATCATGCAGAGAAGTAACAGCGATGTAACCTTAGGAGACTTGGACTCCTCTGGGAAGGCAGGGGGTAAAGCAGCCCGGGTGGTTGGTGAAAAGGTGGGTGCGGGGGCTCAGGGTGATGGGGGTGTGCTGCTACACCGGGAATACGGCAGCCTGTCCTCGCTGGAGAGACAGACTCAAGCACAGGAGCCAAGCACAGACGACCAGGGGCCCCTGAGTCCAAATGCCCTACGCTTCAAAGACCCTTTCCTGCTTTTGGGCCTGCAGGGCAACCCTCCAGAGCCCGATGGATTCTTTCGGGGTCTGTCTGTGTCCACAGGGGACTCCCCAAAACCTGCCAAACCACCGAAGCCTGAAGGACTAAGTAAGAAGACCAAACCCCCTCAGATCCCTCAACCAGGTCCATATGACAACATTGGGGGTGGAGCCTGGGTGAGGAACTTTGCCCACTACGATGTCCAGAGCATCCTGTTTGACCTCACCGAGGCGGCCACAAACAGAGACAGCATTGGACGGAAAAAGAATATCACCTCAGGGGCTTCAGCCGCCTCCCAGCTGCGCCCCCTCTCCCAAGCCACCCCGTCCTCACCTGCACAGGGTGGAGGAGGCAACGGGGTGAATGCTGATGACCCCGAGCAGTCGCTGCTGCTGGACGAAGGTGATGGCAACGATAACGAGCTCCTGCTCAGCTGCCCCCACTTCCGCAACGAGACGGGGGGAGAAGAGCAGGTGGGTCTCGGTCAATCCCAGGAGAGACGGGGACTCTGGTCGAGCCTGCGAACCCCCAACGATGCAGTGTCGGTCCTGGAGGAGCCTAGAGAGAGTCACGTCCAACAGCAGGGCAAGAGCAACTACTTTATAGAGCATGCAGATCTGGGAGCCCATTACTATCGCAAATATTTCTACATGAAAGGTACGTGTAGTGAAACTTCTATTTTGTCTGACTCGACTGTTTATGGCAAGTCAATAGAGGGAAAAATATGACAGGGATAAGAAAGCACTATTGTCCAGCTTAACAAAGTGAAAGTACACTGTGGTGCTATTCAATCATTGATGAACTATCACATTTCAACTCTGAACAAGTCTTTATCATGGCACAATTTTTTTTAATTTCTCATCTTATAATTTATGGACTGCCCAAAAATTATTAAGGAGGAGGGGAGGTCAAAAAGGGGGTAGGGTCATGTATTGATATGTAAAGGTAGAGGGTTTAGCAATTAAGGTGAGGGTTCAAAGAAAATATTAACTCTTGGGAGGGTCTTGTCATTTTCTAGAATAAAATACAAGATTCAGCCTCCCTGTACACCCTAATAATTTTCATACAGTTCTCTTAGGGTGTTAGGTATTTTAAGCCCAATGCTGTCATAGTTGAATTTGACTGTATTGTCATCGCAGAACACCAGAATTTCTTCGGCATGGACGACCGCCTCGGCCCAGTGGCCATCAGTTTCCGCCGAGAGGAGAAAGACGGATCCAGCGGAGCTCAGTACAATTACAGAATCATCTTTCGCACCACAGAGGTAAACCGGCGCTTTTCTATCCTCATAGCTCTCCACGATTTCAGTGTATGTGAAATTGGTTTGCCTGGATGTGATGCCTGTGAATCGTCTCCCCAGATGAAGACACTGCGAGGTTCCATCCTGGAGGAGTCTGTGCCTTCTGCCGCTCGTCACACGACCCCTAGAGGCTTGTCTCCGAAGAGGCTGCTGGAGTTCATCATGCCTGAGCTGAACCTGCACTGTCTTCGCTTGGCTTCAAACTCCCCCAAGGTCAGGGACACCCTGCTGAAGCTGGACGAACAAGGGGTGAGTAAGGCTGCTTCTGCTGACACCAAAGACTGTCTGAGAGAAAGCTTTTCAGGACATTGGATACTGACCAATAGCAGCAAATGGCTCTTTTTCAGAGGTCAGACACAAAAACATGTTTTTCTAAAGCTGACATTCTGAAGTCTACACCTCCGCAGTGATCAATCAGGTGTTTTTAGATGTGAAAGTGCACTTATTATATCTGTTCATTCTTCCTCTGCCACCATGGTGACTGTTCACCATGTAGGACTATTTTTTATAGAAATGTCCAACATAATAACAATTCTTTGTCATGTGTGTTCTTGGAGCCCAAAGTGTCCTCAAGTTGCTTACTTTGACAAACAGAATGAAACGAATGAGATGAGGAAAAGCAAATATTCAAAGTCGAGAAACTGTGACCAAAATGATCTTAGATCATTTCCTGCTTAAACATTTAAGCCCTATCACATTAGTTGAAACTTTATTTTGCAGAAGCTGCTGACCATTTAAACCCACACACACCAGATAGCCACTAGCTCCACCTTTGAAGTAAGATACTTCAGAAAAGGCACGAACAACTTTGACGAATTAAACTCTCTGTTTGAAGCATGAAACCTGAGGGGGATTAAGAGGTTTAATAGTGCAATGTGTGCTGTGCAGCTGTATGACAGCATAAATTCTCTCAGACAAGCTTTTTAGCTCTAAAGTAAGATGTCAAATGATCAGGATGCCTCATTAGGTGAAAGGCCTTGACAGCATAATTATAGACTCTGTGCTTCTCTGTCTTCTAATGTAGCTGAATTTCCAGCGAAAGGTTGGGGTGATGTACTGCCGGGCCGGGCAGAGCTCAGAGGAAGACATGTACAACAACGAGAGCTCGGGCCCGGCGTTTGAAGAGTTCCTGGATCTGCTCGGCGAGCGTGTGCGGCTGAAGGGCTGGGAGAAATACAGAGCTCAGCTGGACAACAAGAGTGAGCCGGGAAAAAAACACAGCGCACCCGCATCTATTGGCTGTATCTCACCTTGTCACAGGACCATTATCCGAAGGGCATCAGTGCACCACTGAAAGCCTAAGATAACTCCTATCTAGCCGCATGTAATCTGAGTAATGCCTGCAAAATAGCATAGTCACTGCTGATTATCTCAGAGCTGTTTTCCCCTCAGTGAGCGGCAGAGAACAACAAACGTTGACTGACTTTGTGTGATGCGTGTTTCTGTGTGTCTTTTGCTTGTGTAGCGGACTCAACTGGGACACACTCGCTCTACACGCGCTACCAGGACTATGAGATTATGTTTCACGTGTCTACTATGCTGCCCTACACAGCAAACAACACGCAACAGGTAAAAATACAACCCATATATATTTCAACAGAGATTTGATATTTGATTTCCTTCTCCTGCCTTTTGTGTTGCAGAACCATTTTTCCAATACCAAGTTTTCTCAAATGTTTTACGTCTATTCGTAAAATAAAATTGCATCAGTCTTGGTACAACCTTCATTACCCATCTCTGTTCAGACTTCATGCTTTTGTAAATGCTTTAGAAAAAGCTTCTGTACTCTGCAACAAGCATGACATAAAAATCCTGCCCCCCAGTGTTCACTCCCACCATGAAGGTATTCACAGTCGCCTCTCAGTCAGGCTGACTGTCAGCTCTTTGTATGAAGTTTATGGTTTAAAGCCTGTTTGCTGTCACTTACAAAGAGACTGGACATGACATGCCAAGATAGATTAAAAGTTTAAATAAAACAAAACATGGTAGTGACGAAGCGCTTACATTATGCTGCTTTGGCAGCAACAGTTTGTGATGTATCTTGATTAAGCTGTTTTTTAAATTCAGCTTCAGTTCTAGGTTTTTTTTTGTAAGAAAAATGATTTTCTTTGACATAAAGAAGCATAATTAATTAACTTAAATTTACAAAATGTGTTAATTTCCCAAGAACAGTAATTTTGGAGTATTGAGTTGTGTTAACAACAATAGCAAGATCATGGACACACAACCTTATTTCAGAGAACAGAGTTGCTTATTTTATAATTAATTTAATTTGACTTAGCCTTTAGTTCAATTAACAGCATTGGTTTTCATCATTTTGTTTATTTGGATGCACATTAGTTGTTGCCTTGGAAACTACTATCCCTGGGGTTTGTAATTCAAAGAAAATACATTTAATCAACAAATGTTTACACTTATTCTACATACAGTCAATAACACAAGCTACAACATCACCAGTGCATCCAAACATAAAATGGCATACAAACATTAAAACAGAAACATTTAGATGGATTGATAAGTAAAACATAATAATAATAATAATAATAATAATAATAATAATAACAATACTACTACTAATAATAATAATAATAATAACAATAATAATATCAGTTTATTTTAATGCTTAGACCTATTTTGCTCATTAAGAGTAATCTCTTTAGCTGCTTCTTAAAACCTTTCTTGTAGATTCTTGAGATATAAAACGTGACAAACTGAGATGTGGTTCGGACTTAGTTGACTAAAATGACTCGTGCCTGCTTCTTAAATAAATCTCTCTGTGTTTCTGTTTTGCCTCTCCAGTTGCTGAGGAAGCGACACATCGGTAACGACATTGTGACGATCGTGTTCCAGGAGCCAGGCGCCCTGCCCTTCACGCCAAAGTCCATCCGCTCCCATTTCCAACATGTCTTCATCATCGTTCAGGTCCATGAGCCCTGCACTGACAACACCTATTACAGGTCTGATCATACCTCGTGCACTATGTTGTAAATAAATATCTCTTTTCACCGCCCAAAAAGACCTTACCTTCTTTTTTAGGCTGAAGTCTCTTGAGACAATACATTCATGGTCATCCTATGTGTCATAGGAAGTAGTGAACTAAAATAAGTTCTGGGCTTTAAGAAAAATACAAAAAAAACGACAATTTTACTGATAATGTCATTCATGATATGCATGTAAATAAAAAGATGGTGGTTACTATGTACACTCTTACACATGGGTCTCATACATCATAGTAGTTATGGGGCAGCTCAGGAGGAAACACAAATCTGTGCTCCTCTACAGCAGATTCAGTGTAAATGTTTGTTATTCTGGAGAGCACTACAGTCCACAGTCAAGCTCGTAAAAACAAGACATGGATTGAATGCTTCTTCTGCACTCTCTCTTACTCTAGCATTCCTGTTTTTCACTCTCCCTCTCAGGGTGGCTGTGACACGCTCTAAAGACATGCCATTATTTGGCCCACTCTTCCCTAAGGGTGCTCGATTCCCTAGCTCTCCCGCCTTCAGAGACTTTCTCCTGGCGAAGGCCGTGAATGCCGAAAACGCCGCAGAGAAGTCGGAGAAGTTCCGCTCCATGGCCACCCGCACACGGCAGGAATACCTGAAGGACCTGGCTGAAAACTATGTGACCACCACACCCATCGATTCCTCCACCAAGTTCCCCCTGCTCTCTCTGGGTGGCAAGCGCAAAGACAAGCTGAAGGGCGCCAAAGGGGCCGAGCTGCACAGTGCTGGGGCGCTGGTGTGGGCTGTGATGGTCAACGGTGGAGATGATGGGGAGGCTGGAGAACTCAGGCTCCCCTGTCTGCTCGGGGTGTCTGCTGAGTCGGTGGTGCTCATTGAGAGGTGCACTCGCAGGGTGGTGTTTAACTGCTCCTGTCGAGATGTCATCGGCTGGAAGGCAGTGACAGAGACTAAGGAGGGGGGGCCCTGCTTGGATATCTTCTATGAGCGCGGGGAGTCTGTGTCAATCAGTATGATGGAGAGCCAGGCGGAGGATATACGAGAGGTGGTGCAGAGGCTAGAGGTGGGTGATTGTGTTCGGATTTAAACATTTTGCAGTGGGTGGTTTATGTCTTTCTGATTCATTCATCTTCTTCCGCTCATCTCCAGCTGGTGACGCGGGGCTGTGAGGCTCTTGAGGTCACCCCCCTGCGCGACGGCGTCGGACAGCCCGGCTTCCTGATGAATGAGGAGGGCTTTGTGACGGAGCTGCAGCGGTTCTGTTACGCTGAGAGCGGAGGCCTGCAGCTGTGGGCTCGCGTGGTGCGACTGTGCGGCCACTCACTGGTTCACCTGAGCCCCGAGGAGAGGACCAGGCTGCTCCGCACTGCGCACAAGATCCACATCACTGTCATCCCCCCTGACGAGAACGGCAAGCCACGCAGGTGGGTGAAGCTGCAGATACGAGGAGGAGGAGGAGGAGAGGGAGAAAGAGAACTCTAACAAGGGCACTTATGGGTCAACAGACACAGGGAGAGACTGGAGAAGGGGCTCATGGGTATAAAGCGTGCTCCAGAAAGTGGATAATTGTCCCAGTGAGGTGGTGACAGAAAGTTTTGACAGCAAAGAAGGAGGAGGGAGTCTGTGGGACAAGTCAGTTCAGGAAAACAAGAGAGGTGCCACTCTGGGGTCACGGCTCACTCTGCTGTTGATGATGGCCTGCCATCAGTGTCACACCAGCTGGGTAACAACCAATCAATCCCTCTAATGATCTTTAATCACACTGGCAAAGGGCCTCCTACTGTTAACAGCACACATTCCACTCAGCTGAAGTCAGACAGAGGGCAGAAACAGCTGTGGACAGAATTGTTAAAACAAATAAAATCAATATTAAAGTGGACACCTCTGCAGCTTTAGAGTGAATCCCACTGGTTTATTTATATTTCATTGCTGAAATGCTTGTTCTGTGACAACAAAGCACAAATTGCCACAAAGATGTCATAATTATTGAGAGGAAGTAGGGTTCTGTGTTCCCAAAGGGATACAATAGGCAAATATAGCACTTGTTTTTCCCACCTCATCTTTGTTATTGGCTTCTAAATTAGTTTTATGACTCAGCAGTGGGATGAGAGGCTGGGCCGAAAAGAGAGGTGTGAGTTGTGAAGTGTGTGTGTCTTCTTACTAAGTATGTTGTTGATTTATGTTCTGCAGAAGTTTCTCCGAGCTGTACCAGAAAGCCATCAAGGATGCGGAGTGTAAACCCGGCGAGGATCAGTCTGGAGAGGCCTGGGTACTGGACGAGAGGGAAGAAGAAGATGATGATGATGAGGAGGAGGAGGAGGAGGAGGAGGAGGAGGAGGAGGAGGAAGAGGAGGAGGAGAAGGAGGAAGGAGAGGCAAAGAAGGAAAAGCTGAACCCGAGTGGGGTCAATGAAGCAGACATGACGGAGATGCAGGCCGAAGAGGGCAAAGGACAGTTGTGTGATAAAGGGCAAAGTGAGAGAAGTCATGGCTCGCTCCTCACGCCGCCCAGCTTACCTTTGTTACGGGCCACTTCTCTGCAGGACCAACCAGCCATTGAGAGCCAGGAGGGCAGCGGCTCGCAGCTCACACGCAGCTGCTCTTTGGAGAGACAGCCGACCTACAGGGATACGTGTGATCGGTGAGTGTTACTAAAGATCATGCCACTGTTCATTCAAGCTTTCATAGCCTGACATATGAGTGTTTTGAAGATGTTATAGAGAGATATATAATATAAATAACAAAAAATGATGCTTTGAGAGATCTTGCTAGTAACATCTGCAAACTGGGAGACCGTCAGGTAAAAAGGCTCTGAAATCATCCAGCATGGCTGAAAATATCCTCAAACGGAAGCTGACTCATCACAATTTAATCTCAGAGTCATAGTGCGTCACTTTTCCTGCAAAGGACAGGGTACGGTGAAAGGACGCCAACAAATGTGTCACTCTGCTTCACTGAACTGTTTACTTAATGCAAAAGGTTTTAAATTGTGTTTCACATTAGAAAATTCACATAGATGTTCCTTTTTCAAATCTAATGCTTGAAAACAAAAAATGGGACGGTTGCGCAGTAGATCTTCAACTCTTCAGCAGTAAAACATTAAAATGACAATAGATTCAATCTTTCTATTTTAGATTAAAGTTGAGAAGTCATGTAAATGTCATCGAAAAGCACCTTGTGTCCATTTAACAATCACTTCTACCATGGTCTGCATTGTATTTCCTCATCTTCTTGAGAATCAAGATACTTCTCTGACAGACACAAGAATGTTTGCCAAGTATTAAGCTCCAAGGGGAGAGAAAAACACTTATGTAAAAGCAGAAGAACATGTATGTGTCTGCCAGACAAATCATTTTAAGCACACTGTAAGCACCCTAACTCCAAAAAGCTACAACAGCTTGAAGCAGAAATTGTGCATGAGAAAATATTCATGAGGATAATATTAAACTCTGCTGCTCACCAAAATGAGTTTGACTGCTTTTCATTGTCACGCAAATCATCTGACCGAAACCGCATCAGATATGATATTTTTGATAGATGATTTTGTGAGTGCAGGATAGCAAACATCAATCAGGCCTAAATCTAAGCCATCCTGGAGATTGCTTGTCGAAGTGCTCCAGTTTCTGTTTTGACCTCTGGATTGGATAAAAAATGTCACAAAGCATCAACAACAGATTTGCTTTGTGTTTCCCCCCCACCACCACCATCACATTTCTCCCTCTCGGTCTGGACAGGCACGTGTACGAAAACGTGGGGCTGAAGGGGGAATGCCACATCTATGACAACGTCGGCGAGCTGAGGGACGCCACACCTGATCTGATCCTGGCTGTCAAACCCAAAGTTCCCCTGGAGGACGAACAGGTGACAGACTGAGACGAGAGGACATCTGAGTGGTTTCTCTCCCCAGCACTCCATCCGCTCTCTGACAGTGTTGTTTCCCCTCTATCTCTGTCTCTTATGTCTTCAGTTCATGGGCGCTGAGTTAGGTGATGACAAAGCTTCAGTGAGTGACTCGTCTTCCCGGTTGTCATGTTTAGACCGAGCTGAAAGAAATTCACGAGCCCTAAGTCTTCACAACTCCATCACCAAGAGTAAGTATACTTCCCTATTGCTGCTAATTCATTTATATATATATATATATATTTAAAATATTATATTTTATACATACATATATATGTATAAAATATTGTATTTATAATGTATTTATGTATGTATAATACCTTAAATATTAAAATGACAGTATGTTAAATAAAAAAATAAATGTGTGTAGATTAATCACGAGACAAAGAGGACAAAGAGATATTATGACCCTGATCGTGGACTCAACACAAAGCCCCGTTCTCAGACACAACAGCTGACATGACTGCTGAAATGATGCCAAAATGGAACAATTACACATGTTTGCAAATCATCTCTGCCTGATTTAAGCCCCAAAGTCCTTTTTTCCAGATTTTTTCTGCCTTAAACCCTTCTCTTCATTATCCTCCCTCTGCTCCCCACTGCATCCTCTTTGTCCCTCCTCTTTCATCCACACTGCCCCCTATCCCGCTAATCTAACATCACCCCTGCTCTGCTGCCACCCCCTGCCAGGGCTGGGATAAAAGGGGGACAGATGGGTAGTGGGAGGGGTGGAGTTTTAGCCAGCCCCAAATCAAGGAGCCCCTCTTACGCCATCTGCTCTGCCTCCGCTGAGACTATGAGACTCATCATTTATCCGCCATAAGAGCACACTTGCTCATCTCATCCTCTCATCTGATTCTTCTGATTTTTGCGGGGGCGGCCTCTGAAGACTCTGATTGTTTCACATCACGTTCTTTCACAGGGAGTCTGTTAAAATGCATGACAGCTTTTAAATGAAAAGATCAAATTCAAGGACTTAATAGATCCTAAAAATGTAACAATTATAGCATCTTACTTTTTTTGTCAAAGTTTTTATTAAATTTGCATGTAATAATTTACCAAAATTCTGTTATTTATAATATTTAGGTCATTGTCTTGTATTTTAGTATGCCGCCTTGAGTTAAATCTATACTGATGTCAAAAAGATCTTACAAAGTCAGAAACATAATTCAGTGAAACCTGCAGACACACTACATACAGTACATTATAACATTTCCTCCTTGTGCCTTCACATTCTGCCCCTGAATCTGACCAGCATTAACACAGCAGCATCCCCCAGTGGTGGCTCTTTGTTACTGTAGACCGGCTGCTCAAAAGTCTGCAGTCTCACTGCTCTGCTGTATTGTCCCGTACAAAAGCGAGTTAAATCTTAACCTCTTTCTCTCAGTTCTCTCAGAGACGACAGAGACCACTGAGGAGGAGTGGCAGTCCATCGCTGACCTGGCCACGGCCTGCCGCAGCATCCTGGAGGCTTTGTCACGAGAGGGTGAGGAGCTATTTACTTATGCACCTCACTTACTGTAAATGTAAAATAAGATAGCACGCTGTCCATAATGGTTAGCACCATCAAAAATAATGTTTTGATCCAGACTTTTGTTCCACAATCTTAAGATTCAAGTTAGACTCTAAATGTTTGTATAAATGTAATTGTAATGTTTGCCCTAAGATGCACCAAACACCCTTGGCTGTATAGTTTTGCTCTGGGGCAGTTTACTAATGGTTTGGGGCCCTTTGTTCCAAATAAGTAAAAGCTTAATGATACAGCACTCAGTGATATTTTAGACAGCAGTTTGCTTCTAGCTTTGTGGCAAAAGACTGGGAAAGGTCCTTACGTGTTTCAGCCTGACAATGCCCCTGTGCACAGAGTGAGGTTCATACAGAAATGTGTTTTCTGAGTTTGTTTTGAAAGAACTGGACTGACTGTCACAGAGGCCTGATCTCAACCCCGCCCAACACTTTTGGGATGAACTGAAAAGCCGAAGGTGAACCAGGCCTTATCACCTGGTTTCAAAATCTTGTAGAAAGTCTTCTCAGCATCTTGTTTTTGGAGTGAGATGTTCACCAAACACTTATTAGTGTAATGTCCATGTGTCCACATACATTTGGCAAAAAAACAACAACATATGAGTGCAATGGATCTGCGCTCTATATGAAGATGAGTGTATGAATGACAATATGTTCTATACTGAGAGAAAGTGAACATCTCCTGTATTTGTCTGTATGTCTATATTAAATTATATTAATGTGGATAATGTTCATTACCAGACCATAAAGCCGGAGACCCCTCCCAAGCAGGAGCTGACCAGACAGACGGCAAGCTGAAAGACTCAAAGGAGAGGTGGGTTGCTATACAGTACACTCAGGGTGAAGCAGACAGCTCAATATCTCTGTCGTTAGTTTTTTTTGTCAGAATCATTGCACACAACCCTTTTCACTACTTCTTTATTCTCTCTCAATTATTTAGACTTTATCGGCAACATCCAACTGTGTGAGTCAATGCGATGGTTTCTCTCCCCCATAAAGAGAGCTCTCTTGCTGACTCAGTGATGCAGTTATGCGCATGCAGTCACAGATGCACACACACAGCTTGTCTGACTCACTGTCATTGTCATCTTTCTGTAAAACTCCCACTCTGATCCATTTTGTTTCTCTTTTACACTTTGTCCAGCTCCTTGGTCACCTTATTTAAGTCCTCCATGCTATGTCTGAACATACAACATCCAGAACTGTTGGCCAAAAGCAAAACAGAAAATTTGTAAAATAAAAAAACACCAATGTGAAGCTTTTCTTCAAAGGGAGTCTTTACAGGCGCAGTTCATGTCCCCCCATGTACTGTAGTTAGTATTGATGACTATTTCACCTTTCAATTTGGCTCCAACGAGCATGTTAAATGCTTTAAAAAAGACACTCACACAGAATACTCCATATCACTCCTCATTAGCATAATTAGCATGATCGCATGTGGAAATATATATAACCTATCAGTTGAATAAAAGAGAGATTCAGATAAGTGACTACAATAAAAAAGAAACTGTCAACCTCCTTCAAAATAATGATGTCTTCAAATAAACACAAATGAGCTTTAAACTAACCAAAAAGATAAGATAAATGGTCATATCATTAAATATCAAACTCAAAACGCACTATTGTGCCCAAACCATCTGACGTCAATGCCACTTTCTTTCCTTTAAAAGCATTATCAAGCTGTTCACGTCACCAGAAGCGTTCGTTATATATAACTGCAATCAGACAAAATGCATCATGGGATGACTTCTCTCGCTGAAAATGGGTCTGCTTGTCAACCTAGCAATTACAGTAAATTGATCTCTGAGTATTACAGGTTTGAAGGCAGCAGGGATGATGCCTCGAGCTCTGAAGCTGCCACAGTGGAAGTCAAGGCCAATCAAGCAAAGTGAAAAGTTCACTTGCTGAAATGAGATGAGGGTGGTGTTATAACAGGAGAGAACTTTTTCTTACAAAAGAAATACAAGAAAAAACATTTCTATAAAATACACCAGTGAAGACATTCATCTTGCTCATTTGTGACTTGGAAAACAAATTAATTTCGACTTTCCCTGATTACAATAATTGACTTTGACAAAGTGTCACTGCCTCTCTTTGTTGCAGTGACTCTCCAGGCCACCTAGAAGAGAAGGTGTCGCAGCTGGAGTCCATGCTGAAGAGGCTGCAGGATGACCTGCAAAAGGTGCTTTGACTTTCATGAACGTTTTTCTCTGTAATAATATTTTCAGTGAGCTCCATGGGAGAGTCAGCAGGTAGGAAAAAGTATTCAAATTGTTCAGCTTCTGTCCTCTGGTGCGAGATTACTTGGATTTTCTGATGCAGGCTTTTGTTTACGTGTACAAATCCTCCCATCCATTCAACCATTTCAATCACAGCGGGCTCACTGTGGATGCACTGAATACAGAAACACATTTAAAGCATTAATTTAATCCTAATGTTTGATATTTATACAGCAATATTTCAGATTTGTAAATCCCCCAATAGCATACTTACGAAAATGTAAATATTTGTGTCCGACAACTCCTGTTATCATTATTTTATTATTTTCTGCTAATGCATGTATGTAGATGTCAAAGAATATTGTATGTGATGAACTCCTTATTCTTAATCTCAACCTCGGAAACAGCCGCTTGACAAAAAACAAACAAAATTCTCAACACAAAGCGCTTTGTGTCAGAGCTTTCAACCACATATTATAGACTTCCTCCGCGGATGGAGTCAGTCAGCAGCAGACAAGTGGACGTTGTGTTGAGAATCTTTGGTCAATAGTGAATGTGTCTCTGTGTGTACACATATTATATAAATACACCATTTAGTCTATGGACTCTCATTAATAATGATAAAGTACCCATTTAGTGTTCAAACAATAACTAATAATAATTATTTTAACAGATGTTATATTAACAGATAATCAAACTGATTAATATAACTGATTAATTGCCTGTCATATATGAAACAAAAATGAAACATTCTTGGTTCCAGCTTCTAAAATGTGAAAATTGTCTGCTTTTCTCTATTTTATAGAAACAGTAAATTAACTATATTTGGGTTTTGAACTGTTGGTCCGACAAACAGACAATTTAAAGCTGTCACCGTGGGCATTTCTCACTAATTTTTTTTAACATTTTATATGTTTAAAAATAATTGTCAGATTATTCAATAATGAAAATATTCATTAATTGCAACCTTTGACCAATTATAGGTGATTAGTTGCTTACTCAGTCTGACCAGCAGTCCAAACCACAAAGCACTGAGACTACAAACTATAATTGAAGTTCTGAACTAGGATTTTTCTGTCAAAGAAATGATCAGTTCAGTGGATTGTTTCTTTTTCCCCACTGCAGCGTGATGTGCTTCTCTACACTGTTTGTGTTGTTTTATTTCAAGCTCTGTGTTTATGTGTGCCCACTAGTTTCCTTAAAGCCACCGCTGTACCTGTCGCTCCCCTCCCGTTCCTGCCACAGCGATCTGAGC
The DNA here is from genome assembly GCF_023349555.1 of Cebidichthys violaceus. Taxonomy (NCBI): domain Eukaryota; kingdom Metazoa; phylum Chordata; class Actinopteri; order Perciformes; family Stichaeidae; genus Cebidichthys; species Cebidichthys violaceus. Next base: position 10,284,586 of record NW_027176373.1, read on the forward strand.
GACGGCTTTTGTTTTGTTGTGTGCCGATGTCTTTCAGGAGAAGGAGGACAAGGCGGTGCTGCAGGCCGAGGTGCAGAGCCTCAGGCAGAACAACCAGCGGCTGCAGGAGGAGTCGCAGAGCACAGTGGCTCGCCTCATCAAAGTCACCGAGCTGCTGTGCAACGTCAACAAGCCCTGTTAGCTTCACCACTGCACGCACTAACACACAAATCAGCAGAAAGATGCAAGTCTTACAACGTGCTTGTACGCTCAGTAGACAGATTTTGTTCGTATATATTTGCAAAGGCAGACACACACACGCATCCTGTTCAATCTGTGTGTAACCACAGTCTCAATCCTGAATCATGGACCTGCCTTTTGGTGAGGGAGTATGCAAATCAACCCATGAAAAAGAACAAAATGACATTTCCAACATCCCATGACCTTCATAGACTGACCAATGTGCAGCTCTCAGGCTGCTACGTTGGCGTGCTATGCCAGAGTGCTTCTCTTGGTGTATATGACACAGTATGTGTGGTGGATGTGTGCCGCATGTGTGCGTGCCTGTGCGTGTGTGTGTCTGTATGTGTGCATCTCTTACTGTACCTTGCTTCAAATACTTGACAAGCTGGGCTGAATAGCACTTGCATAAAAAGTGGCAATTAAGACTGAGAGACACTGTATAGCATGTTTGGTGGTGTCTTATCTGAAATTACCAAAAGTGTGTGTATATATACTGTATCACCAATAATATATGTGAACAGTAGTATCGCTATCCTCTCTGCAATGTCTGAGTGTGGTTCTGCCCGGCGCTGATAGTGTGGAAGGCCTTGAAACAAAACAAGACAAGAAAAAAAAAAGGGAACATGACAATGACAAGCCCGTAGGCAGCCTTCTACTTCAAAAGATGTAATGATGCCAACTGACTGGCCTTAGAGCAAGGCCTGTTATGTAAGGACATAATTCCCTGCCCTCCTCACTTCTCAGTAGTACTGTATTTAAGACACTGGAGTTTTTAGGGAGAAAGGATTTTTTTTAAAACCCTTACATAAAAGGGATGTAACCTGGAAATGTCATAAAAAAGGAACTGAGCATGCTTGTTCCTCCTGGAAGTATGTTGAAAACAGTATAAATGGGATACTGAAAAGGGTTTTTTACCCTTCCTGAAAACGCAAACAATGGCAGGAAAATAGCTGCTTCAGCTTCCTTCCATGATTGCCTGTAGCTGTTTTCTTCTAACCTCACTATTGTAGCAGCCATACTGTAGAAGATCTCCTCCTACTGGCCTGAACCACAAAATGCCAAAAGGCAGCTTTTACTTTCAGCTGGCAAAATAGCTTTAGGTGTCAGAATAAAACACCTTGAACTAATAGTAAAATACAGGATATTGTATTTAAATATGTTTTGTGTTTGGCGGATGTCTACAGTGACTATTTTGGGTAATTGTTTAGTATGGCTTATGAGTGGTAGCGGTAAGGACACTTGATGAAATCTTACCATTCCACCCTGATGTGTGTTTGTATGTGTTTCTGTGTCGTTCTTGCACTTTTTTTTTTTGTAAAATCAGCACTGGACAGGGCACATCGTGAACCTTATTTAGCCCAGGTTATGTCTTGTTCAACATAAGAAGGTGGATACGATCTCATCCCCTGCCACCACCTTTACCTCACCTTTTTGTGTCCACTGCTATTGGGCGCCAATAACAGTAACGTGTTCAGAGGAGTCGGACTGCTTCTCCTCAGTGCCAACGAAAAAGCGCAGGCAGCTCTCCTGAATCCCACTGAAATCCAACGGAACTGACCACAAATTAATCTCCAACTACAAACTATACTCCGACATAAAGGGATGCCAAACGTTCGTCAGTCACTCCGACTCTCTTGTTTCTTGTACAAACTTCCTCTTGTAATTTTATTTTAGAGTCACTGTGAATACCTGGTACCAGCATATTAAGATACAATATATACAGATTAAATTATAAATCTAAACTTTATCAGTATGTGAAGATACTGTATGTACAGCTGAACTGTTCCATGTTACTTAGTGCATTGGGTTGCGTATGCCCTCCTTTTTGCAGGATGATTATGCAGAGAAGTGTTAATCATGACCATGCAGGCGTCCTGTTTCATCTCCTGTACATGCTGAAGCCTCATGACTGAACAGGGAGATGGTGGTGTGAGAAGACCTGTTTTACTGTGTCTTGTATAGTTATTTAGATTGTAGGAGGTTGGTCAAGCATGAGAATGTGCCAAGCAACTTCCAAGCCCCCCTCTGTTTGTGTGTATGTATAAAAATTTAACTTATTAATCATGCAAATGTGGATTTTCTTGTAGCTGTTTTAACTGGAGGGACGTTTTGAGGAAAAAATGTGAAATAGGGCAGAAAGGAAAAGTGGGCTTGGTTATAAATTTAAGTTTCTTTTGTAGAAAACCAACAACCATGATATGACATGACAAAATACTATCTGATAAATGTGACGATGGTTCTTTTTATCATTCTGATATTGAGCTATTTCAGCTATAGCTCTATTATAATAAGGTCTTAAAACACCATTGGGTACGCCTTAATGAGTAAAACTCTTCTTTTGGAATGGATGTTCAAATTGGTCATACTGGTGTTATCTGAAGGCTTATTCCTCTGACTTTGTGCCTACCAGAAAATGTAATGTATGGTAACCCAGCTTAGTGACCTCATTTCTTTGTCTTTGGTTGCACTTACTGAGGTGTTTTTTGTGGCAGATGAAGGATTTCCTAAGAGACCGTCGCAACATCTGGTCTGTCACCCGCTGTGCGAGGAAATGTCATTGAGTAACACATGATCCGAAAGAACAGATGATGATGATAATAATAATAGATGTGTGTTGCTGGTCTGAAGAATCACTGAGGCTCAGTGAGTACCACCGATGGTTCAAAGAAGCAAACCGACAAATATATGATTTTTAAAAGCAAATTAAAATGAAAAAGGTGCTGAACATGACCCATGTTGCATTGAAAGTTTAAGTTGATATGAATGTGCAGAATGGCGTATGCTTCCTCTAAAGGATGATTATTTTGGTATTTAAATATTTAAAAAAATAAATTGTCTCAGAAAATCCAATGGCGTATTTAAAAAAAAAGAAATCCGATCGTGGCTGAGTTGATGCAGATGTTTTGTCGACACAGTGACTTTGAGATATTTGTGTGTAGCTGCCTTTAAGATTTGATAGAATGATGGTGGGAGGTGTTTCTGGTTTTGGTTTGTGTGAGATAAACAACTCCAAAAAAAGGAAATACCTGCAGTGAGAATTCAGGTTTTTTTAAATATTTTTATTTTCTCACCAACACAGACAGCGGAGAAAGATCACTGTTCAAAAAGTTAATTTGTTGAATTGGTGTTTGGAGAAAAAACAACATGTAAACGTAAGATTTTAGCTATCATGTGCTCACTCTAAACCTCTATTTACTTTTCAATCAACAAAAAACAATTAAAAGGAAAAATTAAGTTATTAGTATTATTTTGTCTTTATTGATTGATTGAAATGCGAAGCAGGGATAGAAAGTCTTTAGAAATTAGACTCTATTGTGAATATATAGTGTTCATGGGATATAAACTCACAAAGTGCGTGTTAGGAGTATGATATGGTTAGGATCTAGAGATGACTTTGATGACGACAGAGAGTTAGATCCTCATTTGTCCAAGAGCACAACCTCTTGAGGATCTCACGTCCTGGACTGATGAACACTGGAGGTGGAGGTGAAACAGAGCTGAAACAACAGCTGACAGCAGCCCAGGAAGAAAATGTTTTAAGGTCTGACAGCAACAACATGATTTGTCAGACAGAGGTCGTGACCAAATCAGATTGACTGAGAAGAAGAGAATGTAAAAGTCAGTCAAAAAAAAAAAACACAAGAAATGTTTATAAACAGAAACAGACTCACAATGAGGGAAGCAGCAGGCTCTTGAGTTCTTAAAACACGAGGCTTCTGCTGTAATTGAACTAGCAAAAGGATAAGAGGTATACAAATATATACAGTCTATTTAACTGGGCAATATGCTATAAGAAATTATTTGGATTTTAGTTTACATCTGCATTTACACTTAAAATTACATCTCCAAACAAGAACCCAGCATTATCATCAAATAGCAAGCAAATAGCTGCCATGAATTTGGGGAAAAGTCAGCTAACTGCATTTATTCCATATCAGTGGTTCTCTACCTGCAGGGTTTCAGACATACCAGCTGGGGGATTTGCAGTGATGTTCCAGGTGTAACGTTACATCAATCCCACAGCTAAAATGAAACTCAGCTGCTCTGAGAAGAAGGATTAAAAAACACTCATCTCTTCACAAACTGCTTCATGTTCCAAATCTGATTTTTGTGGTTGCACAATAGACGAAAAACATTTGAATCCTTTTTTATCAGAAATTTGTTTGTTGCTTAACACAGCTCATTAGACAATAATATAGATCAGCTTTTGAAGAAATTTGACAAGATGTCAACTCATTTGAGATTAATCATATTACATTGAGATTAATAACTGTTGAGAATCTTTGAAAAGATAATTTAATCTCAACCTTCTAATCTCAATGTAATAGTATTGTGATTAAGGCTAAAATATTGTCAGCAAGATGCTGAGGATTATTAAGTGTTATACTCCAGGTGCGCTAAATATACATGTGTCGATGTTAAATCAGTTCAGCCGTATAGAACTGAACATCATCACAACCTTTAACAGATCCAAGATACAGACAGTTTAACTTCCTGTTGCTGAGCTCTGTCCCTGACCTTTCAAAACCTCACCAGAATAGCTGTGAAGTCATAGCACAGCTTTGTTTGTCGAGATATTCTCTGTTTAACATCCTGCAGGGAAGTGAAAAATGCTGACCGAGTAAACTATAGAGCTTCTTCTGCTTAATCTGGTTCACGTTTTGAAATTATTACACTGTATTCACATATATTTACACCATACACCACCACCTTTTACCAACTGTAATACAATAATTTATGTTGATTTAAATATTGCATTTTTTATTAAGATTCGTAGATATAAGAATAAAACCAGCCTCTATCACATAAACACATACAGAGATTTAGAGTAAAATGAAATATTTTTAAACCAGTTTGAAATCCTGATTGGATGCACATTCCACTCCCCCTGACTTGATACAGCAAGAGGTAAGACAAATACACTTTCCATAGCTCTCGTTCCATGATCATAATACAGCACGACAACATCATACAAACATTCGCCAGGACTCTGTCCTCTGGAAGGCTTTCCTAAACACCAGCCACAGAAAAACGCTTCATCTTTCCTGCCCTGACAGCAGGAGGAGAACTGACGACAACAATGCACCGGCCTATGTCTTTATTTGGGGTTGGAGCGCAGGATGGAGTCTTCACTAGGGGCTGTGTGTCACACACAGCTCAAGGGCTTAACACCAGTTTGACTCATCCGTGTTCTGTAAATACAGAGGCCATGTGTTGGTGTGTGTGTGTGTGTGTGTGTGTGTGTGTGTGTGTGTGTGTGTTTAGACTCCTGGTTCACAGGGTGTATATCGTATTTTAAATGGCCAGGCCACTGTTGCACCATACAACAAGTAGATGAGGCCTAATATGAGTCCGCCTGCAGCATTACTGCTTTAAATTTACTAAGTTTATGTATCCAGACTAATATGGAATTTAATCAGCCATTCAAAACATTTCAACCTAAAGTAAAAAAAGTTTAGTAAAGCATGTGACCTGTTAGTGATGCACCTCATATAACACACCATGTGTGTAAGTCAATGATAAACTCATCACAGAGTCCTGCCCTCTTGTCATAAATCAGTTAAACATTAAAGAATGGAAAAACACCAGGACACTGTAGACCCACTGACGTTGAATGGGGCTACTTTCACCTATTTAATGTCATTTCACTGAAGTGATGGGTCTTTTAAACGGCCTTCACTTTTAAAAGGAGACATTAACCAGACTACTTCTATCGTACAGTACATGCACTTTTACACAAAAAGGTTTGTGTACTTTTTTCTCATTTCTGGGAATCTGGCTGGGTGGATTATTAGCAGACAGTGCTGCAGCAGTTTTTTTTAATCTTCACCCGGTTTCTGGAAGGTCTCCATGTGACAAGTAGTCTGCGTTTCCCCCAAACAGCCACCGGGGCAGTCCCCTCACTTTTAGCATTTTTATTTAGTAATAATTCAAGAGCTGGAGATGGAGAAAGAAGACAAGGAAAAAGAAAAAAACTAAGAGAACTCACTTGTAGAGTATTAGTGGCAAAACTACCTTTCATATTGTCCTTTTTTCTGTCCTTTCTCTCAGACAATCTCAACCAAAACAAAAGCACTGATTCTTACTGTATTATGTGTTTCCTATTGGCATTACTTCATCACCCTTTCCCATACTATATTATATCAGGTTGCTATCGAGGCCAGCTGTAATACTGTCTGGTTGGTGTAACACTAGTGAATCAGAGTCAGACTAAATGCTCAACACGCTATTCTGCTGATCCACAGTTGGTGGCGGTAATACGCAGAGAAAGCGTAGTACTGCCTCCATAAAGGCAGTGAAGAAGAATACTGTTCTGCTTCTTAAATGTTTTATGAGGAAAGAAATGCACTTGACATGATTCTGGTTAGAAACACTAATGCAAATGTAGCCAGACTTTCGTTAGTTAATTAGAATTGAAATAATGTAATGCATTTAACGGTGAGTTCCAGTCCACCTTTCCCTGCTCCATTCACACTTCATTAGTGGGATCAGGTGTGTTTAGCTAATCAAGCGTCTCTCAGGTGGAACATTTAGTGCAGTGTTGGACCAGTAAATGGCACCACTGCCACTTTTAGTGGTATTTGTGTTTTTAGTGCTTGAGAGTTTGCGGCTCATCAGGGGTCCATCAGCTCAAAAGGGCATGTCTGTCCCATTTCCTCAGAGAAAAAGAGTCCCGAGTTTGTCGCCGCCTGGTGGCCACATATTTGAACTACAGTGAGCGGAGAGAGAGAGAGTGAGAGAGAGTGAAGGCTCACGGAGCTCAGAGCATGTCGCCTCCTGTTGCTGCGCCTCACTGTGGGATCTGCTGTCGACCTTTCAGACCGTTCACATGAACGCAGAAAGCTTTTTTTTAACGCGTTCACTCGCTATGTTCGACCCGGAGGTTTGGCGGAGTGAGCCAGCGCAGCGTCTGCTCTGAGTCTTGGAGAGGGAAACCAGGCTTGAGGGGATTTTCTGTATTTTTTGACACAACTTGGCAGACTTGGCGTTTGCTGCTGCTGGAGCTGTTTGTTTGCAGAGAAAGTGTGAAACAAGTGTCAGGAAGAGAGCAACAGATGTTTTTGGTGGAAATGCGGCCGTCTGAAGAATGAGAGCAGCAGCGAGGCACCGGCGGCCCTTCCAGCGGTTCTGCTGCTGTGGAGTCGGGCTGGTTGCCGTCATTTGGCTCTCACAGGTCATCCAGGCACCAGGTGAGACCTTAATATAGACACACAGACTGCACGCGCCTGCGTGCCTGCACAATCATTACAGTCCTATGGACATTCTTAGATTCACACTGGAAAATAAGATGTATATTGTGCACACTATGTGTGCACAATATACATCAGTTGATTTTTGTATGAATTTATAGACATTTGTGGACATTTTATAGACGTTTGGAATGCAGCTATATAGAGCCCACATTTTAGATTGGTGCTAGACCTAAAGTTAGATTTAGAATAAAAACATAAAAAGATCCAATCGAAAGGAAATGGTAAAATTTTACTCTAGCACATTACAAAACAGATCCATATAAATCCATTATTGTCTCAATAATGAGCTAACTAGTAGAAAATGCTGCATAATCCCGGTATTCAGAGCATGTATGTAATACTTTATCTTCATTTGGAGCAAAGATCCAATATACTTTTCCTTCCCCCCCCTCTTATCCATGGATCTAAAAGTCTATTTTTATGTGGATCAAAATATGAATATTACATATATGCAGTGTATGCTGGTTTATAAATTCTGCTGTAGACAGGTGCTGCATTCTCCATCAAAAACAAGCAGAGTTAAAATAGACATTATTATAACATTTAAATTGCCTGAAGAAAGAATGCAGTTGTATAAGTTGATTATAATTACTGTCCAGCCATGTGCCATTTTTAAGGCAAAATATTGTCTTTAAAGTAAACAGACAGTGCTGCATGTCAGACAGCTGAATCGCTGTTGTAAATATTTAAATCTTAGTTTAGTAGTTTTCAACATGTTCTGCTCACCGTCTCCCAGCTTACGATGCAGGAAGGTGACAGTTTGTTGATTACATAAAGCAGACAGAGGTTGTGGCATGTATAAATCCAATCACTGGGGATCAGTTCAGTTATGGGTTATTGCAGATTGACCATGGTTATGTCATCCTAATTTCAGCAGAATATGATGCATCTCTTAATAGTTTTTAATTTCTGCCTTTTCCGAGGTTGTCACTGTTGCTCAGGATGTGTTTTTCATTTGCCTAAATAAGTTGTGGTTAAATGTAGATACACTTATTGTATTTGTCTTTGATTGTTTACAGTTACTGTCATTTAAAATGTTAAAATCATCAACCTCTATTGCATTATTTACCGTTCCCAGTCACATCAGTATCCATAAATAGCTAGAGTGTGGTTTTTCGATAGATTTTGCAATGTCTCATTTGCAGCAGTGCACCTAAAAGCAATCTCCCCCTCGCTCATTATCCTCTCATCACCTTTGCTGATGTGGACACACACACACACACACACACACACACACACACACACACACACACACACACACACACACACTCATCAGCAGCTTCAGCACTGACAGCGGCATTCTCTCTAATCCTGTGTGCATTATACCAATATGAATGAGTAAACTTTGTTTCAGGGGTAAAAACAGGAGTGTTTGATTTACATTTAGGTTTTACCCTTAGTGTTGCAGTCCGCTCCTCCATGAAAGAGTGTCCTGGTGAATGAGCCATGTCATTAATATTTATACTTCACCTTTAAATTATGAGTGTGTGCCAACAACCAGAAGAGGATTTTTTTAACTGAGATCAAGGCCGCTCAACTTAAACCATATAAAAGCACGGTGCAAGGCATGTGGTCTGCTGTTTGTAATGGCCACAGGCAGGTTACTCTCGCAATGCTTGGAAAATATCACACATACTGTAGAATCCTGAATACCACTGCTAGTACAACCATTTCTGGATGTGCTTATCCAACAGTCTGTATCAATATCATTCTAATTCTGACAAAAACATTGGTTTGGATATCAGAAAAATATTTTACAATAATGCTACCAGCTTGATGAAAAACGTATATTATGGAGTTGTAAAGGGAATAGTCTCCAGGAAGAACGATTTTGCAGAGGCAACAAACAATTAATACATTCAACAAATTTCTTTGCTGAAGATGACCAACTATTTTCCATGTTTGCAAACGTGGGGAATTGATTCCTAACTGAACATTTCAAGCCTCACTAGACAACGTTTTATATCCAACAGAGCTGTCCCTCGTCTGCACATGCAGGTGGTGGATTCCTTTACAAACATTTATAAATCACAGCAGCAGTGCGTCTAACAGCTGACACATAATGATCCCCTGTGTGTCCCATGTTATGTCTGAAAACACACTGGACAGACTTAAGTTCAGTGTTGATTGAAAAGGTTTGATAATTGTGTGGCTCACACAACAGTTTCCATTACAGCAAAAAACGACTAGCTTTTGAACAGTTAAGCAGTTGATGAACCTGCAATAAATTATTTTTTTGGGTCCCCTGGGGGCTGTGGAAATAAACGGACATGCCATCTTTTAAAGTTGATAGCTATCGTGTATATAAACTGTTGCTTATGTACACATCCAACAAAGCAACATCAGAATAGCATCCTTTGGAGTCATAGTTTTGTCCTCGTGATGAATATCAGTCTAATAATCACTCTCCTTTTAGGTGCTGTCTGTTACGACAAATTGTGGGCTGGAAAACAAATAAACTAGCTTAAACTTAAACGCGCTAAAATGGTCCGTAGAGTTGAGGGGAACAGCAGCGTTAGGGGATTATTCTCTGTAGGTTTCACATGCTAGTTGTCATGTGACGTATTAGTAATGCAATATTTTTTATCATAGTTGCTTGTAAAGTCACTTTTTGTAGAATTAGAATATTTCTGACCCTGGGTAGACGACACATTTCATCAATTTGACTCATTTTTCTACTAAGACAAAATTGTAATGCCGCCACAATAATTGGGAAATTGGTTACATGAAAGTTGTAGTGTTGAATGAAGACATAGTAGCTGTTTCCAGAAAGGGAAATTGTCACTAAATAATTAAGAACCGTACAAAGTAGGAAGTGGATCGTATATTATTATCCCCATGGGAGAGCTTGTGTCAATTGTAGCACTTATTATTACATGGCAATCCAGATAAATACATTACATGTACATATTTACATCGACATACAGTCAAGATATTTATAGAACTGTGGTTTAGCTCCATTTTAAGACCAAATCAAATTTTCATTAGCTGCAACATGACACTTCCTAAATGTTCCGTCTGAATGTCAAAGTGGAGGACTGCAGTGTTATCTACATGGAAAGGGAGCTCAGAGTGTCAGGCTGAAATACAAATATTATTTTTTATAAAGTAATATCCATAGACTTAGGTTTCAGAGGCAACAAATGCTTATCCGCATTGCCACTATTGAGGATTTTACGGTCCGAGACATTTCCTAACACCGACTGCAGTCCTGTCCTGTGGAGGCGGTGTTTGGGGTAAGACCTCAGGAAGCCGGTCTTTCCAGTCGATGTGTTATTGACGGGATCAAATGTCTTGTTTCTGCTAAAGAGGGAGGCAACTCTGGTTTGTCCTTTCTGAGGAGAGCAGATGATGGTGTACGGTTTAAGACGTTCATATTTTAAATGAAGTTAGTCTTCTAGGCCTCGTGCTGTATAATGATTTACAGCAGTGACACCATTTGATCTCTGTTCATCATGTGTTGCAACAAGATGAATTCTTGCATTTTTAATTATTTACTGCCTTACAACAAAAACAAAATCATAAATGTCACAAAATAAGCATGTGGCTTGGAGGTTCCCCACAGTCTGCATAATTATGCTGTTGTGTAGAGAGAGAGGAATGAATGATGGTATTTACACTTACCATGCTGTACTCAACCAACGTGTTTATGTTGAGGCATGTGACGGCAGGATTAAGATATTTCCATACAAACTACACATTTCATGTTTCATCAGCTTCATCACTGATCTTTCTGTAACCTCTTTCCGTTATGTTTACATTTTAGGCCTTTAGCAGACAGTCTTATCTAGAGGAACAGTTACAGTAAAGTTAGCTTAAACACCATAGATCACCAAAATTTTAGCAACTTCAATGCAAGGCTCAGGGTCAGAGTGAAGACGGTGTGTGAGCTTGTGATCTGTATGTCCATTTTAAACACATTTTTGTAACTGAATGCATTTTTTTTTCAGCAGCGACGGTCCGCCTTAATGCACTTTTATGAAATTGGTTTTAAAAATTAGGCTTTTAGGTCATTTTTTAGGTCATTTACAAATATTGTTGATCATACTGATCAAGACGACAGAAGCCAAGACCTATGTGGCTTACTATCTTAGCTAAACACTGCCTGGAACCCTAGAGATAAAAAGGCTTGGAAAGGAATCAAGAGAGTCGATCTAACTTTCACAATGACAGTCGTCTGGGAGACGAGTATCACATTAAGATTTAATATAAACAGGCAAGCATGGAGAATAAGGACTTTAAAGTATTTTTAAAAAGTGCAAGACACGAGATTGAGAGCATTTCAATTGGCTCTCAACAGCTCTCAACTGGCTCAGGAGTTGCCATGTTTTTGTCACAATGTTTTTGTTTGCGAACAATCCTTAACCCAATCAATTACAAGGAAACAGAAAATACACTGCGAAACTTCATATGAGAAGCTGTAACCAGACAATGTACTTATACAATTAATCAGATGTCCAAGTTGTTGCAGATTGATTTTCTATCATTTACTTATAATCAACAGACCATTTCAGCAATTGTCTGTTTTAATTTACATGTTGTTCGATAAGCTTGACTTGAGTTAATAAAATCTGAATCTGTAAAAGAACTAGAATCAGCATCCAGTTTTTATCCATCCATCTCTCCTTTTTCTAATGAGACACGATGGGGTTTAGGTGCTAGAGATTTCTCCGAGTTATAGGTGGGAAAATGGTGCTGAGCCATCTGTGGCAGAAACCCATTTGAATTTCATACGAGTCGAGCTCCTCTTGATGCCTCGACATGAAAGCCTTCACGTCTGCTCTCAGCCATGACCGCTGCCCTCGTGAAATGGGCTCATTGAGCTGAAAAGTACAAAGAGACTCTCCATTGCCTGGCAATCAGAAAATGCATCAGACACAGACACCATGCTGCCTTGTAAATAAAAGGACAGTTTGTAGTACAAAGTGTAATAATAACCGACTCACTATCTTCTCTGCAGTAGTGGAAAGATCTCTGTGGGTGGTGGTGGGTTTTTTCCCTGTAGGAGAGATGAGTCAGATATATCTGTGGGGAGTTCCTCGTCTGTCGGCGTAGTAAATACTGAAACCCACACAGAGAATAGCTATTGAGGAATGAAATACAGAGCTGAAATACACACCATAAAGATTTCAGTGTTGATGGCTTGGGACAGCTGACGGCAGCAGGGAATGAATCCCTGAACGTGCTGCTATCTCCTCGAGCCAGAGACATGAAACTACAGTCTGTTGAGCTGTCGTTTGACACAAGTACACTTTGGAGACAATTACTATGAAATAGATACTTTATTTATTAAACTTCAGTTAGAGGTTCTTTGAAAATATTTTTAAGTTTTGTAATTGCAAACAGCTAATGGCTGTAAAAAACTATTAATGATTTTAAACAAAAAAAAAAGTCTTCCAATTTCTGACATTTGAGGATTTACTGCTTTTGGGGTTTTATACATAAGACAAAACCTCTTGAAACTGTGATGGACTTTTTTCATGTTTTTTATGTTTTATTAGTTCTGCATCTTATTGTATTGAATAATTGATTAATCTTTGGGAAAATAGTGAAAATCTGTTCACTAAAGACAAATTTGATGTCTAGTTATGACAGTTTTTCTTTAATATAGACAAAGATTGTTCTTGTTTAATCAACTGATCATTTCAGCTCTACATTTTATTGACTAAACAATTAAGCAAACTGAAGAATAGCTAATAATGAGAACCATAGTCTGTCCATAAATCACAGCACAGAGGGGTAGGTCTTGGACTGTGTGAGGTCGTCTTTGCACTAAAATGACTCTGGTGTTGTTTTGTAACAGAGACAGATTCTGGGTTTCGGCCAGGCGTGAACGGTGGGGAGCTGCGATGGACTCGCCGGCTGATGGAGGAGAAGTCAGACAACCAGAGCGTGGATCAGCCTCGAGCAGGTGAGTCACTCTTCTTTACCTGGATAAATGCCGTCTGTTCCTCTAGTTCAGACCAGCAAACGCTCCGAGACTGTCTGCGACACTTATCATTCAGTGTAGGGGGGCGATATGGATAACATCTTCTATCACAGTGTGTGAAGAAACTGATGTGTTGTGATATTTTACATTTTCTCAACATTAAGAAAACTGAGAATGTCTGTTTTATCTAATGATTCATTTTGTATTTGGTTGTTTTGGAGGATATAGTTTGTGGTGCCGTTGAACTGTATTGCATTATACAGTTTAATAATAATTGGGTGGACAAAATAATTGAAACACCCGACAGTACATAATATCATCCTATTACCCATGCCTAAATGAGTAATTACAAACTAATTACTAGTTTACTAATTACAAACACAAGACCATGATAGCTGCATGGTTTGCATTGGTGAATGAGATAATTTGGACACTTTGTGTTTTGAAAATGTAGGGAGTCCAAAGAAGTTTAGCGGCGTTAACATGTGCATGTGTGTGGTGTATGTAGGTAATCAAGAAAGGCGGTGTGTACCAGAGATTTCTGCCCCTCCCCTGCAGGTGAACTGAAAGGTCATGCGACATTGTGTCAGTTGTCAGGAGTGTGTAGTCGGTGTCAAGCTTGCGCACCGACAGACTCAAGGAGACAGCCGGAGCGCACAAGAGGAGGCTGCCAGAGTGAAAGTCAGATTAGATTTTCTAAGGTAGTCTGTCTTTAGCAGGCGCCACGTTACCTTCCGTTGCTCCCTGAGTCTGGTTGCACCCTGAATAGCCTGCACAGATTCAAACGGCTCCTTATTATTGCTGAGACATGCAGCCGATCGACAGCTATAATGAGACCTCTTTTTCTCTGGTTCCCAGGCTGATTAGCTCGCTGGCTGACATGAGCCGCATTCATCAAAGCTGACATTGTTATTAGTAAAAATTCAGATCGGAGAGGAAATGTTTTTATTGTTGTGTGAGGAGAATAGCACAGATAAAATAACACAGCTGCACAATACAATATCTTTTGCCTTACTAACAAACTACAATTCTGTATCTTCACATCATTTGCATTTACTCCGTGGTGGAGCTAATGATAGGCTGTCAGTCACAACGTTGTATTGTATGCCAACTGCACAGTTATTGTATTCTCATAGACATTTATGCAAATCAAGTTTTGCTAATAATATACCATGCAAATGACCTGTCCAGAGCACACCCAGCAACCCTAAATACCATCTTAAATATAGGTGCAAGTTAAAAAAAAAAAACCTGCACACAATGAATGATTTTATTCTTTTTAAAAATCAACATGTGAAACAGGCTTTCGTGATATGACTGAGAGCACAACAAAGTATAACTCGTAGAGACTTGTAAGTACTTTTCAAATATACAGTATGTTGTTTGTCACAGCATTTGGGGAAAGATCATCATGTCAGGGCATCATGTTTCATTTGCAAAATGTTTGCATAACGTTCATCTGGCACTGGCTGTTCTGAAAGGTTTGACTTAAAAGTAGTTTTACTAAATAGTACATAGAATTGTTTATTTATTTTAGAGGTGTAGCCTTGACTTCATTAACTTCTTATCATCAAATCTCTAAGCCTTTGTTAATTTTTTTTTTTTCTCTTTAATAGGTATATGATGAACAGTTCTAGCTCCTGATAATCTTATCTGGAACAATGATTCCACAGCTCAGTGTTAAAACAAGTTATTCAATGGTTATATATTTGGAGAGCTTACATCTGACAGGTTCACAAACACGGACTCTGACAATTGGTCTGGCACTTGGAGTAAATTCACACATTACAAGCTCCTCATTGTCACTGCTTGTCCTCTTTCATGACATTGCATTAGAAGTGATTTTATTTTATTCCACCCTTGAGAGAGAAAATGAGACTGTGTCTCTCTGTACCAGTGCTCCATTTGCAACAGATTCAGCAATTTGTGTTGTGCTACCCGATAACACACTTAAACTTTATTGAGTTCCTGGCTGCAAACAGATCTCCCTCATTATCGCTTACAAAGACACAAGCGTACTGCGGGTGGATACCTCACTGTAGTAATACACTGCAGGCGAACAAAGGGCTGGACAGGTAGTATACGACACAGCAGTGAGCGCGGCTCCAGGCTCAGGTTGCCGCCCTCTTCCTCAGCGGGCCGCCTGACAGTGATTGCATAATCTGTAGTGTGATTAAAAAGCCTGCCCTGGGCCTCGGGGGATATTATCTTGGGGATTGTACAGTAACGTCCAGGCTGTCTTTCTCTCTTTTCATCCCTCCGCTGCTTAACAAGATGGAGACGGTGTGACCCGCCTTCAGCTGAAAAGCGCCAGAGACTGTTGTTGCTAGGCAACTGAATGCAACATTTTGAAACCCAGACAATTCTTTCAAGTCTTTCGAGCATTAAAACTCCAAAGAACTAAAAATAGACCGTGAGGAGAGGGGTTGGGGGTGAATATAAATTATGTAAATGAAGTAAATGGCTCATGCTGTGTGTGTCGTCGAGGCTTGTTGTGTTGTTTATTTTGGCAAGCGACAGTCGGCTGAGAATAGTATTTTTCCACAGCCATGGTTTTGGGGAAAGAGTTGAGAAAGAGAAGCAGATAATCTTACAGGAATTGTCTTCAAATGGTCTTGGTCTTTTATCAGGACAATCAGATTATGGATGCTGTTGGAAAAGTTGAATCAAAATTCTGTTGGATCTTTTTCACTCTCCGTCCACAATAAGGCTGAGTGTGAGGCTTATCATAACACTGCTCTTAAAAGTCTTGATTGTCACTAAAGAGAAGATATTTAGCTGCTTCCTCTGACTTATTGTTTCTTTTCTTCACTCAAGGAGTTGATGGAGAATATGATGGATGTCTGTTGTATGATCACCTCAGTCACACCGGTGTAACATGATGTTTAGTGTTTGTATTGATGGGCGAGGTGGTTGGTGCGGTTTGAAGCCCTGCTATCGTTTCATCATAGTTGCATTTAAACCGCCTCAAAGGAAAGCAAATCAAAGAACAAATGCATAATTGAATTTACATTAAACACCTGGATGAACTATTTATTCTTTGATTCCTCATGAAAAGTGTGTGTGTGTGTGTGTGTGTGTGTGTGTGTGTGTGTGTGTGTGTGTGTGTGTGTGTGTGTGTGTGTGTGTGTGTGTGTGTGTGTGTGTGTGTGTGTGTGTGTGTGTGTGTGTGTGTGCGCGCGCGCGCATATATGATACATCGATACCGAAGCTTGACTCCAGGACCCCTACAGACTCCCAGATCGATAACATTACTCTGCACCGCCCACTGCCCCTTCATTCAGCTCCACTGGAGCCCCCTGCAGCAGGTTGACTCACATCCGCACTGCTCTCACTTAGTGGAGATTTCACTTCTTGTGCCTTCTGTATTTGCTCGGCCTTAATTAACCTATTATTTGAAGAAATTATCTGCTGCACTGGCTCTATTGATCTGGACCTCGGATAAAATACACATATAAGAAAGGATCTGTTCTCTGTGAAGCACCCAGCAATCATAACAGTGCATCATCTACAGATTTTACTTTTTTTTTTTTTTTTAAGATAGAAAACTGTGCCCTTTTTGATTGAATTAATAACGCTGTATCTGCTACTGAGACTTAAGACTAAAATTATTATCTGTCATTATCATGTGATCAAAAGGACACCAAAATAAACCAGGATGGTTAATGCCTTGCTTCAGTTTGAAATAGACAACAGTGTTTTATGATTGCTATAAATGCCATAGTGGAGTCAACTAAAAGCTAATAAACTTTTATATAGCAGAGTCAGACACTCAGTTTGTTAGGCTAATAGCAGATGCATTAGGGATAAACTTACGCTTTGCTTCTTGACAAACAGTGTCTCATTTTAACATGTGCCTCCTGGCTTTTATAATGCTGTGGAGTTAATATTTAAAATAGTTGTTCAGTGTCCTTTTTTCCATCACAGTTATTTTCTGTTATAATTCATCGCTGTCTTTTTGTTGCTTTACAGTCAGCATGAATCTAACATACATGCTAGTTAACAAGGATACAATAAGTAAAGCCATCATTAAGTGTCAGATATCACAACAGAATGACTAGTAAATTCATGACGCACAAGAATTATGTTTTATTCATTGATATTTTTGACAAAGAAAAAAAAAAAAAAAAGAGGAGAAAAAATATTTTTGCCAAACATCCAGTGCTGTCTGGGTCTGCTTGGTTAACTGTTGAGCAGCATTTCATGTAAATATAATTTAACCTAAATCCACTTTACGTTTAAATACCAAACTTCCCATTAGTACATGTGTACACAGTTGATAGTTCTGTATGCATCATGATGCCTTTTTGACATTTGCATTTCATGCACTTTCCAGTGAGAGCCATTTCATTCATTATTGCGGGGGTGAAGTCTATTTAATACTTTGAATTATAACAATGTGTTGTTGATGAACCTTAAAGACCTCCAAACGATGGTCCAATTCAGATCTCCATCTTTCAAGAGTAGACCGCTGATCCATTGCTCTAAACATCTTAGTTTTGGCTCTGCTTTAATCATGAGGGCCCATAATGGAGCCTTAAGCACCTTAAACACACACTAACTAATTTAGATGTCACATAAAACTGTATCTTCCAAAAAGAATGTTGTTATCCTTTAGTTTAGTCTGTGAAGAGGTCTTCTCTCCTATCACAGCTTCTTATTACTGACAGTTTGTCACTTCACATGTAACCTGGAAGCTGACTAGATCTAAGTGTTGCCTTTGCTGAAGTTTGAAGAAATCATCTTACAGCCTCAATATTATGTTAAATTTAAGGATCTGTTTTAGATGAATAGAGTTTGAACTTATCTGTACATGTTTACAAATAGGTGTTTCATTTATAATGTGTCTTTCATTGATTGGTAACATAGATCAATGATGCAAACGGTTTATTAAAGCTTCACTCCGTCTGTGATGTCCTTTGTGTTTTATAGCTGCAGTTTATGTGCAATAAATGTGCAAAGGTTGAAGAAATGTGTGGAGCCATTTACACTTGTGGATGATCAGTTTTCAGAGCCCTTCAGCTTGTGTAGGAAGGAAACAAAGATATGTGAGCTGCTGTGAAGACTGTGACACACATAACTGGATCAGAGGTGAAAGAGTTGTGGGAGCGTTTTATGATTCTGGCATTAGAAAGACACCAAGCACAGAGAGAAGTGATGTTAGAGGTCTGAGTACCGAGGCACTCGTGTTGTCAGAGTAACAGCACATCGATGCAGCTCGACCTCTGATTACAAAACTACTGATTTCATCAAGCTGATGGCACATCTGGCTTAAATCCCAGATTTGGGAAGTTGCAGATGTGCAATCATTGTGCTGATTCAATTGTTGGTGTTGCGTTGTGAAATCACGCCATAAGAGTTTCGGCAAGAGACATTCCTGTCCATTTGCCTTCAGTAGACCAGTAAGCTGAGACATGCTGTGTATCTCTATGCTATTCTTCCCCCTCCCGCACTCTCTCAGACGTCTCCTGAGGGTTTGTAAGGAAAAATACATATTTTTAGACATTACAGGCAAGAGCTGCTGTCACTTCTCCTTTTTTCATTTTTCATAAACCCTAACCATGGGAAACACATATTCACCTCCCCCTTTCTTACTGTTCAGGCAATTGCCTTGCCTTTGGCTTCCTACTGCCACCCATCAAAAAAAAGAAAAGAAAAGAAAAGCTGCCCCCAGGGAGAGTGTCGCCATAGCAACTGCCTTCACCAGAGCAACTCCTCAAAGCATCCATCTGAGGTACATGTTGCAGCCCTCGGTTTCTACCGACAGAATAACCTGAGAGTTTATGTTTTGGGGCAGAAAGGAGACTGGAAGGCTCCCAGGGCTGAGAGCAAAGAAGAAAGGTGAAAGAAACAAAGCCACAGAGAGAGCACAGATGTCCAACAGCTGACTAGCTTGACAGGCAGCTTGAGAAGACGCATACAGTACAGCTTTGCATTCTGGCTGCCTCTTTCGTGCGATAGGATGACAAAGTTTGCATGCTAAGCCTCTGTGATTTAGCAGACGAGCCCTGTCCTGGAATAACAGCTGGCACGGAGAAAATAGGCTTTGTCCTCCTAAGAGGGAAGAAAACAAAGACACTACCAACCGTCAGAAAAACTCACTTCAACTCTGGTCCTTGAAAATGATGCACAAGAAGCATTTCATGGCACAACAAGCATCCAGGCAGGCAGTGCTGCACTCTGCCACAGACACAAATGTGTAAACATTACTTCACAAACATTTACATTTTCAAACTGAACATAATTACTGTCCTCTCCTCGGGACCATGTGGCCTCCTCCTCTCACACTCTGACACTGGAGGGTCAAGGATCAAATCTCATATCCCCGATCGCAAGGGACCCTCTCTTAATCCATGCTGTCTGTTGTTCAGTTTCCATGCATCATGACGGCTGCACTGTGCTTATTGTGTGCTTGCCGACCCACCGTTGTCTCACACAGCAGAAGAGCTATTAATAGCTCAATGCTCCCTAGCAGTTTGAATTCAACCAGCTCAGCTCGAGTTGTGAATTGGAGCTGCACCACACTCAAGGCTTTCTGTAGAAACGTCAAGGGAATAGAGGGAAGCTAGGCTGTCATTAACAGTTTCTATTTTTTTATTTTAAACTCGAGGAAGGACAGGAAGCAGCTGCCAGTTTCACTTCCTGTCTCACTCTTCAGTGCAAGACAAACAGTGTCTACATGATGTTATTGTGGGTTGTACCACGTCTGAAAGAAATGGTGTCTAAAATGAAGACACAGGAAGATGACACAAATTTGAAATCATGACTTCTGTTCTTTATGTCTTTTAATTTATTTTAAAATGAATGGATATAATGAAATATGGTAATTATTA
The DNA here is from genome assembly GCF_023349555.1 of Cebidichthys violaceus. Taxonomy (NCBI): domain Eukaryota; kingdom Metazoa; phylum Chordata; class Actinopteri; order Perciformes; family Stichaeidae; genus Cebidichthys; species Cebidichthys violaceus. The sequence continues at coordinate 10,304,823 of NW_027176373.1, forward strand.
GAAGAATAAGCTGTACATCAGAAGGAAGTTGGTCAAATCATTTAATTTGGTAAAAATATTTAATTTCGTTTGCAGCTTGCAGGCTGTTTTTGAGTGGAAAAAGAAATCAACTTAGAAAAATAACTGTTCATCTATCATGTCTATCCCTCCACAGCCATCCACGAGTTTCCAGAGGACATCTTTACCAAGGAGCAGAGGAAGAAGGGGGCTGTTTGTCTGCATGCACTCTGTGTGAGTATGTCACATGATGTCGCCTGAAATCTGCAGAAGCCAACATGTATTACAGACCAAGACCTACATAACTAATTTATTTTATTAAAAGGCAGGGTATGCATGTGTACCTCCATTCTCTTATCTGTGCTCAACTGTGCTGTCTAGGCCATCTACATGTTCTACGCTCTGGCCATTGTCTGTGACGACTACTTTGTCCCTTCCCTTGAGAAAATATCCGAGGTGAGAAAATGGCACCAACCTGCCATCAGATATAATTTTCTTAGTTTAGTAGATTCATATTTGAATATTATTCTCATTTTATTCTGAGCTTTTTGTTTTGTTTTTGTCTTTCAGAACCTGCAGCTCAGTGAAGATGTGGCTGGGGCGACATTTATGGCGGCAGGCAGCTCTGCTCCGGAGCTTTTTACCTCTCTCATAGGTTAGTAGCTCCGCCAATCACGACCAAGTACCAGTCGTGGCAGTTTTGAGAAAAGCGTGCCAAAATTAGTTTTCATAACATTTTAACATATAACATTTGAACACATTCACTGCCTGTGCAGTGCCAAAGTCATCCAGGAGATGTCAGCAGAGTCTAATTTACAACCTTAAGAAGGATTTTCCTTATAGATCTTAGAGATTAGTGACTAATGAACTCTAAATACAGAGCTGGATAGCGTGTGTTTCTATGTGTAATTAAAAAAACTTGGAGATGAGATAGGAGACGACAGACTGAGTGGATTTTATCTAATCTGAGTTCAAAACAAAGCCAGATACCAAATGCACAGGTTTGACTTCCTCTCCTCCCATCTGTCTCTCTGTGTCACCCACCCTCAGGTGTTTTCATCACCAAAGGAGACGTTGGAGTCGGCACAATTGTTGGCTCTGCTGTCTTCAACATCCTGGTCATCATTGGCCTGTGTGGGATCTTTGCAGGCCAGGTAGGAAAAACATGTACAATATCTTGCACGCAGTTGCTCCTGAGTGAAGGAACACTGACATTTATAACTTTTCTCCACAGACGGTGGTTTTGACGTGGTGGTCGCTTTTTAGAGATTCCTCCTACTACATCCTCTCTGTACTGGCTCTCATCATGGTGAGATTTGCTGGTTGGTGCTTTTGAGTCAAAATAATCAGTTATTGTGTGTAAATCTTCTACACCTCCACATTGTGTTTTGAAGAATACATTTCCCCCCTCTTTAGGTTATCTATGATGCCACAGTTGTCTGGTGAGTCCACGTACCTTGAGTTCTGTTTGTGTACTTGTCATATGATCACACTTCACAAGGAGCACTTCTGCAGCGGGCATCTGTATTCATACCGACACAGATCTGCAAATTAATCTCGGCCCCCTCAAGCTCTGATTGGTGTCAACAATCTCCCCCTCAAATGACTGTTATTACAATCATGGTAGATTAGGGTGTCAACGAGTTCAACAATCAGTGATTGTGGAACATGTTAAATCGATTTGGGTCTTGATTTGTACTTGACAATAACAATAACGTCTGAATATGTATTTCGAGTCAGCTCATTTCAGAGTCGGCTGAGGTGATGAGGAACAAGCAATTTAAAAGTGTTCAAAAAAATAATGACTTTTAATTTGTTTCGTTTGTGTGAGGTAACTGTCATCACATACATGATCAGTGATTTGGAGCTTAGCTGTTAGATTAATTTCTTCTGTGTAGCTTTTCCTTCTTAACAGGCTCATTTGGTGTGGTTGATGCATTCTTAGCTTCCTGTCCTGAATATTTAACCCTGACCCTGATGAAGGCCACAAGCCAAAACGCTTTGATCTAAATAGTAAAGTTGTTCTATATACTACAAGAATTGCTGGCTTTTTCCCCTTTTCAGACCTTTTCCCTTTTCAGTGCACCTTGGAAGCAGGTGAAGTTCTGCTAGAAGCCTCCACTCTGTACTGAATGTTTTCCCATCAGTCAACCTGAGGCCTTTTGTTAAAAAAAGATGTCCCTCTACTGTTGTATGTGTCAGTGGTTTTAATGAAAGGGCAGATTTATTCATGGCTTTAATGTGGGTTGAAGGTGTGGATTCATCAGTGATATATGGCAGGCTGTTAATTGAATCGCAGGGTGCCAAGCTGTCCCGGCGTATTTCACCTCACCACTGTCCTTCTGAATATACTTTGTAAGATTTGTATCCCAGCAGTGGTCATCTAGTGTCTATCCAGGCTTAGATTTGACTGACAGAACTGGCAATTAAAGATATATTTCATTATTTTAACAGTGAATTTATTGGTTTCTTTTATAATATATATAACAAATGTTATACTCTGAAATTTAAAGATTAAATATTTTTAAATTAATTATATTTAAAAATGTTATTGATGTAAATCATTACTGACTCACCTTGCTATTACAGTATGATTAAAGAAAGACTAAAAGTTAACTTGCTTTAGTATCTGCTATATTTGAAATTCACTTACAGTGCAAACACCAGACTAACACAACTATATGACTTGCTGCGCAGGTGGGAGTCGCTGCTTCTCATGACTATGTATGGAATCTACATTATAATCATGAAGTAAGTTTACCAAAAGACTAAACAGTCATCTCTCCACACTCCACACTGTCTGAATTCTTACAGAGGACAAACCGTATTTATGGTATATATGAATGTAAGCAAATGATATCTGTTTGTTTGGTTGCAGGTTCAACTCCCAGCTTCTGGCATTTGTGACGCGTCAGCTCAGGAGCTCCGGGCCGTGCTGCCTCGGATCAGAGAATCACAGAGACAACAAGATGGGAGAGGATGGCTCTGCTTGCAACACCTCCCTGGTGCTTCTTAACAAAGGTCAGAAGATGTTTGAATGGTCTTCTCTTCTTCCCTTCTGTGGGTCTGTTCTCTCACTGTGTCGTATATAAACGGAAAGTTGTTTGTCATGTGTTTGATCGACAACAACTTTTTCACAGGCCAAGCCCATGGTCAGGAAGCTCCTCCAGTCATCATGGTGGATGAGCTTCTCATCCTCAACCCCCACAAACTGTCCTTCTCTGACGCTGGCCTGCGTATCATGATTACCCCCCACTTCTCTCCCCGCACCAGGCTCTCCATGGCAGGACGCATGCTCATCAGTGAGGTATTTGATGCACATATAACGCACATATCACAATTTTCTCCGAGCTTTAACACAAAAACAAAAATGTTCTGTTCTCCTCTCATAGAGACAGAGGCTGATCCAGAGCTCGAAGAATCAGCGGGATGGCGAGGCCGGCCCGGGGTCACGAGGGGGATCAACCAGTAACAGCCTGAAGAGGACGGGCTCCTGCAGTCTGGAGAACGGAGGCAGGGGACCTGGGATAGGAGACACAGAGCCAGGAGACAAGCCTGGAGTCGAGGTGGTCCAGACAGAGGAAGAGGAGGGGGACGACAATGGGATTTTCAGCCCTGTGCGCATACCAGGTGAGGAAGATCCAGCACTAACTGTTAACAGCTGTGAAGTGCAAGTAAGACCTGCAATGATTTTATAATGTTTTTGTTGATTGTTTTCTTTTTGATGTTGAAGCTAATCCCTGGTTGACAAAGGTCCTTGAATTTCTTGATGTCTTGACTACCATGTGCCCTCCTGACTGACTTCCTGCTCCTCACAGGTAGCTGCTGTGCGCGGGTAAAGTGGGTGATCAAATGGCCTCTGGGCCTCGTGCTCTACTGCACTGTGCCTAATTGTATTCTGCCACGCTGGCACCGCTGGTTCATGGTCACCTTTGCGGCCTCGACCCTGTGGATTGCTATCTTCTCCTACCTCATGGTGTGGATGGTAAGACCGTGATCTTCAATTCTGAAACGACAAATAAAAAAGCAGAAATGACAAAAAAATACTTTAAGTGGCTGTTGGTTAAAGCTGGACCCAAATATTTGACTATTAGGATCTTTGTTCACTGTGTAGGTATTTGTATTTTATTAACTCCTCGTGATAAAAAACATGCATAAAACACAATTAGAATAAAGGAATCCTTAAAAGTTAATGCCTTTAATTTAACCGAAAGACACTTTTAGCCGAGAACAGAGAATTATCTGGCTAAGTCCTTCCTTCCCGAGTCATGGCATGGAGACGAGCCAAGCCAGAGCTTGCTGTTTTGTATGTCGGATCGCAATCAATGAGGGGCCCGGGCCAAAAGGGCAGAGCGGAGGCCTCTGGAGGCTGCATTACGCGAGGGCTTACAGCCGACCACCAATGGAGAGGTGGTGCATAGTGCGCAGAGATGGCAGCTTCTGGGAGAGAGAGGGCTCGCAAATGTAACTTTTAGGTACATCTACTCTCGCACACACAGAGGGATGAGGAGAGGAGACAGTGAGCGCAGACAGGTGCGTGTGTGTGTGTGTGTGTGTGTGTGTGTGTGTGTGTGTGTGTGTGTGTGTGGGGGGGGGGGGGGGGGGGGGTTCACTATTCACATAATACAGGAAAACAGCATTCGCGAACTCATGACACATTTTTAGCAAAAAAAAGGAGGAAGCCTCTGAGTGTGTGCGACAGAGGAATTGTGCTGCTTTGACATGAGCACCACTGCAGTTGAGTCGCCGGTCGAAGCTTTGAATATTCTTTGTTGACTTACTTAGTTACTACCAAAGCCCCAGAGCCAATAAAATGGTATTCAATGCAGCCCTACTGTTGGTCTAATACAACAATACAGTTATAGTTAACAGCGTGCTTTGAACTCTTTACATTGGTATGCATAGATGTATATCAATTACAAAACAGAGGTCAATGGAAAGGTTTAACAGGACAGACAGTTACTTTTTTACCACCTTAAATGGTCCCTCTATGTATACTTGACCCTGGTGTGTCCTAATGTTTCTTTCAGGTCACTATTATCAGTTTCACACTAGACATCCCAGACTACATCATGGGTATAACCTTCCTGGCAGCAGGGACCAGTGTGCCAGACTGCATGGCAAGTCTGATTGTAGCTCGACAAGGTAAAAAAAAGCCTCGTAGACGTTGTTTCTCTGAATCTCCAACTCCATGTACTATTCTCTCTTTGTGGTGCAAGTGCTTCAATTCAGCATTTCTCTGTCACTTTTCCCATCTCTTTTCAGGCATGGGGGACATGGCGGTGTCTAACTCCATAGGCAGCAATATCTTTGACATCCTGCTGGGTTTGGGTTTCCCCTGGGCTTTGCGTACCCTTGTGGTGGAGCACGGATCATCAGTATGCATACACTTTATCTCAGTACAATACCGATCTCTTTTTCCTTCTGTCTCTGATTCACTGATGTCTGCATGTGTTTGAGAGGGCTATCAAAAACCAAGACTTTGGGCTCTCACTTCTGTTAAATGGTCATACAATTCTGACACTTGCGTTTCTTCCACTATAGGTCTCCATAAATAATAAAGGACTTGTGTATTCTGTCGTCCTGCTGCTGGCATCCGTGTTTCTGACGGTGAGGAAACTTTAATTCAGTTCAAGACACCGTAAACTGTTACTGTGCAGAGCAGAGTGTGGAAAAAAAGACAATCTACCTGAATTAAACCCTGAAGACATACGATTGATCTGCATGTCTCCCAGGTCTCTAGTTCAGTGTGAAAAACCAAAAACAAACAGTTTTCTAAAATTATTTATTATATTTGAGGCCTAAAATGATATTGAAATTAATAAATCGTTTAATTCATCTTACGTTTTTTCTGTACTTCTTCACATGGTGAGCTGTTTATAGCTTTGTGCACAAGCAAGTGACCAAAAATGTAATGAATGCAGGTTTAAGGGATAGTTATTAAAACAGTATGTTTTGATGTATATTTACTGGATTTATTTACCCTCAAATATTGACATCGTCCTCAAAAATCCTGTATCAGTCTGGCTCTACTACATGCCCACTCTTAGATTTCTCCAAAACAGAATTAATGGTTTGACAATAACTCTACCTACCTTGATAATAAATATCCTGCTGTCTCATACTGCCCATTCTACAAAACAAAAAACTTTAGAAAAAGTTGTATTCCAGCTGAATCTTTTCGGCTCTTCCTCACCACTGTCTCTCTGCTTTCAGGTGATGTGTGTTCATCTGAACCACTGGAGGCTGGATCGCCGGCTGGGTCTGGGTCTGTTGTTTCTCTATGCCATCTTCCTGCTCTGCTCCATCCTCTTCGGGCAGATGTGAGGCCTTAAGGTCAAAAGTCAACCCTGCAGGACAACATGATGAGTACATGATGACTTTCTACCACACGTCCTCTTTCCTGAAGCCAAAAAAGAGCGACAGCATTGTTGTGTTCCTTGTGAGAGTTTCTGTACACCTCTGTAGGACTCACTAGGGCGATACTGTACACATGCAACTACACGAACACACACACACACTAATGTCTTTTATCAATAGCACAATTTTTTTTTCTTTTTGTACAGTGCAGTGTCTTTGAAGTATCAAATTTGGTGACTTACCAAAATATTTAATGACATGGCAGATGGAAGTAGTAGGCTTGTGGGCCTTTAATAACAATATGAAACAGGAAGTGACCCCAACATAAAAATGGCTCTCTAATAATTGGTTATAGTTTTTTTAATTAATGTGTCATAACTATTTCATTAAAGCAATAAGCCATTTGCATTTTAAATTTGTAATTTGAAAAAGAGTCTTGCTTGCTGTCACTGCAGCACTTTTCATCTTTTAAATGTATCATATTTTTAATTCTCATGCACTGAAAGCTGCTGCAGCCCAGCGAAATAATCACAGGGTTATTAATTAGTTGATTTCATCAACAACACAGCAATCATAAATTATTTAATATAGGGAGTATATAACCATTGGTTTCTGTTGGTGAGTGTTCAATAGTGTATATATCTGGCAACAGTAATAAAAACAGTTAGTTAATAAGTCAGAGACCAGGATATGTAACAAAAGGCTGAAATCCATAGTTGCTTGTGGTGAAACTGGATATTGTCTTAATTTGAAGAAAGAAATATACTTACCTCAAGGATTTAAGGAATATGCTGAGTGTTCAAAGTGTATGGCCATCTCAACAGCTTTAGGTAAAAGATTGAAAACTTTTTTTCTCTGCACTTTTCACAGATGTTAACAAATGGTACTTTATTCTGCCATGTCATGCTTGGACCTATTGTTCAATATTTTTTTTTTTTTTTTTAAATTACCAGATAAAAATTGTCTGTTGGCCTTAGATTTGAACACCCTTGTATGTTTTGAATGTACAACCTGTACCATAAGTGTGGAGATATTTACATGCATTCAAATGTAGCAGGCGGCAAATTACAGCAAAGAACCTCTGAACAGATGGTGTGGTACTTTACTCCTACAATAAAGGACATGTATGTGTCAGTAGACTTTTAGAATATAAACATTGATATGAAAATGCACATTATTGTGACAATATTTTGCCTAACTACTTATAAGCAAGTATTGGTACATCTTAATGTATGTAAAGAGATTAAATTAGTGTTACAGTATTTCTAGAATAATATATATAATGTACGTCGATGAGTGTCACAATCTTTGATGACTTTGATTGCAGGTTAGTTGTAATACGTCACACTTAGGTACGACAATCGATGTTTGTATTGTTTCTTGTACATTTTATGAGATAATTTAACTTTGGTGGAACATTTTTACTCGGATCAGGACAGAAGCAGCACATTATATACTCACACATGCACATACTGTATCTGTTTGTGTGTGGCATCGCAATAATGCTGTATATTCTATATTGGTATATACACGCTGCTCCTCTGTCCTTTTTATAAGATCATTCAGAAAGCACAACAATTTGGACACATTCAGATAATTAGATGAATTCAAGAATAAATGTTCCACCAAAAGGAACTGGGCAATTTTTTTTGTCTTTTTTTCCAAATGGCTGTATTATTATTATTATTATTATTATTATTATTATTATTATTAATATTATCATTGTCTACTTGACAACACTTTTTACTGTTTGTAAATGTTGAATAATTAACATAGTTTTACAATAATGTACTACCGACAGAGACTAGTTTTGTGACGTTTTTGATATTTTTAAAAGAAAATACATAATGTAAGCCTACTTGTGAATTATTGTAACAGGATGAATGCATATGTTGTCAGTTTGTTTAGTGGAATATGAAGGCTAGCACTTGCTATGAATTCAATTGCAGTTGTCTTAAAATCTTTTCAGCACTAAAATCTTTTATTTCAGTATTGATTCATTGACGACCTTAATTCATGCAAGGGAAGACGCAGAAAATTAAGCTCCCGTTTACAGGTTTAAATTGAGTTTAAAAGAACAACATAATTTTAGAATTTTTTTTTAAAGAATGGCTAGAATAGAAGAAATACCACTTAGTTTAAATGACAGCAAGTATTCATTCCTTTACCCTCTAAATTGTCCCTACATAATCTGTCATAATTTTGGTTTACATAATTTGTCCATCTTTCAGCTATGGTTTAAAAGTAAAGTTTAATTTAAACATATTTGATCAGATCTGCTCAAATGTCATGCCAAAAGGTTTTGTACTAGATGCATCTTAATGGGGTTTTAGTGCGACGGATGCACTGTTGAAATTTTGAGCCAAAAGAAATGTAATGATTATCCGATAAATGCCTGTATCCTAAACATAAAAGCTACACTTTGACATTTGTGGGTAACTTTTTTCCATCCCTACTGCTTGTCTGGAAAAAAAGGCTGAAACTATTAGTTGCATAATTGATTAGTTGATCAGTTGAAAATAAATGAACTAATCTGTTAATCAGTTAATTGTTTGAATCTTTGATCATGCAAATCTGTAATTTGCAGCTCCTCAAATGTGAGGATTTGCGCTTTAGAAAGGCTGACAATGACGGAAAATATTTTTTTTTTTGCGCACTTAATTTAGCATTGTTTTGCATCTGTGAGAGAATGCCACTCTGATGTAGAGACTGTCTGCATGTCCTCACTACCTTCATCCTTGTTATACATCCACAACCATTGTTAACTAATTGTGTTTTTCCAGGAGATGATTTACAGCAGCTTGTGATGCTAATTTGTGCTTTCACTCAGCTGTCGGTAGTCTCTTCTGTTAACTCATGTATTCAGATCTACTAATAATCTCAATATGCTAGTGATTGCAACTGAGAGGCACAACAGCACCAAAGCAAACAGTTGAACTCCAGTACTTGTTGTGATTTCACAACGCATTCAAAGAATGTTATCTTTATTCTGCTGTGATGTTAGGAGGTAGTGGCTGTTTTAGAGTTGAAATGTATTGCTTTGAGGTCGTATTGGATCATAGAAGACTGTTGTATCATGAGACCAATAAATAACGTGCAATAACAATTGATCTCTTTCACCTGATATTTTCTGTAGGTTGCAGTGATAGTGAATGGATGGAGCTGCCTGAAACCTAATGATTAGAAAAAGTACATTTAGTCTATGACAGGCATCTAATCTAATCCTGAAGTAACATTTAATACATGGCCTTTTTTAAGACACTTTCTATACAATTCAAGAATGTATAGCCACATAAATCCTTACTAGTAAGTAACTAATCAGCAACACACTAACTTGCAATCAATGAATAGTAAATGTAATATAGAACAGCTAAACAGTCATAGTTTGTGATAACTCCTTGGACCACTGTATCAATGCTACATAATTGCAAGACAGGGTTGTTGTATAGTATGGTATCTAGAAAAAAAAATCATTAAAAATCATATTTTGAAAAAGTTATGAAGAAATCGTAGTATAGTTCTTCGAAAAATTAAAAAAGACATAGGATAGTCTGTCGAAAAAAAGTGAAGGTATAGTATGTCAAAAATGTCTTCTTTTTTTTTTAAGGAAGCCATAGTATATGTTGAAAAAGTTTAAAAGAAGTAAAGTATAGTTTGTCGCAAGATTTTTTTAAAAAGCCAAAGTATTATGTCAATAAAAGTCATAGTATAGTATGTTAAAGATGTCTAAAAGAATTCATAGTAAAGTAAAAAGTGTGTTGAAAATATTTATATAGCATGTTGAAAAAAGTGAAGGCAGTGTTTACAACTTTCCTGTCTGTCCTCTCCACATTGTTGTATTAAAGTCATAGTATAGCATGTCAAAACACACTTTTTTTATTACTTTTTGATGACTATTTTTGATATGCTATACTATGACTTTTAATTACTTTTTTCGACATACTATACTATGACTTTTTCTGCATAGAATACGATGACTTTTTCGAAATTCTATACAACATCTTAATGACGTTTTTTACATACTATGCTACTACATTTTTTTTGACTTTTTTCGACATGCTATACAATGACTTCTTCAGCATACTATACTATGACCTTTTCCGACATACTATATTATGACTTTTTTCGGCATACTATACATGTCAACTTTGAAAAAGTCATAAAAAGTTATAGTATAGTTTGTTGTCCATAGTATGTCGAAAAATGTCCTAGTATAATATGTCGAAAAAGTCATAGTATAGTATGTCGAAAAAGTCATAGTTTAGTATGTCGAAATAAGACAGTACAGCGTGTGGAAAAAGTATGAAAGTGGTCATAGAATAGGAAGTGAAAAAAAGTCATACAACGAAAGGACCACAAACAACTTTCTCAATTTATTAGAAAGATTTGTCTTTTCATGATCTGTTAATTCCCTCGATCATTTTTATTATGGATACAATTAAAGTCAGAAAGAGAACACAATCATATTCTGGGTTATTTAATAATGACTTCAGTCAGAATTTCAAAACATACAAATCCTGTGCTTAGAAGCAGTACACAGAACACAGTAAAAACATTCAATGCAGTTTTTTAAACATACAGAGAGAACACATCTCTACTGACAGTAATGATTACTGTCCTTATTAGAAGTACAATGATAACTGTTTTTATTTGTATTAGTAGTGATGATTCCTTGCGTCTCTCCATGAGAGACTAAGACGCAAGTGAGGGAAAATGGGGACGCAATTAAGAGACTTGGGATGTACTTATAGTATAGCATGTCGAAAAAGTTATAAAAAAAGACAGTATATTATGTCGAAAAGGTCATAAAAAGTCATAGTATAGCAAGTCGAAGAAAGTCATAAGAGTCATAGTATAGCATGTTGAAAAAAGTGTAGTATGTCGAAAAGTCATAAGTCGTTCATCTGACTCTGACTTTAATAGAAGACATCGTCAATTAATCTACCACATGCTTGTATGGAACCATGGTCACAAGGTGATATGGTTATAAGTATGTTGTCTACATAGTTATGGTTAGAGATATTTTAAATGTTCTCCATAGTGGGAGCCTATACAGTGCATTCAGAAAGTATTCAGACTAGGGCTGCATAATGAATCAGAATCTCAATATTGACTTGCAATTTTAAAATCACAGGAGTGTTATTTGTTAAAGGAAAAATGTGCCAAAATACCATTTTAAATTATTAAATTATACATTTCTATAAAAATAATTGTGTACAGATTATCATTCCCTCCAATACTTCAAATCACATCGCAATTGCAAATCACAATCTGTCAAAAAACATTTTTTTAATTATTTTTTGTGACAAATTAAATAGCTCATTAACATAAGTAATCAGACCCTTAAATGAATATTGTGTTCGTTCTTAAAGCACAGTAGGTGTTGAAAAGAGGCGCATTGGTGAACTCATGGAGTCATTTTTGGGCACTAATTAACAATAAACATAAGCTTGTATAGCATTGATGATCATTAACAATGTGCTTATGAGATAACAAATATTTTTGTTATCCCAATTTATCATTAATATCTCAAATGCTCATTGAGGAAGAGAAAAAGAACATCAGCAGGTTATACCGCCTAGTATTTTATTTCCTGAAGACAAAATTTGCACAATAAAACATTCCATTACAATCCAAAGATAATTCACCGACTATGTAAACCTGTGACCTTGGTTTAAACATTATTTGTCGTGATGAACAGTTCTCTCCCAAAGCTCAAGACCAGAAAACCATAATCTGAGAATTATTTATATATTAAAAATATACTATGACAACAGTTGGACTTCTTTCTTGTTCATGGTCTCTGAGTTTAGCCTAGAAGGTAGATATTGAGTCCATCATTACTTAACCATCCAGTGTTAAAAAGGTGCAGCTCCAGAATTTGTCTCTTAATCACATTATGGGCTTTGCTTCTTGTTTTGAGCTTTGGAAGAGAGCAGCACAGTTGACACCTGGGTCACAGGATTAACTAGAGCGCAAATTCCACTGTATCCCAAATGTCCCACACATCAAGTACGCAAACATCATCCATGAATATAAAAACCAGCAAAATATTCTAGTAGCCACCGTCTCTACATAACCAAGTTCAAACGTGATGAGAAAATAAACCAAGTTATACTTGTGTAGTAATTGTTAGTGGGCTAATAAAAACGGCACGATAGCTTGGTTAATTTATATTACGGCACTTCCCCAACACCTTGCCGGCCTAACGCTGAGACGGATACGTAGCATATGAGAGTGCAGACGATTACGGAGCATGCACTTATTTACCTGTAGAATATGCAGTTATTGAAGCAGACACTGCAGCTGTCATTACTATGTATTCCTCTGCCTTTGTCCCATCTAGCAACAGCATGTTTCAACCCTTTAAATACTGTTTGAGGTAAAGTAACCAGACCTTTTCTTTTAGCATTGCCACAGAAGGAAACCATTGCATAATAAAACTATGAAAGCAGTGACAAAAAAGAACAGTTCTTCATAGGATTATACATATACACATTATAATCTCTTTTTACAATATGGAGTTATCCATATTTGTTGCCACAGTCCCCTATCTGTAATAGCATTATCCACATTATCTGCCAACAGAGCTTAAACAGACTCTGCCATGAGCCCCTGTCGTCACAGCCTCCTACAGGAGCTCCTGTATTGCTTTTATATCGTCATCAAGCGACCATTTACAAGGTTGCCCAGTCACATTAAAATAATCTAATGGTGTCACGAAATCAACAGATATTGGATATAGTGCTGATGAGCAAACTGCTAAAACACAGCAACGGAGGCTTTTTATCCCTTTAACTGGCTGATAATGTAAGTAGGATTTGACTGGAACAACCATTATTGTCTGTAACAAAGGCCAGGTGTACAGATTGAAGATTTTTCAGCCTAATGTCAAAAGGATCAGTGTAAAAAGCTAAAAATGTTCTCAAAAAAGGCCCCAAAGCCTGAATAAAACATGCACACTTTTATGTCATGCATCCTCTCGAGCTCTGTGCTGCTTAATCAGCCCCAAGCACACAGGAGTCAACAACCAGACTAACCTGCCATTCCTCGAGTCCCTCAGCCTTAGGAGCCACTTTGACGAACACGTAAGGGTTTCTATTCATAGCGCCCGATTTGTTTGAAGTTTGTGTGTGGCCACTGGCAGTGGATAAGATGCAAAATCCTTTACAGTCTCAGCAGATCCCTTTGACTCCATCAAGAGAATCCCAAAATATCAGCATATAAAAGAACATGTGGTTGTGGACATTTCCATAATGATGAAATGGGCACTAATAAAAAGACCATTGTATTACCATTTTTTCTTTCCAAATTGTACATATTTAACACTATTGTATACCATAGAAATATATAAATATTATAAAATCTATTTTTACGATTAGCAAGCACTGGCATGCTACTTGATTCAAACAAGCTCCATTTCAGCTCGTCATAAAATCAGTACACTGCAGGATAGAGAAGGTTTTAGCAAACTTTGTGTCAGTGTATGTGTAAAAAAACCTGAATGGGAGGTCAGATTTTGTCTATTTATGCTGTGAAATGCAGTACTGCTCAAATTGGCTATGTAGAAAAGAGATGAAAATAAAAATCAACAGGGCTGTATCTGAGCTTGGAACTGTGTAACAGTCATATCTGAAGCTAAGTGAGGGCAGTTTGGAAAGAGAAACATCCCGTTTCACAATTTATTGTCTGTTCTGAAGACGCTCCCTGCGAGCTCAGCTCGTCAGAGGAGCTCATGTTTGATATTGAAGGGTAAACCATACTGCTGCGGGACGATTGAGTAATGAGTGAGTGTGTGCACAGGGGAGGCAGCCATCACGATGGTGGGGCGTTCTGGTTCTGGTATATGGACGCCTTGTCTTTCAAAAGTTCCAGACATAAATGACAGCTCCAGCTCCCTGAGTGCCAAAATAACAGAGAAAAACATAAATGTAACGACACTTTTATACTATTTTACAACTAAGTAGTTTTAGTTGTACATCCCTGTCACTAAGGTCCTTTTTTGATACACTTAACTCAGACTTAGTTTTTTACACAGGTAGTGATCTTACCCTCTGGAGGTTCAGCCATGGGTGGGTTGAGACAATACATGTGATAGCCTCTATCACAGTCATCACAAAACAGAAGCTGATCCTGGAAGAAACAGGACAACAAGAACACATTACGCATCAGACTTCAGCTTTCTACAATGCATACAAAAAATCTGAATGGAGGTGAACTTACGTCATTCTCTGAGGTGCCGCAGATGTTGCAGCACTTGCACTCTATGCACTGCCAGCGGTACGTCTTCACAGCAGCCATCATTACAGGAGTGAACTGCAGGCAGGAGGGGTGGCCTGCGTAAAAAATAATATTTATTATACATTTCACTTTGCTGCACACATTTCCTGTTGCAGCAGCCAGTTGTCTCCAACGTACCCGAGCGTCCGCAGTCGGAGCAGGACACCAGCTCCTCTGACTGGCCGGTCTTGTGATTGGTTTTGGAGTCTCCCAGGCAGAAATCACAATACTTATTAGGCAATGCGAGACCATCTGGGCCTTTCTTGGGAGCTAAGAAACAAGATGAAAACACCCAAGGAGCATCAGTGTTCAGTTTCTAAGAAGTCCAGCTCTACATTGAACTCAGCAATCCAATGAGGACAGTGAATCATTTTAAGATTACTTTTAGGCTCATTGGGCTGCGGCAATGCAGGCTCGTTGATCTCCATCTCTCCCTTCTCCTCACCCTCCTCCTCAGCCAGGTGGGAGTGGGCGTAGTGGTAGCTCAGACCGGGACGGTTCTTGTAGCGCTTCCCACAGACTGCCACCAAAACCAGAAAACACAACGTGTATGAAAACAAAGAATACATTAGTAAAATCCATGTAATACAAAGTCAGTGGTTAAAAAAAAGGAATCATTTTAATTTCTTTGTCCAGAGTGTTGTATTTAGTGTCTGTCTTTTATGATGATGCAATGACTTTGGAGGGCATTTTCAGAGAATTTAGTGAATCCAACGGAAACTGTACATGAGTATGGTCCATATAACAATAAACATCTAAAAAGGATTTATCTACACATAAATGGCAAACATGATCTGAATTCATATGTTTAGATATTTTAGATCTGTGTAATATCTATTCTGTGCCTTTAAGGGGAACTGCACCAATTTTACACATTTAAGTCTGTTTACAGGTCTTGGGAGAACTACAGCATATTTGAAAAAAGTAGGATTAAGCTACAGATTTTTTCCTTCCCGATACCCATACCTAAACTTGAGTATCAGCCGATACTGAGTACCGATCCGATACCAGTGTATTATCATTATTTTAAAGAGCTAAAGAGGTAGCCATCTCCAAATTGTTCATCTCCGTTGAGAGCTGTACATGCACAGTACCGATAGGGCAAGATGTACAGATCGGGTAGCGAGTGACACGTGTTGTTGTTCCTATGTAGCACAATTGAGCTGATAAATTATTTGATTACACAATATCGGATAGATGCATAGACTCACATACTCGCCACTACCAGATCCAGAATTTAAAGCTGTATCAGAGGCTTGTCCGTTACTTGTATCAGTATCGGAGCAACACTAGCGAAGTGAATTCTGATAAATTGCCTCAAGTGATGCCACCCGAATTGCTGATGGTTGGAGCTCCCCTCTGACTTAACTGTCAACAGATTTGCATTATGGGTAACATAGTATTTGACAAGGAAGAAGAATGCGTGGACAAAAGACAATTTAGCCGATTCAGCTGAATTTTGATCCTTTCTTTCTAACTGTCCATTGTGAGCCCGAAAATGTTATACAAATGCAATAAATAAATCAGTTGAGTACTCTTTTAAAACATATGTCGTACAATTTAATACACTTCATTGTGATCAGTGAAAATCACTTAAAGACCCAACATATTTCTGTGATATTCTGCTTTTTGTTTGGTATATTTATATGATATATTAGTGAAATTAGAGTGAAAGATGAAGAAGGACGAGGCAGTTTGGGGATATGAAAAACATGCTCTTAGGCAATGACATGCGTCATCACATCCTCTTAGCTCGAGCTCTGCGGCAGCCATGTATTCAGGCACAGCGTTAAGATAACATCTCAGCCTCTGTAAGCACCACACGTCTGCTGATCTCTGCTGACCGTTTTAACTTCTTCTGCAGTGTTTGACGGCTGACAAGTTAAACTGAAATAAACAAAAAAGTTAAATCGCTTAATCACGTTTCACTTCACACATGCATCCCTTTCAAAATGACTTTGAGTGTTTAAAACTAAAGTTTCTATAATAAATGGTGTCACATTGCTCTGAAGACTAATGTTTACAAGCTGAATTTAAATTGTATTCATCAGTGGGATTGGGTACAGAGGCTTTACTGACTTTATGAAGGACAAAGTTGCCATTGTGTGCAGCCATCGCCACAGGGTGTGTGTGAGATTTGTCATAAGATAACACCAAAGACAAACTACTTCTTCTTTCACTTCCATACTTTCTCTCATTTTCATTTCCCTTATTAAAGGCTAACGTCGTATTTCTTCATCTGTCATCTAAAAGGAGTGATTAGTCTTTATCTCAAGAGCATCTTAGCAAAACCGCTAAAGACACAGCTAGTCACGTGCGAAGAGATTGTGTGGAGTCGCAGAAAGTTTTGAAAAACAGGCATCCAACAGACTCAAAACACAAGCACTCCAAAACAGGGAACATGGAATGAGACTGTACAGGTTGCAGAGGTGGTGAAGAGGAATAAAGGGGGAAAAAAGCAAGGAACACCTAACGCAGTCAAATTGCACACATCAAGAAGCGAGACAAAAAACAAAGCACAGAGAGAAAAAAAAACTGCAGCAGGATCCAGCTTCTAGTTTATCTAAATCTGTGGGACAAGCAAGGCCAGATTGAGGGGAAAATTATACTTTCATGGATGACAACTAATCTTCTGTAAACTGAGACGGTTACAGTTTAATTAGGGTGTATAATAACATGGTCTTGACCTTTTCTAAATCTAGTTAATCACATTGAAAAAAAAAACCCATTTACTACACAGAGAGAAAATCTACTTGAGACAAATAAATAACAGGCAGTGAAGACAAAAGACAAGGCAGACAGGGGAACAAAGGAATGATAGAAATATACCTCTTTCAGAAGGTTTTGAAATATGCTTTTGTTTGATAGTGTCTGAAAGAGAGAAGAGAAGGAGAAGAGAGAGCACAGACAGAGACTCAGAGAAATGGGCTCATAGACTGACAGAGGATCAGTCAGTCAGCGCTGCCCTACTGAGACCTGCAGCTGAAAGTGAAATGCTTTAGAAAAAAGAAACATCAAGCAGTACATCTACATAGGATGATAACACCAAAGAAGTGGAAGAAACCCCCCCCCCCCCAAGTTCAAGTAATGCATGATATCATGATGACAAAAAAAACAATATAGCTGAGCCTGGACTTGCTTAATAAATATCAGATTTGGCAGAAGAGCAGAAAGAAGATGGAGAAGAACATGAACAGAACGCGGAGAGAATGAAAACAAAAAGGCGCTAAAGGATGAGGACTCGGGCAAAGTCTTGCTCGATTAGATTACAAACACCATTAACATCTGCAGTGACTCTCTGCTCTGGCCTGAGTTCACATGCTCCACTCTTCCCCCATCAGGACTCACTGTCACACGCGTACGGCTTGTCTCGGTCCTCCAGTGCCGCCGTATCCAGCTTCTTCCTGCTACTGCCCACTCCCCGACCCTGAGGACACAGGCTGTATTAGAGTCTGGGACACACACGAAGAGCTGGGATGAACTTTTGAGAAAGTGTGTTCACGCACACTCTGCATTTATTTACCTTCCCCTTCCCCTTGCCTCTTCTTTTAGGAGTGTCCTCCTCATAGTCTTCATCATCCAGGTCGTCCAGGAAGTCATCTGGCTCAAGGATTCTCTATGTAGAGGCAATGAGAAAAAAAAAGTAAAACAATTTTCTTGACTTCAAATATAGCTTAAGCTGAAAACAAGAACCTTTCTAATGCGAGCAGCAGGGTTCAGGCCTCCGGTGTAGTCACTCTGGTTTGAATCCTCCTCAGACCCTCGGAACTCTGTGGTGGGCCGTTTTTCCACGGACTCCCCCTTCAGCAGGGCCTCCAGGCTGCTGCCATCCGCTGATAACAGAGCATCCTTCTTCACTCCTACATCTATCTCTATGAACAAAACACAAAACTCATTCTTTATAACAGCACACTGTTTCAGTTTTTCTTAAATGTAAGGAAAAGCATAGCCTTTGTATAGCTTTTTCTTGAAGGTTGACAGAATAAAATAGAGAATGAGCGTTGCTGAGCTGTGCTGAATGATACCTGACTTGACAGGAGGGAAGACAAGCCGCGGGTCCTCTTGAGGATGAGATCGCCGTTTCTTCCTCCACCTCCTGGATGGGTAGGTGTAGAGCTGTCCTGGTGCCATGCCTGAGGGATCAGAGCAAACCCGTCTACATAACACTGGACCTATATTAACACAGAACGTGTCAACATTTTTTGAGAAACTGACAAAAAGCTTGTTAGCGTAATCGGCATTCTCATTGAAAGCCAAAAGGGCACATTTAGCAGCAAGCTTGATTAAAGTGACACACCGCTCCCCATTCATCCATTCAGTAAGTCTCTGAAAAACAAGTTGTAGCTTGAGAATGGTCCTGAACAAATCCTTCACCCTAAACTGGTCTTAAACAATCCTGTAGGAGGGCGTACAGTGCATTTGAAGCACACTACATGTTGTGTGTCTCACCTGGTCCCCTGTGTCTCTTTTCCATCCAAATGTAGCAGTTGCTCTGAGCCACACCGGTCTGAGAGTCGAGGAACGGCATGCGGACACTCCTCTCAGCACAGAGCCTGGCATTGTAGTTATGGCATTGCTCCATGGCGTCTCTGTAGTACTGCTCTCCCAACCTGACGCCACAAACCAGAGCCAGATGCTTGTTATTTGGTCTATTTATACTTATAACTAAAAAAAAAAATCAGCAGGTGTGGGTAATTCAAAACCAGTGCAGTCTTACTTTAAACGTTTTAAACCTGTCTGTCAGTTTAAAGCCTGTTCTCTTTCTCTGTTGTGCTGCCACCTTGGAAAGACGGCTCGCTCATTCACAAGACTTTTTTGTACTTATTGAGTGCAACAACAGGTGCTCTTTTGTTGGTACATCAACAACAGAGAGCGTGGTAGTCAGTCACAAGTGTGCTGTGTTTTCAACGTAAATATACTCAAACATTGCTGTGAGCTTATTCCCTTGTAGGAAAGCTAAGGGCTGCATTGCTTCCAAGTGAGACAAACAGGCTTATGTAAAACTTTGATGACATATCTCATTATTTTATTTAGTCTAACGTAAAGATGTAATAATTCTGTATAATGTTATAAATCGGTCTGTGTTGCTACTTCGTCAAGACTAAACCAGAAAGAGGCTTCTTACATGGAACATAGTTCCAAACAGTGACTGTTTAACTAATAAAACTAATATAAATACAAAAAAATGGCATGTGTGTGAATATTTCTCATTTTAACAACACGAATATTTTTTGCTAAATAATTATCAGAATTGTTTCCTACTTATGTTATCGGGACTTTGAGCTTTTACCGTTTTCATTTCTAAGACAAAATTGGAGAAGTTTAAAAAGTTAAGTTCAGAAGAAACTTATCGAGCGTCGTTTTCATATGTTACCAAGGTAACTAAGGACCTAGCCAAAAGCTTTTAATTACCGTAAAACGTTTAAAATCAACCACATCAGCACCTACGCACAGTCAACAGAAATGGAAGCACGATTTACTACAATCTGGGTAGGGGTCACTACAAACTGTTAAATGTCCAGAGTAACTTTATTATAAATGTGATAGCTACAGTGACTATAACTCTTTGGTCCCCAGATGGAAGGAGTGATCTCCATGGCCACTCTTCCATTCATTGTGAACTAGTTGGCCAGACGCCAGAGCACTCCAGCCTGCGTTAACAGCCACAGCTCGTTAGCGTGAGAGCCACCTAGCTGCTGTACTTTACCGACGTTAGCACCGCGGTAGCCGTTTGGGCAGCAAGACACAAGTAACCGTATTACCTCAATAAATACATTTATGATCAAATGGACGCATGTTCTATTACACTGACTCGTGATTCGTGTTTTTTTTAAGAAACGTCATCTGCTTGCCTGCTAACTTAACACTTCCATTCCAGGATATGAACACACACGACGGTCCGACGCTGGCTAACCTCACTAAGTCAGAGGAAATGGTGGTAAGCTAGCTAGTGACGCGGTCATTTGCTGTACGAACGCACATTTGTTGTGATCTGACTGCGGTATGAGTCGACTGGTTAGGTGTAAAGGTGTGTAGAAAAGTACAACACTTACAGTTTGACAACATTCTCAACAACAGCTGCCATCTTGCTTTGGTGGACGGGAAAAGTGGCCGCGGGCTATATGTGCCCTCCGTCAGGACTTGTAGGCAGATAGAGTAGGAACGTGACACGTAGCGCCTCTTACTGGGACATTGTGGCATCGCAGGATGGTGTATCATACAAAGCAATACAAATGTGATTCTGACTTATTTCCATAAAAATGTTATCGTCAGCAGCTCATATACATTTTCCCTCTACATTATATTCTTGATAAAAGTACAATAGAGCTTTTTTTTATGTTTCGAGTAACACCTGAATTGTTACCAAATTACATTACATTTACAAATTATAGGTAAAGGCTACAGTTGCACATTAATGTCACCAAACTCCTAGTTAGCGTTCATCTGAAAAGTTCCACTGTGAATTTGAACTTGCTGGTTATGGCTTCAAATTTATAGTTCTGTGTTATTCACACCTAAATGGTTTTAATTTGTTGATTCCAGTCCCATCATGGCTTTTAAATTCAAGTCCCAGGAAACCATTTAAACAGCACTGACCACGTTTAACTGCTCCAAGAGGCGTTTCCTCGGTCCCCCATTCAGCCTTTCTCAATATAAACTTTTAGATGTTATCTTTTTTTCTGAGGTCTCTGACCACCATCCTCATCCTCTCCCATTTTCAACCTCCAGTATAGAGATAACCACTGTGATGAAACTAAGGCTCAGGTTTCTCTTAACTCTCAGCGAAGGTTTGCTCTGCTCTTTCATCCACTGATTCATCATAAACCTACTGTATGTTATTAGCCTATTAGTCGATCATCCTTGACTTCATTTGCTGCAGTTGCATCAGTGATATTATTCTTAATGACTGCACTGCAGCAACATCCTCTACACCCTTACAACAACTATATTTCGCATGTACTGTAGTAAAATGTGAACACAGAGCAGAATGATATTTTTTATTTTCAAATTATGATCCAATTCTGCTCTCTTGTAGCTGACAAATTGTTTTATGAATGTGCTTGCACCAACAGGTTGACAAACTAAAGGATTCTCACTAAAGGTTTCCTTTAACTTATCATCTTTCTGTAGTGTGTACATCAAACTGCTGTATTGTTTTCATGAGACTTTCTATAGAGGGGAAAGAAATTCATTCCTCCTGTAATCTAAAAATAGCATGCAGAACGGGACATTGTTGATGGTACATGACGTCATTGGTGTTGATCAAACAATTAAATAAATATATATAAATAAATGTAATTGGAAGTTAAAACCTTAGTTTGTTATGTTTGATCTAAAAACAACTATTTGTTCATCTTCATTTTGCCCATTTAGTCTCGATTCCAGGGGAACTCTACTAATTTAACACACAAGATTCAGTTTACTCGTCATGTGAAGTACAACTTATCCTGTGAAAATATTTGTATGTCTTCTGTAGCTCTGGAATGAGCTTTCCAAAGTATGAAAAAAATAACCCTGCCTAACAAACTGATGGCGCAGGATTTGAAAGGTGGTGCCCATTAAGGAGGCAAGAGTCTAATGAAAGACACTATTAAGTTGCATTATGGGCAATGTAAGATCTAAATATCAGGATATCTCAGACATTGATTTTCAACCTAGCTATAACAATACTAACTTGCACCAGGGACATGGTTTTCTGTAAAATGCTACTTATACAGTTTACTGTGAAAACATGAATCTCTCTCTTGTGTGCCAAATAGAATAAAAGCTGGTGCAGTGGATAGCCGTTTTATCATAAAATAAAACCCAAACAATATTATGATTTTGATTAAACCGTGTTTTATTATTCCTAATATTAGATGTAGATACACAAGTCAACAAACATTATTTTCGATTTGTAATGAAAATGCTCCACAGCACACTGACATCGTGTGGAAGGGTCTGGTATTACAGACACGTACCTGAAAATGGACAGCAGTTATAATTTTTGCAATAAGTTGCATTAGTAACAGTAGTAGTAATAGTAACAACAGTAGCAATAATGATTATAATAGCAATTAATAATAGTAGTGGTGTTAACAACTCTGAATTACAGAGGAAGGAACAGACATTCGTCAAAAGTAATGAGAAATGAAGGTAGGAGGACAGGCTTATCAAATGCTGCAAGACAGACCACTGGAGGAAAAAATACAAGCTCCCACTAGACAGCAAGTATCCTGCCTTTTTCTAAAAAAAGGAAGCTCAAATTGTCACCAGTCTGATTTCACCCATATCTAATACAAGTAAAAGTTTTTTTTTTCTCTTCATTAAGTACTCCATTGTTACAAGTACTCTCATTACCAAAAACTTGTCTCTTTGACATCAATAATACATTACGTCCCATTTTCTGGTCAAAGCTCACCAGTAGCACAATGCTATTTTAAAAAGGTATGACGTATGCAACATCGAATCACAGCCAGCTGAGGACATATCCACAAAACTGGATTGCCAGGGTCATTCTGCATTAATTATACAGTACAGTATTAATGTGTGAGCATGTGTGAAAGAGAGATTGTGTACAGTATGTCAAGTATGCGAAATATTTTTGCTTCTCATGACCAATTTGGCCAAACTAATTTGAATCATTCACATTCAAATGAGCCGATAAGAAAATACACTGTGTGACCTTTAGACATCGAGACCCTAACATCAACTGAGTGCTGTGTCTGATGTCCAGAGCAGAGAAAAGGTAGCAATGATCACTAGAAACAGCTCATCCACTGGGGAAGAATGACTCCTCCATTCGAAATTGTGCACAATGTACGCTAACTGCATTGGCTCACCTATGTATGACCTTATTGACTTGGTTCCCATGATCGTAGCTTTGTTTAAGGCTACTCAAACTGGGAGCTGGGTCACCCTAAACCGAGATACAAAACCCCACTGACAGAAACAAGGCAGTCAGTTTGAGAAAGTTTGGACCAGGTGCTGTCAGCTGTTCAATAGTCTCAAAGTGGATGTTCACATAAGTCTCATCTCTGGCTTCGGGGGTCTTTGAGCAATAGATCACTGGTTCCACATTCATTTGGGACTGCAAGATAAGGCCAACCTGTTTAAACTGCAACCAGTTTATTTCCAGCTGTTTGTGTTGTCACAACAGTTTGGTGTGACATTCCTGTGGACTTCAAGCCCTCCAAGACATGGTCTACACATCCAGGCAATTACCAGCTTTAAATAGTTACTTTCAAGGTGAAACAAATTACAAAATAATTGATTATTTGAAACTTGAAATATTTCATAAAACTCTTAAATTCAGAATTGTTGTCCTGTAACTTCTTGTGGCATTTTGGCAGTTAGAAAGATAAATTAAAACTTGGATTTAAGTGACTGACTATAATAACAGTTAACAATCAATTTATATAAAATGTCACTACTGCCTACAGTCTCACAAAATACTGTAAATGCCTTTATCGTTTCAAACATGTACCATATTTAAACACCTATCATATTTTGTACATTAAGTATATTGGATTGCCGTGATCTTGTTTCAGATTACTGTAAATGCCAGTTACACAGAATTAGTTGCTCTCCAACCCTGAATATGAAGTGATCTCATGTTTTCAGAGTGCATCAATACAGAAGAGAATATATGGCAACGATGACACACATACAAGTATAAACCTACATGAAGTCATGCCACGTATGCAAGAGCACAAATCTCGTCTTAGAGACAATTTAGGACTCTTCCCTCTCGGCCAGTTAGTGAGCAGAGCTTTGCATGGTTACGGTAATTCATGTTGTACCTGCATACATAATCCACTGACATACATTAGATCATTGCCACAGGGCACATTTTGTAACATTCCTGTCTTTGTACTACGAAAGCTTCCTTAAAGACTGTTCGAATGGAGGGCGGGTTTGTAAAAAGGGGTTCAGTGTATCAGTGGTGGGTTCAAGTAAGGCTCAATACACCCGTCTGTCATGTAGCACATAAGCCGCATTCTTCACTGCCGAGCAAATATCACTTCCGCAGCCCTCACTTCACTCATTGAGACCTGTCCAGCTGTCCATCTGACCTGCTTGCATCCCCGCAGTCTGCCACAGAGAATGTGCTTCAGCTTTTTATCTACAAACAGCCCCCATGCCATCAAACCAGTAGATAGAGAGAACAGATATAGATATTAGAAGACTAAAACAAAAAGAATGAAACCGTCTTGTGAAACTTCATTGGTAATGTCAGCTCACATATAAGAAAAAACAGAAGTAAAGAAAAGCAAATTTTATGAAATCATTCCAGTAATATTATTTTGTGTTTGTGTCTGGTTTTTGCCTGCGTTTGCGTACCGAAAAGCAGCATTCATCTGGCCACGTTTGATCAGGAATAACATAAACGTGCAAAGTCCACAGCACCACAACTCACACCCACGCACGCACACACACACACACACACACACGCACACACACTAGAAAACTAATCTTCTCTGCTTTGCACAGAAAAAAATAAAGTTGAAAATCAAGCAGAAAAGACCACTCAAAAGAAATGATCAAATACAGGCAAAATTAGAGACAAAATAAAAAATAAAACCACTTATTAAATATATATATATTATTTTCCCAATGAAACTTGTGATCACTTACTGCACACTTCTAAAATTTAATGAGCTTTATTTTTTTTTCAAAACACCTCATCAACTGTCATTCCTAAAAAACAAAACAAAATATTACATACAAGGGCAAGCCCAACATTCTCCACTAATTTAACCAAAATTGTTTCTCTCCACAACATTAATTATGATTATCTAATGGCAAATTAATTAGCTTGTTTTTTCAAACCAGCAATAGCAAAAGATAAATAATAATAGCAATAATAAATCGGTCAGGTTAATAACATCAATACCAAGTACAGAAAAAGAGACTGATGTGATCCTCCCAAAGAGAGAGCGCTTTGAAGCGGGGAAATAAAACCAGAGTACACGCCAGTGGAAAGCCTCCATCCATTGTTTTATTAGTGACACGGCATCAAAACGGCTCAGCTAGTCAAGACTCTTACTTACTTAGGCCTTTGTATTCCTTGCAGAACATCGGTCATTGATGAAAAGTTTCCACCACGACCCAGTCAAGAATCACTGAAGAGAAAATATTCATTCTGAAGGAGGTCCGTTTTGGTGGATTGAAACTGAACTGGTCCTGAATCCCTACTAATGCCAACCACATCTGTCACTGACTTAGACCAATAAGTTCCGCTGGTTGGCTGAAATTGCCTGAATTTGGATGAGGGCTTTCATTGCTGGGTGCAGCTAAATGTGAAATATGAATTGGTTGAACAAAAAAGTAATTGACAGATACAAACCGGCGAGGGAGAGAATAAGAGAGAAAGAAAAGAAACAAAGTTCTCTGTAAGCCACATACAGTAGCTGTCGACAAATTCCTCGGGGTCTGCACTGAGAGCAGTGTGTTTGTGTTACCTGTCTGTACTTTGCTTTCTGACTGCTTCAGTTTGTTGAAATTTAGACAAATGTAGTTTCCAGCGATAAACCAAGTGTTCTATTTTTTCTTGCCAAAGAAGCTGAACCTCTTCTCGCGGTCCTTCTCTTTGCCGTCTTTGTTGCGCATGGTAACACCTCCGGCTTCACCTGAGCTGGGGGAGATGGGAGGCATCGTCATGGCACGGCTGAGCGCCCGTGGACCTACGGGCGAGTCCGCTGACCCTGTTGGAATGGAGCTGACGATGGAACGGATCCAGGAGCTCATCTCAGCCTTTAAACAAAAAAACAAAACATTTATTATACTTCATTATCATCAAGCATGGTCACAGCACACACACATAATTTGTATTGAACTACTTATTTTAGTAGAGTCATTCTGTTTTATACATCTTACCTCGTCCTTCGCCTGAAACAGGTACTCTTTTCCATCCCCTAGCCTGCAGACACAGTGTTGATGATGTAAACCGTTGGTCAAATACAAGCTATCATGTCTACATCTCACTATTTCACCATCTTTTGTATTTCATCGCCTCTCATTTTATTTATAAAATCTAACAGGGTGAAAAACATACTCTATCGGGAATCCTTGTTCTGGGGTTTTTAAGTGCATCTATTCTCACCTGAGCTTGAATACAAATTTCCTCTTCTTATAGCCGTGTGCTACCTCACACACAGCCTCTCCAAGGCTGATGGGTACCTCTCCGTGGTATGGAATGCCATTGCTAGCGCTCTTGCCGTCTTTATAGAAACCAAGACTTCCTTTTCTGAGGGCACAGTACACGTTCTGCCAGGACCTACAGGAACAAAGAAATAAGATCAGGACATTTGGTACAATATTCCTCTGACTTTTGTAGAAAGGTAGTGACACTGCAAAACACAACTTGAAAGATGTAAAAAATTAAACAAAATAAGATGAAATAAGGTAGAGACATGAGCTTGAAGTTTTAGAGTTCTATATCTGACAGACAGTTAACACATGTTAGGACAGATTAAGACACAACCAACTTAGTTTTCCAGAAAGTTTTTCAATCTTTTTCAACTGAAATCACGTCTTCATTGTCTCGGCTCTCTGATGACTATTTAAATGCACTTGACCGGTAATAACACTCACCTGGTAGCTGCCTTTTTGCTGTGGGACTCCATCTCCTGTTTTCGACAGAGCATCCCCTCCATGGTATCTGGCTCTGCCCCACCTCTGCTCGGTAATGTGGCAGAAGGCTCAAGGCGAGAGGATGCCAGGCCACTGTCCCTGCCTGGTCCGTTCACCGACTCGGACTCAGAGCCCTGTGGTTTAAACATGAATGGTTGTGAGGAGGTAGAAAAACATGGGACTGGATGGAAGCAGTGAGCAGCAAAGCAGCCATTCACAGCCATACGTGAAAAGTCATGATGACGCTTGTTTTTGTCGGCACTGTATGATTACCTGAGATAACAGTGTAGTGTGGGTCCACGTAAACACACAGTACACTGATATACAATTAAAATAACCCGCATGACTGCATGCTACACTGAACATGGATAGTTCAAATGTTAAAACAATAATCAAAATGTACTTAGGCAACCTGATATACTTTTCGATTGAAACAAAGGCAGATACTAATTTGTAATGTAAATATTCTCTATAAATGAATAAATAATAACTTCATTACAACACACAAACAGACAAAAACATGAACACACAATTACAGTAAAACTCTAAAGCCTTAAACCATCCACATTTCTTAGATTAAGTATTCTAGCTTTCATTTACTTTATGAATCTTAAATATGAAATCCAAAGACTATAGGATGCCTTTTAAAGTACTGAATTGTGACAGTAGAGGAAAATATTATCAGCTAAGGAGACATTCTTGTGCCTTTTTTTGAGCTGACAAAAATGACGTTCACACTCATCACAGGAAGTGTACACATATGGGGAAAGACTAAAACAAGGTACATATAAATCAGCTTAGAACAGCTACAATTATCACCACATTAGCACATTTACAACTCAGAGCTTCACATTTACAGTAACTCTTGTCCTGGTCAATATGAGCACATATACAACAGCAGAATGATCCATGAGAACAATCTGTTCATGAATCTGCATCATGCCTTTAAAACAGCAATGGGACTCATTAATGAAATATAAATAAATAAAGCAATGGTTTGCATCTGTGATAGAGAGCGATGGCTTCTCAACAGAAGAAAAGAGGCACTGCAGTTGACCAGGAGCTGAGCGGAGGCTGTGACGGGGGCGAGGGGAAGCTACAAAGCTGACCACGGCTTGGTACTCACACGCTCCGGCTGCTTTGGCTTACACACACGTTTAGGCTCTGATTTCTTTCCCACTGACAACGGTAGCGATAAAGACTGCTGATAAAAACGCAATAAGAAATTGTTAAGAAGTCTCGTCTGCGGCAGAAACTTGAAACATCACCATTATGATTGGGTTCTCGTAACAGCTGTCAACAACTGTGTCTATAAACCGTCAAATTTATGAAAAATTGCTCCCTTTCTTTGACGGAGTCTTGGACATAAGTTTACTTCTGCTTTCCATAAGGTGCTTATTTTTCATCTGCCAGTGAGTTTTTTTACTAGGATAGTGTAACATGCATGGATGTTTACTGTGCCCTACCCAGATCCCAACCCCCTCCTTTACAGGTGCACTGTCCTATTGAATCAGGGTTCCTGAGGTGTGGGGTGAGTTTCTTCATCTGAAAATCCTGGGTGGCACTGATTCTTTTCAGAAAAAGTGCTTCCACATCACAAAGTCATTTGTAGTGAGGAAGTATCATCAACAATACCTTTAATCAAAACATTGCTGCTTATCCCGATCATAAAATATTGCTCCATATATATATTTCCTAGGTATTTTTGCTTTACTGGCTATTTTCTGGTAAAAACACAGATGATATCTTTTAATTGGATAATAGCAAAGTCACTATATAACTAAGGAATATGTGTCAAAATAACACTGTTGATTAGAGTAGAACAGACAGAGACAGGGACACACATTCAAATACAGTGATACATGTAGTGTAATGTACTCAAAATCATATATTTTAATAATATTCATTATTTGCAACAAATTGTTGCCATGTTTTTGTCAGTAATGTATTATTATTAGATGTGGACATCTCATGCTAACATTAATGCAAATAACTAGTATTTATTTTTCAGATATCTTTCTCTTTTAAACTGTTTAACACAGATTGATTGAAGGAGTGAATTTCTTACAAATCCATGTCATAATGTAGGAGATGAGGCGTGAAACATGGACAAGACATTACAGGACATTACATGCCAGAGCCCTAAGGGAAAAAATGACACTGGAAACCTGTTTAAAATAGCAGAAAGCCTGTAATGTTCAAAGGATTTGGATCTACAAAACACTCACCTGCGATGTGTCATTGTCACTGTGAACCCCATTCACTGACACAGACTGATTGAGTGTAGTCTGGTCCAGACTGGTTCTGAGTTGGAGAGCAAGTGGAAAGCATGTTAATAAAATATATTAAAAACAATGTCTAATACATCAACTCCGCTCTGCTCTTTGGTTTACCTAGCTGCAGAATCATGGACATGACTTTCTGTTTCAGATTGTGCCACTTCTGCTGGGGGTGGTGTAGGGGGTCGCCTTGCTCTCTCTTCTTCCTCTAGCCTCTTCTGGATCTCATGCTCCTCAAGCTGAAAAATGTTAAGTCAGTGGTGAAAGCTAAACTTAACACCTCTTGATTGAGGCAAAATCAATGCCTACACTAATAGATGAGTGGTGGACATCCTCTACCTGTACATACCAGGCCCCTCAGAACTAACTCAAACCATTCTCAAATACACAGAAAGATTTTGCTATGTGATGCAAGTCATTTTTTAAATTACCGTAGTAAGTTTCTCCAGCAGAACAAAACGGTCTTCCCAGGCTGTAGCAAGTTTCTCAAAGGCCTCATGGCGCTTAATTAGGCTTTCTACCTCATCCACATTTGAGCCCAGCTCTGCTGCTCGGACCAGAGGTTCTTGCCCTGCCAACCAGGACTCTGCCACACAGGCATCGCGTCCGAACTGCAACACCTCCAGCACTGCGATGCAGAGATAAGGGGTGCAGAAGATGGAGAGAAAAACAAAAAGAAAGAGATAGAGAGTGAACAAATAATAGGACATTGATAAATACAGCATCAAGAACTATTAGCAATGAGTCAGGTACACATTTGGTCTATTTCAAACCACCAAATAAAAAATAAAAACATAAAAATAAAAAGTTAGCCCTGGCTCAACTTTTGCCACTACGCAATCACCACCAATCAATCAGGTTTAAGCACACATGCCTTATAGAATGCTGTGTAGTGTGTGCCTTGTAGCATTTTGCCATTTACTCCACAAGTCTTGACAGGAAAAAACTCTGGATGCCATGATAGCCTTCAAACTGGACGTACCTGTTTGTATTTTATCTGCTACCTTTACCCTGTAGCAACCACAACAAAGTACCCTCCGCATTGCATTTGCCATGGCACTACAAGCTTCAATGTGCCCTCATGCAGACTATACAACATGCAATGCAGGCATACCAATTTGTAAATGGTCCATCTTGTCTTGCCACTTTTTGTTGATCTTCTCTCTCTTTTCCTGGAGTTGAGCCAGTTTCTCCCGGATCTGTGAATCAAAGAACATTTAGTGACGAGAAGACACATGAAAAGATTGACTTTAAACAATAACCCATAATGTTCCATTTTCACTCACAGACTTTATTTTAAATATGCACTAATATGACTGCAGATAACAGTGAAAGTGACCCACTGCACAGTACCTCATCAGTTGCATAGTGATTATTGTTGATAAGAGAATTTCCCATCTCAATACAGGCAGTAAAGCTGTCTGCCCTGGTTTCAATCTCTGACTTGATGTCCTGATGATTGGCAATGACCAGCCCGGCAGAAGACACATCCCTGGGACAACGGAGAGGAGAATGAGGTGAGATTTAAATGTACTTGTCGCACTGATTATAACAGCATTCATTACCTTAACTGGAAAACTAAGCATGAAATGTCACCTGGGGCTGTCGTGTGCGTCTATCTGCAGATTGACCCCGTCCATCCAGAGCATCAGGTCTCGCACCATGTTGAAGAAACGGAACTTCTCCACAGTGTCCAGCAGGAGGAGCCTGCGGGCCTGACCGGCCTCAAGCAGGCCCTCCCAAGCAGAAGTAACAGCATGTTCACTCCTGTTAATGTCATCCGCCTTCTCCCCAGCATAAGCCTTCTGCAGCCGTGCTGCATCATCTTGCACCTGGTTCACCTATGAGGTCAAAGAGGAAGAGGGGACATTCAGTTTTCTGTTCACATGGCTCTTTTGGAATCTCACATGAGAGCTCTTTATTAACAGATAGCGGACCTGTCCACTGAGGGCTTGGATGTCATTTTCGAAAGTGTTGTGCTGTCTGTGTAGATGCTGAACGGTGTTCAGGTCACGGCCAAGGTCAGAAGGCAGCCCTTCCCTCTTCTCCTTAACACGCCCAAGCACCTCCATGGCATCCTGATGGAAGCGGTGCAACTCATAGGAGGCGGCTAACATTTGTGTGCGTGTGTCGATCAGCTCCAGCAGATCAGCCCATGCTTCGTTTAACCCGTCTTTCCACTCAGCCACACTAGCGTTCTCAGGATGACCCGACTCAATCAGGTCATCCGCCAGCCCATTTACACCATCTACACGCTCTTGGCCAATGTTGCTGGTGTCACGAGCAAACTCCCGGAACTTGTCCCTCAGCATCTGTAGAAAGAAAAATCAGGGCAGAAGTGGGAAACATAATTAATTTCAGCTAAATTTCCCTGAGCTTCAGCGTCTCCAAAGTATGTGATGAAAAAAATAAATACTTACTGTGACATGTTCATAGTCCTGTCCTAGTTCATGGGAGCCAGCAACCACCTCCCTCTCAGCAATCCACTGTTCCAGGTCATCCACCTCCCGCTTCAGCTGGGTCAACCGCAATCTCTCCTGAAGTCGCCCACGACGCTCCTCAGCAAGGTCTTTCAACCCTGCATACAGTTTGTCAACTTGGGCTTGCCGTAAGGTGATTCTCTCGCTGTGTTAAGACAAAAAGAGAGCAACACAGATAAGTGGGCTGTGGGTGGACAACTTCTTTCTTAAGAAAGCTTGTGTCACAGTTGACACTTCAACATTTAGATCTATTTGTGCGTTGTTACCTCTCTGGGTGTTCGCCATTGACCATGATGCGGCTGCTGTTGGCTAGTTGGTGAATGGTTTGGGCGTAGTCTTCAAGTGCCTGTTCCAGGGTCTGGTGCTTCTTGACCATCACTAGTGCGCTTTGCTCATCCTGGGAGACAAATGGGAAATTATATGATACTTTCTCAAGAAAAGATTATGAAAAAGCAGCACCAAGAGCAGTTTTTTGCCTTGTCTTACCTTGGCTTTTTCCTCTGACATCATGTGCAGCTCTTGTTCTCCCATCCAGGCCTCCGCCTCCGCTGCATCAGCATAGAACTGCTGGGCGCGATTTGCCTCTATTAGACGGGCATGGCGCTTGTCTGTCTCGGCTATCAGCTGGTCCCAGAGGTCCCGCAGCTCAACAAGGCGCTCCTCTAGGACAGACTGTCTCTCCCCATCTACCTGGCTCTGAGTCTGGCCTCGTCTATGGATGTCATCGATGCGAGGCTGGTGGCCCTGGATCTCCTTCTGCAATGTCTGATTCAGAAACAGAGAAGGTGGGTTGGCATTTTCTGCATCTCATTACATTACATTACGGTCATTTAGCAGACGCTTTTATCCAAAGCGACTTACATATCTATACACCGTAGACGCAGCTACGGGAGCAATTTTGGGGTTAAGTGTCTTGCTCATGGACACATTGACATGAGACTAGTAGAGCAGGAGCCGGGGATCGAACCGACGACCCTCTGATTGAAAGGCGGCCCTGCTCTCCACTTAGCCACGGTCATCTCACATTTGCCTTAGGTGTATATTCATTGAAAACCTTTAATAATGCTAATTATTAAGTCAGTTTTATCTTCCTTTAATTACCCTGCATTACAACATTTTAAACAAAGTTATTGTATTTACTGTACCTGGTTCTTCTTGATCAGCAGCTGTACGGTGGGCAGGTCTTTTCCATGGTCTGTGGAGTCCGCCAGGGGCATCCTCTCTTTCACCCAAAGCTGAGCGAAAAGCAAACGGTTAATAAAACATGAGCATCAGGCAAAACAGACGCAAGACAAACACTTACTCAAATGTTTACATCTAATTTGTGGAATCAATCAGGTGATTCAACTCACAATTTCATCCTCCAGATCTCTGTTGAATTGATGTGCTTCTTTGGAGGCGAGTAGTCGCTGTCTCCTCAGTTGGAGAGGATCCTGAAGGTTGGAGAAGTTGTCAGTGACACGCCTTTGCTGACCATCTACCTCAGCGATTCCAGCGTCTTCCTGGGACAGAGCCTGAGCCTGAGACTGAAGGGACTGCACCTCCTTCTCTCTGACCTCCATCTGGTGCTCCAGCATCTACGCAGCGACAGTACAAAAGATGTTAGAAGATATGACATTTGACAGTGTCCACTTAACATTTGGCCAGTTCCACCACATGCACTCAGCTAAGCAAGTGCAGGATTCATAAAATGCCATCTGTAGATTAAAATGAACAGTATTTCTTGACAGCAAAGATGGCATGGATTGTGCTTTGCATAAACAGTGTGCTCTACCTGGTGCTTCTGGAGCAGGATGTTGACACTGGTCAAATCCTTGCCATAGTCGTCGTTATGCAGCTGACCCTCAAGGTTTTTCAGCCAGACATCCAGAGCAGAGCAGCTCTGTGTAAAGAGCTCTGCCCGGTTAGCATCGAACAAGCACTGGGCCTTGGTTTGGGTGGTGCCCTCCAGCTCCTCCCACTGACGCTGTAGGTCATCCAGGGTCTGCTGAACAACAGGTTTTAGCTCCGGCTTCTCGGCCACCAGTGCCTGACCCTCCTGTTGGAGACAGGTAACAAGGACATGTTTGAATTCAGGTTCATTTTGCTTTGGTAATGTCAGTCCTGCCAGATTGTCCCCAGAAAAAAATTTGAAATGAAATGCTGACAATCAGGCAGATGAATAGATGTCCAAGTACTGTTAAACAACATCAAATTTGACGAAAATGTATATAAAAATGGCCACACCTTATCAATTTTGTCCAGCCAGTCTTTGTTGGAGGCCAGCTCTGCCATGAAGGCCTGATGCTTCTGCCACTTGCTGTGAAGATTTCTGGCCTCATCATAAGACATGTCCTGTGCCGTCAGCATCTTCTCATTTATCCACAACGTGAGCTACAGAAAAGAGAATGGCATTATGGATTAAGAATAATTATAATAAGTGTTACATACTTTCAGGGATCGAAACATAAAGAAATACAAGTGATCAACTCAAAGTTTGTTTCTTATGATCAAAGAAGCCATTTATACTCACAATTATAAGTATCATTCACACATTTCACCCTTAAGCATCTTTACTTATTTAGTCAGTATGCAATTAAATTTGACTTGAAAAATATGTTTTACCTCCTGTCCATCTTGGAGGAAGTGCTGCAGTTCCCGGTTGTCCTTAAGCTTAGCCAGCAATTCATTTGCAGCCTCCTTGTTCTTAAGATGCCTGGAGACAATTAAGCAGAAAGCTAAATACACATCTTTTCTTCAAATATTACACTATCAATACATTCAATGTGGCTTGCTCTAACCTTTCCTGGATGGAATCGACTTTTTCCTGGATCTTATCAGAGTTTGCATTACTGTCATTAATGAGGCGCCGTCCAGCCTCCACCACACCAGTTATCTTCTCCTCACTGGCCTCTGTGGTGGTGAGGAAATCCTCATGCTTCTTAATGGCCTCCTCTGCTCCTTGAAGACTGGTGGGCATTTCAGTGTGGGACAGCACATACTCCTACACAGAGAGAGGAAAGGAATGCGATTTGTTTTAAACATTTCTTATGTGCAATTATCTAATTTCAATGCCAAATTGATATATCAATATATAAAATTGATTGATATAGGGTAAACAACACAGAGTTTAAACATGAGGGTAAAGAAGAAGAATAACATAGTTGTGTTGGCCTAAAAAACATTGTGGGAGCAGAGTGACAAAATTAAGCATGGAAAATATTTCACTACTTTACTTTTGGCATCGCAAATCTCTAACATTGAATCAATTTGATTGATCAATTATCATTAATTAAGACTATAAATGGATTTTGCAATGTAATTTGAATTTGATTTACATTTCTATCCAACTCATAGTAACCCATCCTTTGCTTAAAGACTTAATCCTCCACTTAAATCATGCAGTATATCTAGTATTTCAGAAACACACAGGTATTTGGCATCGACTGCTGGACCGTAGGCACTGACCAATAAAGCAGTACGTTGATAAATGATTTTTGTTTCAATGAATTAATTTAGTTTCTATGACTCTCTGGTACAGGCTTTAATTCCACAGTGTATGTTCCTAACCTGGCTGTTGAGGAAAGCCTCTGCCTGCTTTGCGTCTCTCAAGAAAGTCTGGAAGTCAAAGGCCTGGGCCAAGAGACTGTGGCGGTTCTCCCACATGCGACGCAACTCATGCCAGCCGGTGTCCAGCGCCTGGAGTCTCTGGGCCAAGAACATGTACTGGGCATCTGTCTGACCTTGGGTCACCTCCTCGCCGACCGCTCGCATCTTCTCGTAGTCCTCCTTATAGTTGTCCACCTCATTCTTAATACTCTCATGCTGGGCTAGCAAACTCTCAGCCTCAGGCAGAGAGGTTGGAATGTCCTCCGAGGCCACGGCTGTCTGGGTGCGGGACAGCCAGGACTGAAAGTCATCCAGATCCCTGAGGAAGCCCTGGAGCTTGCTGGCTTCGCCCAATGACTCCTCGCGCCGCTTCATGGTGGCGTTCAACTCTTCCCACACCTCTTGAATCTCCGCCAGGTGTCCTTGGATCTCTCCTTCCTGATCTGGATGTTCCATGGACAGTTTTTCAGCCTCGTTTCTCAGGTCATCCAGTTTGCCCTAAACGGACATGAAAAAAGATTTTAACGCAGATATGACGACAAGATACCTCAACATGAAGCCCAAAATAATCCTACTAATAATTTACTCTCTATTACAGTCTGTTCTGATCCCATCCCTCACCAATAAGTCACTGCATGTGACCTCTTCATACCTGAATGGCCTCCAGGTCCCTCTCCATGCCAGTGAGTTTGCGTTGCAGCGCCATCACTCCAGCCAGGTCATTGCCCAGGCTCTGGGTGGATTCAATCACTTTCGTTTTTTCCTTCATCCAAGTTTGGATCTCATTACATTCCAAGTGGTAGTTTTGGATGTTAAGGGCCGACTCTAGGGCCACTTTCTTTTGGCCAGCCAGTTGTTCGAACTCCTTCCATCTAGGGACCACAGCAAATGTAATATTTAGGCTAAAATGCTAACCACAGTGCTCATTGAGTACAAATGTATTTCTGTGTTAAATGGTGGGTTTTACTGGGCCTCATATGTTTGCTCTGACCTGTTGTGCAGTTGGTCTCGTGTCTGATGGATTTGGTCTTTATTACAGTTTTCGGAGCTCAGCAGCTGCTCGGCCACCTGGTTCACATCAGTGACACGAGTGCCTAGGTTGTTCATCTCAGGTTCCAGTGTCTCAAATCTGCAGCCATAAATAATAGACCAGCATCAATTCACCCATTCTGAAAAGTCTAATCTAATTTAGACTACATATTTCCGTAGATAATAAATACAATAAAGCTTATTAATTCCCATCTTTTCAAGAGATACAATTTCAGATGTCAAGTTTCTTATAAATTAAATCCTCTGTATTAACATTCTCCCCTTTCGCCCAAACTAACCTCTGTTGCACCACCTCCAAGTCCTCCAGTTTGGTAGGGATCTCCATGCCATCTAACCACTGCTCCTTTTCCTCCACCCAGAGCTGGCAGGCACCAGCTTCACTGAACATGCGGTAGAGGGCCAGGGCACCTTCCAGAGCCTGGCGCCGAGCTGCTGACAGAGACTCCAGTTCTTCATAACTCTGCTCAATAGCAGGTAGGCGACCATCCACCTACAGTCAGCCATAAACAATATTTAGCACCACAAACAGTAATTCATCACTGAAGAAGTATAAGAAAAATAAAGCACACATACCTGAGGGAAATGTACATAGGCCTCTGGCAGTGCTTGGACCTGCTCATGCAGGGAGTCGATACCGGGGCGGTGACTTTGGATCTCCTCCTCTACCTCCCTCTGCTTACGAGCAAGAGTTTGGGTTGAGAACTCATCATGTCCCACCTCCTGACTTGACACCTGTCTAAGTGTCTCCATGATCCATGCCTCCATGTCATTGGCATCTGTTTGAAACTGGTGCAGGGCCACAGCTTCCTTGAGGCTCTGCTCTCTGAGCTTAGTTGTCTGGGGAGCAGATTGAGCAGGAAAATTACAAACACAAAAAAAGCAATAAATGCAACCATTTATACTGTACAAATACAATGAATCGTGATCACCACCCACCTCCTCCAGATGTGTCCACTGTGCACGGATGTCTTGAATCCTCTCGGTGACCTCTGGGGCTCCAAAGTGTCCCTCCTCAACCAAAGCCTCTCCGGCAGCAATGCTGTTACTCAGGGGGCCATAACGGGCTGCCATCTCGTCCCTGAAGGCCTCATGTTTGCTGAGCAGGTGAAGGGCAGAAGTGAGGTCCCGGCCACAGTCTCCACTGGCCAGGATCTGCTCCTGCTCTCTGATCCAGGCTGCCTCTTCTCCCACATCCCACAGAAACTGCCACAGGCGGCGGGACTCCTCTAGGCGCACTCTGCGTTTCCCAGCAAGCTGACCAAGCTCCTCATAGGCTTGCCCGAGGAGGTCAACCTTCTCACTAACAAGTCCCGGCTCACACGGTTTGTAGGCTGGCAATTAGAAAAGGCAGGAATAAATGTCAATAAATGGTATAGATTATGTGCACAAATAGATGAGACTAGATCTACATGATCTGTAAACTCACCCTGTTCATAGGAAGTGAAGCGCTGTGCCGCTCCCTGAACTGCCTTGATCCTCTCTGCCTGAGCTGAAATATCAGCCTCTACCAGAGTGTGTTTCTGTAGTAGGTCCAACACATCATGCAAATGTTTGCCACTGTCCTGAGACTGCAGACGACCCTAAAATGGAAGATGTGTTATTTAATATAAATAGAATAAAAAAAAGAAAACCACCAAACTGTTTGCAACAGCACCGACAAGGTAGAAATCTAGTTTTGGTATTTTGTCTACCAACAGGATGTGTGAAGAAAGAGTGGGCAACAATTAAAACAAATAGATATTTATACATTTTGAATCATTACCATTTTATGAGCTATGTTTGGCACATGGTGATATTTTAAATGGCCAAAGATCAGTAATGGCTGACAGCAGAATTTCAACAAGCTGTAGCTTCAGACCATTAACTTGCTGCTACAAATACAAACAGATTGTGCTACAAACATAATTAAATACAGACAATAAACTGTATACAAGCGTTCTAATTATATACCAGTAACCACTGAAAATTACAGAAGAAATGGATTCACATCCTGAACAACTCCACCCCAAACAAACAAACGCAGACAGCTGTCCCCCATCAAATTAAACACCTTTAACTGTTTCTCAACTGGGAAGTGTAAAGAAAACCTCAAATGCTAACATTGGAACGGGTCAAAGCTCAAAAGCAGCAAATAGTGCTATATTTATTTAAGGTGGTGGGTGACCAACGAGGCCACGCCCTCAGAGTAGTAGAGAGAGGCATACATGCTATATTTTAAACAGATACACAATTGATAAATATTCACAAGTTTTAAACTATTATTATTATAATAATTATTAGAATTAAGACCCAGATTTAACCATGTAAGGTGAAAAAGACCTCAGCCAACCTCAGTAAAGCCAACACAGCTCAGGCCTATAAAAAGCTAATTACTGCGTTTAATGGTCCTCAGATAAGCACAGACACTAAAGCTGCCGAGGACATATGTGAACAAACACTAACTTAATGAGAGGATTAGGAAATTCCTTTTTGTTGATTAAAAACAAAGCCAACAGAATGTAGGAATGCAATGCAGCAGTTCAAACGAGTTAAAACAACGTGAGCACTGTTAAATAGAGTGAGCATGTGTTGCGTTGGGTCAGTACCTTCATGTCTGCCATCCAGTCCATGATGTAGCGCATCTCCTCAAACAGTCTCTGTAGGTCACGGTGGCCGTGCAGCCGCTCTCTGCGTGCAGCCAGAAGCTCTTTCAGGTATTCCCAGAGTCGAAGCACATTATCCCTCCGCGCAGTTACACGCCGCACATCATGGTACCTCTCTGCTTCCAGCTCTTTGGCAACAGCCTCCACAGCGGCCACACGCTCCCAATATGCCCCAATGTCTGTCTCAATTGCTTCGTGTTTGCGGGTGGCAGCTTCCACAGCTCCCAAGTCAGTTCCAAAGTTGTCCTAAAAACAGAGGAAAGTGAGCTCAGTCACAGCAGAATTGTTCAATGTATTCAAGTCAGAAATAACAATGCATCTGTAGCCACACATGTGTCTCTTTTTAATTGTATTACCTGAGACACCAGCCTCTGGTTCTCACTCAGCCACGTTTCCCTCATAGCTGCTTTGCGGTCAAAACGTGCAGCAAGCATCTCCAGCTTCTCCTGGCGAATCAACTCGTTTCTCAGTGCCAGCTCTCGTTCATGCTCTGCCTTTTCCAGTCGCTCCCATGCCTGCCACATGAAAACACAAGAAGTTTGTAACACCATGCAACTAGGATACCAATACTGCATACATGCTACATGTTGATTACGTTTCTTGATGGAAAACCATTTCGAGCCCTTTTGTAGAGCAACACATACCTTATTGATGTCAGAGATGAGTTTGCCCTCTCTTGGCATGTAGACTTTCTGATTGTTTGCTCTCATCTTGCTCTGGATAGTAAAGAGGAGAACTTCCAAGTTTCCTTTTTCTGTAAATCTGTGAAGACAGAAACCACCTTGGTTTGACATAATGTACAGCTTCTCACTTTGGATCCTAATGGATAACAAGCATTGGGTTCATTCACTGGGTTATATTAACCCACTCACTTGGGGGGTTTCTCCACAGTCCGGTAGGAGTTAAAAGCCTGCAGCTGGTTTTGCACAGCATTCAGTGAGTTAGCTAGCTGCCGATCATTGAGCGTCCCTATGGTCTGCTCAATCCACTGCAGCAGCTCCGAGGCAAGGGTCTCATACTTCTCTATCAGTTGGTCCGCCTCGATAGCATAGTCCAGTACCTGCAAACGAGAGAGATCTGTGAATCAAGGGAACTTGTGGGCGAACGCTTTACTCTCACATAATGTACACGCACACACAACACACACGCACACACGGCTAACCTTGCCAATTCGCTTGCCCTCCACTGCGAGGGCTTTCATCTTCGAGAAGTAATGGTAATAGGTTGCCACATAGGTTATGATGGACTTTTCATCAGGTTGATCAACATTAACATCTGGAGAGAAAAAAAACAAAGCATGATCCATGTACACCGAACTCTTTCTTTTAAATTAGTGACCATAAACCTCATTAGGCACAAACAACACCGTTAAGTTTGGCTTTCAAAACAGCATGAATGGGGAGTTTAATTGGCGCCAAACTGATTTGGACATGCTTTTTGTGTTGCCATCAACAGGCATCAGTCTGTTTCGAACAACAGTTTGTGCCTTATTAGACCGTGTCAGGCCGTCAGTGTGACTGGTGACAGAAATGCTTCAATGTTTTTGTGGAGGCGTTGCGCACTCACCTTCTGGGTCCAGCAGCTTGGTGAGCCCAAGATCCTTCTCAGCCACATTGAAAGCATTCTGGAGATTGTAGTGAGCGTTGGACCTCTTCAGGTTGTCAAACTCAATCACGTCGGGTCTGCAAAGACCAGGGAACAATTATGGTTTAAATAATAACAGATGGCAGAGCAGGGTGAAAGCCAATAGCAATCAAATTCAATGTAGACATATAGCATCACCTATCTGTTGTATAAAGTAAAAACATTTTGCAGTCCACTCCAAAACATGTCTATGTGTACTGACCAGAATGCATTAAATAATCCAGTGGATTTAGGTATAGTCATCTGCAGGTAAACAGGCTTATCTGTGGATTAGGCAAGCTGTTCCTGCCAATTATTGCTTATTCTTGCCTGAACCAGGTTTGCATTTTGAGCTTACTAATGCATTGGAGGGATGAAAATCGGTATATCACTCAAACTTTAATGACCAAATAGGCATGAATTGCCATTCCAAAATATGAGAATGAGCACGAAAAATGCTATTTTCTCATGTAGACGCAGTGACCATGCCCAGAGGTTTGAATTGTACAATGGTCATGACACAGTATACTCCACAGCATGTTCCTAATTCATGAAAAATATGAAATCACATTGCTTTAACAATGGAAAGGGAAAAAACGATTTGCAAATTGTAAGTGCCTGCTGTTTTGACTCTACTGTAGTTTGAAAGGGGCCTGATCATGTAAATGGCAGTGTCATGATTACATGAATATCCCTGGTTCAGTAACTCTAATGAAAGCAATGTTTGCATCCATATATCAAGTATCACCTTAGACATTCATTTCATTGAACAGAAGGGTGTGCAAGAGAGTTATCAAGCATGGCTCTTCATAAAGAATAAGTGGGTTATTATTTCTGTGATCTAGGTCATCTTATTCCCTATTTTCATCATTTTATCCATAAAGCAGACTGAAGGATGGGAGGAGTAGGAGGAGACCTAAATAGAAAAGGGGATAAAAACACCCCTGAGACCCCTGGTACTGCGACAGGTGCTCATCTTTAGGTTAAGAAAGATTAAAGAGGAGGCGAAGATTCTTTAAAGGAAAGACCTGTTACAATGAATCACAAGTAAATGCTTAACAGGGGCCAGTTGTATTGTAGTAGATAG
Organism: Cebidichthys violaceus; assembly: GCF_023349555.1. Lineage (NCBI taxonomy): Eukaryota > Metazoa > Chordata > Actinopteri > Perciformes > Stichaeidae > Cebidichthys > Cebidichthys violaceus. The sequence continues at coordinate 10,346,824 of NW_027176373.1, forward strand.
AGGAAGAAGTCAATGACCTGTGTTTGTGCACGATGGCACTGAACGCCAGGCCATCCCTCCAGCTGGTGGTGAAGTTGTGGATGTTGACATTGGGATATCTGCAGAGGCCAGATCAGAAGTCATCAATCATTAACTCATCACAGCACGATTCATAAGTTACCACTTCAGTAAAACCACTAATATCATAAATGGTTAAACATATCAGAAGAATTTATCCTGTGTGATTAAAGCATCCCTTTCCCACTCTTTTCTCACCCAGCAGTTTTCATTTGGCACCAAAGCAGCAGGGCATCTTTAGCGGATTTCTTCTCCTTGTTGTCCTCTGTCGCCACACTAATGTCCTGGATCTGTCAGCACAGCATTCTTTAGTTAAGACTGTGCCCACATCACTTTACACAATTGCTAGATAACTAGACTATATCATGACTATAATCTATTATCCGTTAGTATATTGTACCAATTTTCAGGGAGGATTCAAAAGTTATGGCAGTAAGTTAGACTCAAATATTAACATTAATAACTTTTAAGTCAGATTGCAGCAGTATTAACCTCTATTACGATATCTGTGAGTTTGAGGATGGGCTACGCTCCATGCAGAGACCTGACGTCCCAAAGCCAAACCTGCATCAGCAACGTGGCACACGCTCTTCAACACTACGCTATATGTTACCTGGAAGCGAAGGATGATGGTCCAGATGAGACCCAGGGTGAGACGGTGATTCCCATCTACAATGTCATGTGAACCCATGTTTTCTAGATGGACTTTTTGCTCCTTGAGAAACTGCAGGGCTTTATCAACATTCTCCAGGCAGTGGATACGCATGCGGCCCTTAGTGGGTTTTGGCTGAGGGGAGCAGAGTAAAAGTAAAGACCTATGTTGAAATTATTGAACAAAAGTGATTCCAACATACATGAAGACGAAAGGGCGGCAGTAATTAAAAATGAGCAAAACAAGTCAAAGCAGGAGGAGAAGTATATCACACTAAAAAAAGAAAGAAGAAATGGAGAGCATGATTTCTCCTTCCTCCAGACTTGTGGTGCAGGGTGAGGGTCATGCTCTGGACCTGGGTCAGGGTTACGACAGAGTGGGGTGGTTTCTGTGTGATACTGACCAGCTGTTCTCCCGAGAGCACTTCCAGAAGGCGGATTAGCATGCGGCCATCGCGCAGGTCGGTGTACAAGTCACCAATGCGACTAGTCACACGGCCTAAGTGAGAGTTTACCCATTTGGTAAAGGTCTTCTTCTGTACGGCTTCACGCTCATCTGCAAAAGAAACAACAGGGAGAGAAAGAGAGAGAGAGGGGCTGAAGTTGATTTACACAAAGAGTACAATTGACTCCCCTGACTAATATCAATGCCGTCAGGGAAATAAATATTTACAAAGAATCAATTTGGTTCGAAACAAACACCAACACAGTCTACAACTTTGGTCACTCCTGAGAGCACACGGGTGACAGTAAATCATGCGGACTTAAGCCCTGGTCCTGAGCAGTTCATTTCACAGATAAGCTATGCCATTAATTCTATAGGATCACTGTATTGACAGCTTAGTGAGACGTTTTCACTCCTCAGACCAAAGTTTACTGATGACTCTGCTCACGTGTGCTTTGCTAATTACTCTGATGATGTGATTTTAGGAGAGAAAAGTGACTGCACATAGAGACAATGACATTTGCTGTTTCTTCATTAGAGCAGGAGTAAAAAAAAAAAAAAAGAATCACAATAAATTAAGCTGTAACAGCAGCTCAGACATATGGACCGAGGGAGTAAGAAGCTAATCCTGCTTTGCCACCTAACAAGGTGACCTCATTTCTAGGACACAAGGTCTTCCTGCCTATTGAAAACACCATTCTAGCATTGTACTTAATGCGCTGCGCCTAATACAAGACAACACAGAAAAACCCTGAAGCAGACATTAAATAGATCAGAGGAGCAGCTCTGTGATAGCTAGGTAACAAAATAAAACCTACATGCATCCATGTGAAATGAAAGATACAGGTGAAGATAAATGTCTCTCATAAAACAATGAGCAATAGCCTTCAAAGCAGCTTGGTGTAACAACATGAACCCAAAAGTTACATCTTGTGCACTTCATATGTTGCATCAAATCAGCCTTGAGGGGACAGGTCTGTACACAAACTATTCTTCTCCCTATTCAATTCAACCATTTCTTAGCATTGCTACAGTATCATTTCACTAAACCACATACATGCTACATGCTAATCTCATGTAGAACGTAAGGCTTGCAACTGCAAACTACTGTAACTACTGCGACACTATTCAAAGCTGAGACTTTCAACCCCGAAGGCAAGGTCCACATATGAAGGTAGTTCATGTAATAGTGGGAGATTTTGAAGGTCAGCAAGTTGAACATAGTCATATCAAAAGAGATCCACGAGATTGAATCGTGAGGTCAGTACATTAATGACAGTTCTTGTGGAATTAAAAAAAATCTTTTGTTTGCACTGAAAGTGAATGCAATTGGATGAAGTATGATAAAAGAAAGCTATTAGTGGCTCAAGAAGTATTACTACTTATTAACTCATAACTGTCTGTGACTGATAAAGGAATACTAAGTCACTCCAAAAAGATTAAGCAATGTGAAGTGACCAAAGCAAGCATGTTGTGCAAATAACCACTCTACCAACTGTCAGCTAAAAAAAGAACAAGATTTTGAAATGTCACACAAGCTTTCTACGGTGGAGTAATACCAGGGGACATAACGCTTGACCTGTTGCGAGCTGTAGGTGTTTCCTTTGTATCTATACTGTACTACTAGAGAGGTCCTCTTTTGAAATAACTAATACAGATAGCTGTTGTGCTTTAACAGCAAATTTACAGCAATCTGCTGATAATTTTCTGAAACAAACAATAAAGATGGTCACAGCTAATGTTAACATAATTAAAATACTCAGTCCCCTACAGCTGGGATCTTTGTATTTTACCTCACAGTGATTCTCATATTAAAAAGGTACCATGTGGAGTTTTTGACTTCATGTGATATATTAATGAGCAGGATTCCATATTGTTTGTATATTTTCCATCATCATGCTCACAAAAATGTCTTATGCATCAAGTCTCATGTTGTTTCCCCGTGGAAACTAAAATGTCTGTGTGTTTTGGGGATCTCACAGCCCTGAAATGAAAATCTCAAGTCACACCGTCAAAAAACATCACTAAAACGTGTTTGTTGTTATCCTAGCTCAGTGATAAAATGCCACAGCACTGTGGATCGCCCTTCCTTGCCTCGGTTGCAGTTGTCCTGACAGTCACATGTACCTGCTTGTAGTATGAATACCCACGATCGTCTATTTGGGTGTATTCTTGCGTGGTAAAGTAGCAAAAATCTAAATTTCCAAATATTAACTGGTTCTTAAAATGTCTGTATCTCACACAAGACTGCACGAGCACATGAGCATTGTGTTCGGAAAGTAAAGTATCATCTACTGACTCACCCCGTCATACCTCTCTAATTTCCTGCTTGAGGGCTGGGTAATAATGGAGAGGGCACATGCATTACAGACAAAGAGTTGAACAGCAGATAAACCCAATGACTTTACGGTTAATAGGTGCAAAAGTATACAGTACAAGAATCAACACGTTTTATGACAAAGCACTCAACAATGTGTTGTTTTGAGTTTTCAAATTTCCAGATTCAGCACAAATAAATAATTGAAGTTTTGATAATATAAATAATAAGTAACATGTAAAGACAAAGTTGTTAATTCAAAGCAGGTGACTTTCATGGCCTACAGGCATATTAGGAGGGTTGAAGATGTGGCAGAAACTGTTTTTTTATCTGCTATCCCAGCTATCAGCCCTTTGTCTTCTGGACGTGTGCATTTTCCTGGTTTACCTAAGTTCAAAGATATCAGACAAACTAGAGAATTGTATGGCATCACACTCAAACAACTACGATCAAGCAAACAGCCCTGCTTTATTTTAGCCCTGGTTGGTCCTATACATACTGTAAAAGGCTGTGCTGATTGTTTGAGTTTTGGGGTCTTTTTCATTTTATTCCATTCTCATTTGAACTTTCAAAGAACTGCCTCACTAAACCTGCTTTGTTTCTATTCCCATCTCTCCCATGCACCACGCTAACAGATTATTCCATTATTAAAGGACCACTAAGCGATTTGAAGCTGTTCAATGAGCCAGCAGAGGTGGATTACTGTGGCAGGTGAGGTTCAGTTGAGGAGCCTACATTCCTCCTGGCGCTTGGTCATGTTATGACAGCACCCAGCCCTGAGGAGGAGGCAGTGGGCAGGGGTCCTGAAGAAGAATACTGCAACCTTGCTGGTGCTGCGCTGCTAATAACAAGGCTACTGAACAAGCACACAAGATAGACAAACACGAATATCCTTTTGTTAAACAAACACAAACTTGTCATCAGTTGCTGTTGTGGCGGATAAGGCCAACAGCGGTGCAGCTGTTTTCTCTAACAATGTGACATTTGTGGATTGTGTTGTTAGTGCACGCGAGGATATGTCAACTGTAACGTTTAAACTGTGTTTATTTTTAACAGAGTACAGGCTTGTGGCTGAAGGTGAGACAAGAAACCGAGACTATGTTTCCCACATGTTGTCAGATGTCTCCCGTCATGCAAAATACTTGCAAAGCCTGAAAACATTGTTACACAATTACACCATAGAGGACAAGAGAGAATTATGTGTTATTATTGTGAGCATTACAAAGCAAGCCTAGTAATTACTAGTTAGTCTTACTAAGCATTGCATAATCAGTAATATCTTTCCACACCAGCCTTGAAACATGGACAGTTTAAGGTAATAGTTTGCCCACACTAAAAATGCAACGTACCACCGCCAGGGGCTGCACGGTGTCATAGAACGGCCCTATTTACTTATGTTGACCTGCCTGCGAACCACCACAAAATAAATATTTGCTGCTCTGAATATTATATGCATTCCTAACAAATATACACAATATGTTAAAACTGGACTATATCTCTAAAGTAGTACTGTATGTGCCTTAAAAGCACTCTGAGGCTAGAATTAAATATATTCTCATTTAAATTTCACAGAAGTGAGCATTCAAAACTCCCTGGACATCCTGGAAATCTGCCTGTACTTCTTGAGCCTGTTTTGTGTAAGCAAGGCAAACAAGCGATTAGAATTTTCTAGGCCATGTTTTTTTCCCCATTGTTTACCAATGGCAGATCAGAACTAGTAGTTACAGGCATCATTGGATGTTTCAAAAGCATATTTGGGCATGTCCAGTCACTTCAAACATGCTTTAAGTATACGTGAAGGTGGGGGAGTGTAGTGGGGGCCTGGCTCAGCCAGTGCCCTATCTACTACTGAAGGTGCTAGGATTTAGCTTGCTGTTGCTTTCTATTTAACCCCCAAACAAACTGTGGCACTGTTGATAACGATGATTATCTACAGGTAATCTGAGCACATACGCCGCCAGACTTAATCCTGTCTGTGTGGCTCATAAAGGCTAGGATCATATTTGGTGATAAAATGGAGACAGATACAACACAATGAATCGCTGAGCCAAGGCTCATGCACATCCATAATGGAAAACAATGTTACATCAGAACAACTTACACTATATGAAGTTTAAGACAAAACAAGTCTTATGTGACTAATTCATATTATAGGGGCAAGGAGGTTGGGACGAGACCAAGACTAGGTGTTGGTTGAAACACCACCTGCGGGGTGGACATGGAGAGGCGACGAGAGGCCCAAGCGACAACGACTGAACACGCGCCTCGAGGAAACCCAGACTGGAAGCACCAGGGAGGGAGCGACTGTGGGGAGCAAGGCAGCGGCCCGAGCGGTCAGAGGTGGCAGAGCTTTATGAGCATGTTGTAAACAATAGCCAAAACAATGTAGATTTAAACCTTTTCCAAAACATTTCCAGGCTAATTTTTCTAATTTAAAATTTCCAGGAATTTCATGACTGTTGAACCCTGAGACTCTATCAGCTGTACCGTTGTATTGAGGCCATGGTTTAATATTTGGTGTTAAGCAATTAATGTGTGGTTATCCAAACACGTGCTGCATTGCTAAAAGTGTTAACCGGTCGGTGAAATTGATTCCCATGGGAAATTTTACCCATGCAACTTTTTTTCTTTTTAAAAAAAATAAATAAAGTTGTCACTGCTGCATCAAGGGTCAAATCAAATCTTGAGTGAACAACCATCATTGATGCTATGAAATACACAGGAATAAAGCCACGATGGCTGGCTGTTCAGTGTACTACCGTGTTAGCCAGTGATTTCTCCAAAGAGAGATCTCTAGAAAATGGCAAAATACAAATAAAAAAAAAGAACTTGGATTAATTGATAGACCTGTAGCATATACATATTGTCAGGATTTTTAGAAAAAAGGGATTTATTTTGTTTTGGTTGGTACATATTTAAAATCTGAAAACACATTCAAACCTCATGCTGTCAAGTGTTTCACATTGGTTAGCAATCCCTACACTGACTGATTCATTACATGTCAGACAGTATGCAAGGGGGGGAGGTATAGAGACAGACCTCCCGCTGAGCCTATTTAAGTTTTCCTATGTTGCTCACTCTTCTCAATGAATCCTGCATCCCTTCGTTGTGTTGCATGACACTGCACTTTGGCTCCCAGTGGCGTCACTTCAGCGCAGAGGACAAGGAGTGACTCCATCCATAAATAGCTTACCATAGTAAGCACTTCACACAATAGCAACAAATGCACACTGCACATTTTGTCCACTTTTCATTTCCATGACCACATTCACTGTCAAACCCACTGGACTACCGTCTTTCTCACTCTCAAACATGCAAGAAGCTTTCAAAGGAGCTATAGGAAGTGCATGCACAGGCTGGTAATCATTAAGTGCTGCTAACAATTTAATCTGGTTTTATGTCGTGCCCAGGTCATGCCTTCCTCCCTAACCCTTCCTGGTTCCCTTTCTAGCTGTGTTGAAATGCCCTTGACTTCAAAGCTCTTGACATCCGGTCCCTCTCCCACCCTGAGCTTGCGCAATGAGTGCCTCTGGTCAGCCCGTTCTCAAAAAGAATGAGCAAACTGCTTCCATTAATCTGGCGGTGTTAATCTGCTTTATTAACCTTCTCTTGGTCATTCCCACACAGACAAGATTATAGTTTTGTGCCAAAAGACACAGAGGAAGGCACTGTGAGTCTGACTCTTCTCTCGCTTTCAGCTCTGCTCTTACTCCCAGAAAGCTGCAGGTCTGCTGAGACCCTCAGCTCCTTTAAATCAAGATTGAAGACTTCTCTGTTTGCTGCTGCCTTTAATTGAACCACATTCAAGGATATTAATCAATTTCCTGCATTTCTGCATTTTACTACTGTATTTTATTTTCTTAAACTGCTTTTTAGTGTTTTAATGACTGTTCCTGTTTTTAATGTTTCAATGAATGTTCTTAATTGTTTTTAAATATCCTTTTCTTTTGCCTTATGTTTTGATGCTTTTAATAGTTTTATGTGAAGCACTTTGAATTACCTTGTTGTTGAAATGTGCTATACAAATAAACTTGCCTTGCCTTACTCAGATTATATATTTTACAATATATAGAAAATATGAAAAATATTCTAAAATGCAACTGTAGCATCTCAGGTTTCGTACAACTAAACTTGTTTGTATTGATAATACTGAACATAAGTGGAGTTAAGCTGTGCATGAAACAACTGTATGTATGTATGGACATTTTGGTTTCACACTTAATATCTACCATGATTATCATGTTTAAGTAAATCTGGATGAAAGCATAACCTAGTATCTCTCCACTGAATCTATCAGATATCTTAAGATCAGGCATCTCACATTCTTTGTTGGATTAGTGGCAACATCTGGCACACAAAAGAACGCTGTTGAAAAAGTAAACATAGCCATGAAACTGTATTAACCCTAAATCCAAGTTCAAGCTTACCTTTCATTTACCCATAAAGGAAATTCACGTAGTCAAGGTTGCAAACAAATACATGAGCCTACAAAATACACAAATATGTGTAGTCTTCCTGACACAGAGAAAATACTAATTTGACTTCCCACTGTTATGCTGTTTGAGATTACAGAGCACACCAGAGGCACTCATTAGAGGACGGCCCTGACATCTTGAATTTGAGTCTGTTATTTGTCTTCATGAAGCATTTATCACAAACGGTAGTGAGAAAAAAAGTAAAATAGTCAAAAGCAGGATGTACGTTTTGTGCTTAGTGGTTACCAGTATTTACTGACACCAGTGGGTGGTTTGAGCTCGGAGTGTGATACTAAATGGATGTCATGGGCAATGAGAACAATGAGGACAGGATTTGTAAATCTGTATGTATTAGAATTTAATTCAAGGTTCAAATACCTACTACACCTTCAAACTCAACAGTTGCTTCAGTTATATAAGAACAGTATTAGGAAGTCTAAAACAACTTCAATCAGAGTACAGAATGTTGTTCTGTATGTACCTGACACTGTTTGATCATTGAGTGCACTTATTATTTCACTCTTACTTTGTATATTTCTGGACAGAATTGAAAATCTACCCTCAGTGTTTCATGGCTACGTTTAGGTGGGCATCCCTGCATATCGTCAGACCAATTATTTGTAATATCCAACTGTGAACAAGTAATGTGTCTGCAAAACCAAGCGAGTAAAATGGCACGTATAGATGCACATGTTTTGACATTTTCTCTCCTTGTAAAAGCGGAACTGCCCTTCCTTTGCTTAAGACTTTGAAAGTGGGGCTGTGGTAAAACCGCCACATTGCCACATGTGGCATGAGTTATTTTTACACTTTTAACAGTTTGCAGCCACAAGTTTAGAAAGACAATGTGTTTTGTCGAGCCAACAGGTTTGCTCTTACAATGACAAACACTGAAAGATAAAATCTTCTCTTACAGAACTATCCTCTTTCCCTTTCTGAAGGCAGTGAAGGAACTCAACATGCCCTTCAGGTCATGCCCCTCTGTGCCAGCTGCAGCTCATAATGGAGAAGATAGGGAAGGAGGGGACCGGCCAAGGCCAATCACATGAGAAAAGAGACAGAAACAGGCAGCTCTCAGCCATAACATCTTGACACAATAGGGTGTGAAAAGTCAAGAAGACAATCATTTTCCTAAAGCACCCAAAACAGCACTTTCTTGTTACCCTTCCAAGCAGGAAACTGTCAATATTGGGTAAACTGTACAAACACAAAAGGCATTTTGTGTGTGCGTGTGGTGAAACCTCACCAAGGTAATGTGACTCTGAGTTACAGCTGGAGGCCACTGGAGTCAGAGCTTTCACTAAGAGTGTTAGAAATATTAAATTACAACATTCAATTCATAGTGTGCCACTAGACGTGAAACTTGACCTAAAACTCGACATTGATCTCTTTCAAAAATTCAGATTCTAAAATAAAGTATATAAAAACAGAAATGCTTCTGACCCAGGCAGCAAGGCATTCACTGAGGAAGAGAAAAAATGTCTTGATCACCTCTTTGTTGGGATTCAACCAAACTAATGTCAGAATACAATTACATGAGGACAAAAAAATATATAGAGGTAGACTGAAAGAAAACAACCAGAAACTATAGTGTGAAATGAGTCAATTCAGTACCAAAAACATCAGAGCTGCAGAATTTGTTTGGACTTATTTTCACATTTCTGCGTTTGAGTGCGTGTTGCCTTGAAGGCAAAAACTTCTGGTTGTGTCAAAGTACTGTGTATTTATATAGAGTCATACTGCTAATGCCTGCTGAGTGACAGTCCAAACTTAAGTCCACAGCAGTTGACTCAGATAGTGCAGGTAGCCAGGACAATGACCCTGGGCTCTAACGAAATACACTTAATCTATGAACCGCAACATCAAATCAAACTGACAATGTATCTATTTTGGCGCCAAAATCAATATCTGGAAGCATTAGGCAATATAGACTTTCACACATCTCTCTATTGCATTTTACACATGAGGAACCATAAGATTGCATAATATAATGTGCATGGTGTCATTTGGGCTACTAGAAAATGTCAGGGTTTGAAATAGCTGTATATATTTTCTTAAACTGGACATGAATGATTTTATGGGTTAAAGGATAATGTGAAGGTCCTACTATGTGTCAATAAAGACCGTTCCATGGCACAAAGATGAAGATTTTTCTTCTCCCTTCAATTCAACCATGTGGCCCAGTGCTCCATTAAACCAGTCATCCTTGGCCGTAGTTATTTAGTTACTTATCATTCACCACTGGGTCAAACAATGATAGATGTGTTCAGTCCTTTCATGATTGGTATCGGTCCTGAAAATTGGTCTTTACCAATTTCCTGCCACTAAAAATGACGAAGAAACACAAATATTTCTTCTCTGTTAAGATGTTTAATGTATGGTTGAGATAACATTTTTGTCCAAAAGGTAAAGTAGTGGAACACTGACCTTGCATAAACTGCACGTAAGATTGTGACAAATATTTAAAATGAATGCAAACACAGTGTATGGTTTGCAAAACCATTTTCTGAATGCTTCCGGTTGTGTGAAGTGGACACAAATCTATGTATGCGCACATCTTCTATTTCATCAGCCCACATCATGGTTTAGAACAGGGAGGGAGGGAGTGACACAAAGAATGAGCCTCAAGGGTAGTCAGACTGGAAATACAAGTGGGTGTTGCTAAAATGTGTTGTGTGTCTGAGTATGTGTGCATGGGTATATATTTACAGCAAACTCCACCAAGAACAAATCAATACACAGAGATGACCAACAAAAAACATAACCCGTGTCACACATCTGTCATCTTCATTCTCCTGACCATGTGTTCAAAAATAGAGATTCCGGTTTGAATGAACTTTGTTTCACAATATTCTTGTTGTAGGGAAGTGTGAATAAATCCTGTCAGCGTAAAATTGGTTACCGATCTCTGACCCCAAAAATGGCACGAGTATAGGTTTTCTTGCCTAACAAGTTGAAAAAGAGATGTGGGCATGTACCCGTGGCTTCTCTGTGCGTGACTTTGCATAGTTGAATCTGACCAATCTCTTCCTCGGTGGCAATCAAGATATTGCTTAATATATTGTGGGTCCACTACAAGAATGTCAAACATGCAGCGTAGACTTGCTCCTCGAACACACTCTATAACAGCGCTCCATTCCAGACAGCAACCAGGGAGGGACAGGAAACTAGCAAAACACTGTGATCTACATGCACACCGCTGACTGAAATACCAGTTTCATGCCCGGACACACTCAGCTACTGCAAATACTTTATCTCGTTGGCCGTGACTAAGGGGTCTAAAGCTCACAGTGACACGCCACATGGTAATATAAGAATTCTAACAGGTACACATGGTGATCCACCAAAAACCTTCACACAATAAAAAAAAAAAAAACCTGTTGATTTTGCCTCCATTTAACATTTACAAATGTTAGTTTTTAACTTAATTACCTCATCATTTTCCTACGTCCTATGTCACAACCACTGGCCTCTGTGATTCCTGTTTGCAGGACCTCACAGGCCTTAGCCAGAGACAGAGCTGTGCATTGTAATAAGATAAGAAAGGACAGGTGGCCCAGTGATCAGGTGCCAGACTGCCTGCTTTAGAGCTGAGCTGAAGCCTACTGTGTGTCTAAAAGGCTCTATTAGATTCTCTCCAAATTAAGAACTAAAAAACAGAACCCAATTGAGAGAAGAGTCTCTTTAACCTCTCACTGGAAGATACCAGAAAAATGCTGAGCTATTACTGAGGACTAATTCACAACCCAGAGCACCTGCTGTAGGACTACCACATAGTCCTATTTTACTTGATATTTCCCATTTCAACAAACAACATGACATGTGTGAAGTCTTCTCAATAACTTTTAACACTCACAACTGTTTCTATACACCACACAATAAAGAACTTGAGGCTCAAACCTGTGACGTCAATAAAACAACTCTTTATTCAAATATATCGGCTTAGCTAACCTAAACCATTTGATAAAAGGTATATTATAAATTCCCCAAGAGAGTGGAATTTCCCTTTCAACCATATCGACAGGTCAGTATGACTCTTACCTTGCAGCTGTTTAAACCTTCCTTCCAGGATGTTAGAGTATTGCACCTGATTAACAAATGCTGCTGGGGACAAGCAGGGCTCTCTGTCCCTGCGGTCCAATTCCATGGCCTTTTCTTTCTGGATCTCTCACCTAATATTCCTCTCAGATACAGAGTGAATGGGAGTTTTCCCGCATAGCACACGAGAGGCAACCTTTCACACTACAAATGTGTCAAATCCTTTAGAGAGCTTTCCAGAAGATAAAAGTTGTGTATATCCAAAAACGCCTTGATTTGTCCTCCTCTTCTAGATCCCCTCAATGCTGTGCCTCAGAAAGGCACAATGCAAGCTTGAAAATGTTGCCGCCTGTTCTTCACCTCTTCTACTGTATGTCCCACCTTGTCCAATGAAAATACAGCAGTGCAACGGTGGAGGGTTTTTTCAAAAAGTAATTTCAAACAAAGCTGAAGTACAAAATGTTCTCTCGTTTCACCTCCTCTTGTGAAGAATTTCACCACACTTGTGGCCTCTGAGCAGAGTAAAAACTTTTGCTTGCGCTCCCTTGATGTTCAAGGCTGGCTATTCCTTCCCTCCAAACTCTGAACACACATTTGCTGGAGCGGAGCAGAGCAGCAACCGGCTGCGGTCGGATTGCTGTGTAAACAAAGCCTGCTGTGCCGTCTGAAAATTGTGTCATTTGCATAAGGTGTGTTTGAGGGAGGAGCACGAAGGAAGGATACCGTGGAAAGATGAAGGGAGGGAGGAGGTATGGAGGTGGACTAAACCATTAAGAGTTCTATGCTCAGCGTAGCTCGAGGCAGATTACACAACTCCACTTTAATGCCAGGGAGCAGCCGGGGGGGGGGGGGGCCTGCCAAGAAGCTACATCACGAAAGTCCCCATCAGATCGCATCTTCTTATCCTGTCGTCTCACTGTGTGGTTCTTATTTCTATCACTCTCTAAGACAAGATTTGATCTTCCTTTTCCTGTTCACGTGGTCAGGCCCTGTGATAAGGCGTTAAGACAGGAAGGAAGTTGTTGAGAATGTATCGGCAACACAACAAGCTCTTTCCTGCCTGAACAAGATTTGAAATTATAAACGTGTACGTCTGTTTGTCAGGCAGATGGTTAGGCCGGCGTGGGGGTGGAAGTGAGTCATTACCAGTCTAAAATAATTATAGAACTGCACAGCATTAACACATTTTATGTTTTACTAGATTACGGACAGTTATAAAAATGATGTATGGTGCAAATTGTTATGGAAATAAATGTTTCTTATTGGCTTTTTATATGGTTGATCTTTTTTCCACTGCCAGATTAAAATGATTGTTTGCATGCTAACACTGGAGGAAAATGGACTCGTATTTTGAATTGTGATGGCGTTTAAAAGTTACAAAACAATTATTTTCCTCCATCACTGAACAGTAATTACAGCTTTTTATCGCATATTTCAGATTCTCAAGCAAGTTTAAGTACACTTGACTTCCGTGGCTGTGCTCCTTTATGCAACACCAATAATAAAGACGTACATCGGTGTAATACACACCAAAAATCCGGTTAGCTGAAACAATACATTAAAAGAAAATTATAAATATATTTGGAAAGTTGAATTACTTATTGAATGGAAGGTTTACTCTATCTTGCAGATGCTATCACCCTAAACAAATGGGAAAGTTAAAAGTTACAGCTGTACTGAATGCCTGTGTGTGCAAAAGTTACACAAGACTGTAAACACAGCGAGGACCAACCTTTCTTACGAGAGGATGGCGTTTGGTCTGGTCAGGGGGCCGTGGTTAAAAAGGTCTGGTTGTTTTTTTTTTATCTGTGCTTGTCCTGATGAGCGGGGAGCATCTGGATGGGTCTCATTAGAGGACCGAATGCTCCGGGCCTTCTGTGACTGGGTGTTTATAGAGGGGGACTGGACTAATGACATCCGAGGAGAACACACTTCCTTCGGAGGAACAGAGGCTACGCAGTGGTCACATGCAGCGAGAAACGAAGAGCAGAGAGCTGGTAAACTGGTAATGGCCATTTAAGATCCCACTGGGCATATGTCAACCGTCACAATCCCAATTAGCATGAGAGGCAGATGTGATGGCAGGTTGGTGTGTCTGGCACATGGGTCTTAACATATTATGTTTAGGCAGTTTCCTCCCTTTACGACTCATCCGTCATTAAGATACACTAATAAATAAACACACTGGATAGGATTAACGGTTATTTTCAGATTCTTGCGAAATATGAAAACAAACAGTGAGGAAATCTGCCTAAGGGAGATATGGGAGACACTCCTGCATTGAAAATTAATGATAATTAATGATGGTCTGGTGTGGTGAATGAACACAGATTAGAAAGAGAAAAAGATAGAAGCTGCGGGAGAGTAAGCACTACCAGAGGGGGAAAGGAGAGATCTATTGCTGAGCATCCAAATTTTTTTTCCATCCTACAGCACAACCCCTTCGAGGGACCCGGGGGAGGGCGGAAGGCTGGCCCATACCACAAACACTGGCAGTAAATATCTGATCTGAAGAGGGAATCCCCCCGGAGCAAGGAGGGTTGATTTCTCTTCAGAGTTCCACAATCACTGTCAACTCGCAAATGGTACATTTGTCCCACACATCGAAGCAGAGTGCTGGTCTTTTAAGCGAACAGTCTCGATAGCAGCATCAATGTTGTCTGTAGCGGTCTCCAATGTTTTCATTGCTTGTCGGTTCTGGCCGTAACAACTGCGTTAGTCCCGCCCATGGCGCTGATTGGCTAATTGTTAGCCTCCCTCCTTGGCGCTCAAAGGTCTGGACCCAGGCAACAATCACTCGAGTTTAGCAGTACCAAATGCTGCACAGTGACTTGATATGATATTCTACTATTCATGCGTCTGTGTTGTTTATAAAGAATAACAGTAACATAGTGTAAATAAAAGGCATATGGCTGCTTGGGGCGGCTCAGTGAGTAGAGCGGGCCATCCTTTAACAACAAGGACGGCGGTTCTGTCCCCAGCTCTTATAGTAAAAGTGTCAAAGTGTCCTTGAGCGGGGTCCTGAACCCCGGGTTGCTCCCCTGTCGCTTTACAGCAGCCCACTGATAGAATGGGTTAAATGCAGAGTTCAGATTTCATTTACTTTACTTAACGGGTGAAATAAAGTCTAATTTTGTTTGTTTTTTAAAGGTCAAAAAGCCTCTTGCTGTGGATGCTTACACAAGTAAAAAAAAGTAAGTAAAAAAAAAAGTAACCGTTTGAGTGTGAAGCTGGGCGTTGCTTAAAAACAAAAAGGCAAATTTTCAACGCTTGTTTTGCTTCCCACACAGTATAGGAAGGTAGATATGTGGTTATTTATGCAAATTACCATTATCTTAACATAGGGGTGGTTGTCTACTGTGAAACAAGTGGCAGCTTCTGTTGCCAAACTAGTAATAAAATGATTCCAACAGACTGGAAGGGTGTAAGAGGTGTGAGTCAGGAAATGAGGCAATCTTATTACACTGAGAAAAGCAGAGACAGTTGAACTAAGAGAGGCTGTGAGAGGGAAAAAAGCATACGTAAGGAGCAGCTCACACGTCTGCTAAACGTCTTGACATTTGGGGATGAGTTGTAAAAGGTAGGCAGTAGCTATGCCTAGGGGGTATCGCTGCTACAGCATGTCAAAGAATGTGCACGTCAAGCCCACACTTGTGAAACGGAGATTGTGTCACAGGTATTCACACACACACGCACACACACACGCACACACACATGGTCGACTCTGGTCACACTTGTACAATAGTATTACAGCCCTCTGTTGCTTTCCGTAATTACATGGCAGCAAGATACAGTATATCTTGAAATATAGTTCAATGTGTTTGCAACCAGGCAACACAAAGAGGGCAACACCTAAAGTCGGTTTCCTTTTGGCATGAGGAAATGAGTCAGGTTGTATTTGTAAGTGAAATGAGGTTTATCTTTTTAGAAGTGCTTTGACTACAGCGGTGCTCAAAACCATTAGAGCATGTGGTTTTTGTGTGTGTGTGGGTGTCTGTGTGTGTGTGTGTGTGTGTGTGTGTGTGTGTGTGTGTGTGTGTGTGTGTGTGTGTGTGTGTGTGTGTGTGTGTGTGTGTGTGGGTGCGCACACCTGCCTGTTGCTCCCCTCTGCTGGGTTCTCCATGATACTGCAACTTGTTTTGACAATTAAGAACAGATATTTTATCCTTAGAGTGTAAAACCAGGAAGGTACAGGGTATACACACACACACACACACACACACACACACACACACACTGTATGTACGACGACAACAACTAATAGAGCCAGCAGGATGTTCACCTGGGTCACATTAGTTGGAGCCTCCAACAGGACAGGCTGGCAAACAGACATGCATTTGCCCAACTTGGAAGGATGTCAACAGTCTCAAGGGTAGGTGAGTAAGGTGGGGAATAAAGCTGCCTTCAGACCAACATTGTATGAACAAATGCAGCCTGGTTCATTTATCTTTAGGTGTTGCTATATTGATGGAGGATTTTCACCACACCACCTACAGCAGCCCTAAAGACTAGCCTCACCACCTCATTCCATCACTGATTATTGCTCTGTGGTGAATTGACTATACAGCTGCCTGACTTTGTCCTCATTTTGGAGGTATTTCAGTCTTGCCCTATAAAGAGACAATTGTGCCTTTTGGGACAGAAAAGAATGAAGTTGGTCCCCCAGTCTAGAGCCTCATTAGATCGGTGCAAATTACCATTGATCTAGAGAGATTACAACCAGTGCAGTCTATTCAGTTACAAAGTGAAAATGTTATTTTACAAGTGCTGTATTATGTGTCGTTTCTAGGCTGGCAAGTTATTACTTCTGTAGAGTTAGTCAGCCCTCAGAATGTCCACTCACAAAATATATCTATTTTTTTCCCCACAGTGGACAGCGTGTCCGTGGTGTACTTCACTACAGAAATGAAGTAATCTGTCAAGCCTCCAAAAAATGACTTGTCAAAGATTGTCATGTTAAAACCCGGTGGGCAAAAAAGGCAGACTTAAAAATGCCAACATTCAAAGAAGAACATCTGGTGGTCCCAAACCGACTGTCACCAAAAGCTTGACACAGGAGTGTGTCAGTCGGTATGTGACTGAAAAACATAAAAGGAAGGATGCCTTTTTAACAGAGCCGTCATACAGTTGAAAGCTCTGGGAATTACCAAACAGCTGAATCCCCTGTTTGATACAGTTTCTCATTGAAATGGTAAATGCTAGGGAAAAATGTACAAATCCTAAATTTGACTGATTATCTTTAAAGTGCTGATTAACTTAAACTCTATGTTTGTGTGATACCAAACGTGTGGCATACCTGCGAGAGCCTTGATGCGTGAGCGCTCGAAGAGGCGTGCTGAACTGTTCTCATTATCCCAGTCAGTCTCTGCTGCCAGGTCCCAGCGGTTGTTGATGTCATTGTACTGCTGCTGGATCTCCAAGCTGTCAAAGTCCGTCGGCGAGATGGTGCTCATGGTGTCCACGCTGGAGGAAGACACATTCAACCTGCAAATTCAGACACAGAGACACAAAAGCACCAAAACTCAGTATAGACAGAGAAGGGAGGCAACATTGCGTGATACCAGAAGCTTCACAAGATTGACCCTTTAAAAAGGTCTCAAGCTAATGTTTGGAAGACTCAGTTTGGAAACAGAGAGTGTGTTTCTCTTTCATACTAGGCCAGATGATGCTCTGTAACACACAGCACCTACACTGTCATCACAGCTGCACTCAGGTTTTACATGCTCAAATGATAGTCATATGCAAATAGAAGCCTAGACGGTACAACTGCCAGAGTGTATAAGGAGATAAAGACTTTGAAATAGGCCTGTGCTCGGCAACTGTCATGAAGTCATTCAGTTACCCAACCAATAATAGAATACAACTGCATGCCAGGGCAACTCCAGTAATATCATTTTAGCCTGAGTGTCGATGGCAGAAACTACATCAATCTACACTGATTGGATCTTGACTTGCACATGCGACCAAAGCGCGTGCGCGCGCGCACACACACACACACACACACACACACACACACACACACACACACACACACACACACACACACGCACGCACGCACACACGCACACACGCACACACACACCTCAACAGCCCTACTAGTGGTCAAAAGCCCACAGAATAAAACACCTATTATTCTCAGTACCTGGCCTTGCACTCACCGCTAGCCGTGCCACATCCCTACTATCCTGCTGTTTGTACTAACTCAGCATCCAATTATAATACCAAGGGTACCCTCATATGGCAACAATCAATGGGCCTACTCCATCAGGAGGTCAGTCCCACAGCTTTTCTCCAACCGGATGAGTCTCTGCATTTTGCTGACAGATTGTTAGATGGGGCCAGAAGCAAATGCATCCATCTCTAATTCATTTTAATGGTGCGTGTGTGTATGTAATACACTCTATATAGAGGCTAATATGACTCTATATAACATGCAGTATAGTCCACTAAACTAATATGTCAAAAACTTAATTATTTTTTCTGAAAAGATGATATACTATACTAGAACTAAATATATTTTTATTTGCATGTATTTAGATAAAAATATACTCAAATCATGTTCTATCAATAGCAATAATAGTGTTTATTTTTGTGAACGATTTTACTCCATTGTAAACACTACTGCACATGACCAGACAGATCCTGTCCTTAGTATTATGCACTGGATCTACATTAAGATTAACCCCCCCCCACCAGAGAGACCCATTAACTAACTGGGGCCATTTGTTTAAGAGCATTGAACAGATTAATAGACATGGTTGAGTAGTCAGTTTGCTAATACCTGTTACTTTATCTTTCGTTGTGTCTAGCTGTGGCTGCCTTTTATTGAGATGAGAGAGAGAGAACAGCTGTCGAAAAATGATGGGGTTTTGTGAGGAGGTATTTATGGCTAAAAATGACTCAGGACTGCAGACCCTGTTCAAGGTTCAAGGTTGTTAACATTTTGGTCATATAAACGCTCTCTATCATGTCTGTCATGATGAGTTTAGATTACATGGCACTACAGTGAAAGATTGGAAGAAAGAGATTCTAGGCAACAGACGAGGAGGTGCTTTAGATGAGATTAAGTAGGCCAGCTATGCAACACAGCACACATTAATGAGGCTATGTATTCATTCTCTGTTCTTTTCCTTGAGGTTTGATTGAAAAACACGTTATCAGCTGCTGACATGATTTATCCGTTGGAATGTAATGCTGTCAGTAATGTGTCTGCTAGGACGATTCTTGGACTAGTCATGTCATGAAAGTCAATACATCCTCTAAATCAAACCTGGAGTTCGATAACAGACAGCTGCCAGAACCGATACCCATCAATAGTGTGCACCGCCAGTGTACATCTAGGTTGGGCCCAAATTCCCTGAATCATTTAATGCAAAAAACACATACTAGACAGGCAATAGCATCGTTGAGTGTAGTGTATAAGAGGGGGAATGAGGTGGTACAGATTTTAAAAGCCTGCATCCATCCGCTGGATAGGATTAGCTGTCCTAAAACTGCAAGAAGAGAGAGTTCAGTCATAATAATTAGCCATTATAGGAGCAACTTCAAGTGTGACTGATGTGTGCCACATTATTTGGCTTTATTGTGTTGTTGTTGTTTTTTTTTATTTTGGGAAATTTCGCCTTTATTGGATAGTTTCCAGTATAGATGCATACAAGAAACAAGTGAGAACGAGGGGGATGAGATGCAACAAACGTCCACAACCACAATCAAACCAGGGATGCTGCAACTAAGTGGTATATCATTTAGATCCATTAGAGACCATTGGGCGTTGTTGTCAAATAGGATTTTATCAAAGAGAGAGGCTGAAAAGTCAAACTTATTCAATCCTGCTGTGCAACACAACAGCTACCTGAACATTAACACACCGTACCATTGTTAAGACGAGTCAAACAAGCCGCTCACATTCGAGCAATAAAAATAAAAACAAAACAAAAGCTTGGCAAATCCTATTAGTGGCGGATTAAGAAGCGGCTGGGAATAGAAACTAAATGCAGGGATTAGAGAAGAAGGCCGAACAACGCCTCCATGCTACCCCCAGACCTGTCACCTCCCCACTCACTGGCCCCCCAGGACTTGGCTAATGCTTTGACCCGCCTCAGGGTGTGTATGTGCGTATTCAGCATGTTTGTTCTTGTGTCCCTCATTTATAAATTTGATATCATCTATAATACAATTACACAGTCAGTCCACAAACCCAACCCTCAACCTTTTCACCCTCAACATCACCGTGTCAAATTATCAGGAGGAATTATGAAACAATAAATGAAAAACCACAAGCAGGCCTACACCCTGCGACTGGTTATGGGGTGGTTGCGGCTGACAAAGTGGTACAATTTACATGCAGCTTAAATAGCCAAAACGTCACGGCATGGAAGCAGGAGCCACAAAGAGGACACACTATCCAGGCCAGGCCTGGCAGCAAGGAAGTCAATGACAATCTGTCTGTGGGAGTGGACCAGGGTGGGGGCTGGAGGGGGCAGGACTGGTGTGGCCACAAGAGTCTAGCAAATCGAGGGCAACCCGCCCCTTGTTGTTGGTAGGAAGAGGCTCGACTCAGTGTCTGCACTAATCGCCCCTCAATGGATCAGACAAACAATCCCCTGACCTACTATGATACAACCTACTGTACTCGTCCACACACACACACACACACACACACACACACACACACACACACACACACACACACACACACACACACACACAAGCTGAGCTGACCTATTACACCCCCACCAGCACCACCAACCTCACACACACAAACACACACCCACAGCACTTCTAAAAGCCACACACACACACACACACACACACACACACACACACACACACACACAAATCCACCCACTCAGCATGTGCGAATCAGTATTCAGCACACAAAACGGGTCATTTCAACACCTACAATCATGCTAGCCGGGATGAAGTGCAGTTGCCTCGCAGAGAGAAAATAACTTTGAATCTAAAAACCTTTGTTTGTAAAGCTGTAAATCTGAGTGAGATTTTCTCCATACACAAACCTTCAAGTAGAGAAATCAGATGCTCGCCCCAAAGCTAGTGCACCGCAACCTCCACCATTCAAAAAAAAAACAGGCAGGCAGTGAGACAGATGTGTCACAAAAGGGGGGCATAAAGAGGTTCTATGAAAGAAAATCCCCTCAAGGTCTAATCCACAAATACATGCCAAAAGATTGACATTAATGTAATGAAAGATTTAGATCCATCACATATCCTTCATATGTCAATATGCATTACTCTCCGAACACGAGTGCAAAACCTAATGCAAAAGAAATAAGTGCTGCTGTTACAATCAGCCTATTACTGTAATAGCTGGGCTACATTGCAGGGCTGTGTAAATACAACAAAAGCTTAGTGGAGTTGACACAGATCCTCAAGCTGGGTAACGAGGCATGGCCTACATGAAGTCTAACCTTTTCAAAACATGACAGCATGCCTTCTCCAAAGTCAAAATAGGAAAGCGGGACATGTACCGCAAGTGACTGTTTGGAAGAATGGTGCTTCTGAAAAAGGGGAAGAGTGAAAGTGGGGCACTGAGGAATGCCTCGAGGCAAAACCCCAGCCTCTGACTGGGCAGACACACGTCGGAGTATCGCTCACAGCAGAGTGACACCGGTGAAGAAAGCAGGGCGACGGGCAGCGCCGCCGCCTCTTTCTGTCTCCACCATCCCTCCTCCCCTCCCAGAGCTGCTTCCCTTTGCCCAGCTGGTCTATTTGTCACCGCAAACGTTAATCAGAGTGAGTGGAAAAAAGAGGACTGGAGTCACCCGCGGGGAATTAGGCCTGTGCACAATTAGCCAGCCACACTGCCACAGCGCACCGGGGGGAATAGGGTAGACACACACACACACACACACACACACACACACACACTGTAAAGCCAAACAAAGGAGCTATCAGCCTTTTCATAAAACTCACAAAAAAACACAACTAGTACGTTTTTTTTAAATATTACTGAAAACACATTGTTAGGACTGTAAAGCAGCCAAGAGCTTCACGTAAACAAATTTCAGTTGATTTCAAGCTGAGGTGGCACCTCTGTGTTGCCTGCCCGTCATACTCAGACGAGCATGGGGGGAGGCAGATCCCCAAATTTATAGCACAAAGCCCGCTCTGCCAAACTGGCCCCATACAATGGAGGAGTCAGCAGAGAGTTGAGGCCAGCCGTGGCGAGCCTTTCCTGTTTGCAGAGACGAGGCAGCCAGAGGCGCATATGCATCAGAGGCCCCTCCACGGGCCGCTGATCCCGGCCTGAATGCCCTGCTGAATAGGACAGCAGAGGTCTTTTGTTGACCTGTAGCATCACATTGATCAAATACTCAAGCTAGAAGCACGCCTTCCACACATGGACATAGAGATGTCACTTTGGTTTTGGGCACCAGTTCTGCACAATGGTACATAATAACTGTTAAATTACACCGTATTTGAAGACAATCAGTAGAATACAACATTATGTGGCAAATTCCCTCTTTTGTCAGAGAGGCACTACCATTCATTCATTTGTTCGTTCAAAAAATACATACATATTCTGATAATCTTGGACAATTTATCACTGACATCACAGCGAGGTACTACTATATTTCCCTTACCTATATGCCATGGACAAAGAAGCAGCGCCTGACTTGTAAACAATCTCCGTCCTACACCTCGAATTCAAGCTGCACTTGCTAATCTTTGTCAATGAGAGGCATGAGTAGACAAAGCTACGCTCTCAAAAGTATTTCCTGAAGAATGATCTGTAATAATTCCACTGATACAAACAATATGCATCTCAGAAGTTTAAATATATGCATCATTGCTTCACTGGGAAGTTGAAATACACCTGATTGGCTACATCTTTATAACCTTCTTCACACTGTTGCAATTATGGCCCACCTAAAGCATTAGCTTATGTATAATAGTGTGTTTTATATGTATTAATATCATAATTTAATGCCACAGCATGGACAAACCAAGGCTAAAGTTACAGTGGTTGCTGCCCCTGTCTTGCCTCTGCTGCTGAATGAGTCCTGAGCTTAGCCTGCGCTTTGAAGAACATTTGGCTGGAAGTCACAGTGGCAGCCTCAATCTCAATGGCTGCCAGAAATCCAAATTAAAAACATCAGTGAATGAAATATTCATGGAGATCAGGCTAATCCACCGTGGATTGATTCTTGCCATTTTAAAAACACACAAGACCGAATGCAAGCAAAAGCACTGTCAGCATGCCTACAGGTCTAGCTAGTGTGTGTGTGTGTGTGTGTGTGTGTGTGTGTGTGTGTGTGTGTGTGTGTGTGTGTGTGTGTGTGTGTGTGTGTGTGTGTGTTTGTGGTGATGCATGGTTGATCCAAAGGCTCTTTCTAACCATCTGTTGATCCAGACTGATCCTGACGGCCCAACATCAACAGTCTACGTGCATGTGTGGGAGGTTTCTTAACCTTTGTGTCAGAGGTGGTATATGTTTGGTGTTGCTTCCATTTTCTTTCTAGACCTTAAAAAAGGTGCAATATGCATCGGCAAATTCACAAAAAATGTCTTCAGATACATCTGTAGGCCGCCTGGCAAAGATAGCCAACACCAGGCAAGACCACTAAACCAACATTGTTCATATATACTTTTCTCTCAGAAACAAGCCGATGCTGCTATCTGCTGACAAAAGCTGTTAAGTGCACTAAAACTAAACTGAATTGGGACGTGAGAGTCTTCATTTAGTCTTGCAGCACTAAAGTACTCAATCCCAAAAGGGCTTAGATTGACAAACTGAACCCAAAATATGGATGGTATTCCATGTGTTAAGAAGTAGTTCATTGCAAACAATTCCTTTTTTATGGGTGTCCAAATAGTGAAGTACTTCCCCATGTCAAAGTGATAGAAATTATAGAATTTCTTGGCATAGCGCTCTACTGAACTGGCACTGAGATATTCCATTTTCAGATTCTCGAGTGTAACATTTTGTGACCCTGTGAGGCAGAGGTGCAACAATTGCTCAGAATTTCTGCATATGCATGAAAAGTCTGTCCACGCAAGAGGCACTGAACGTAAAACAAAGTCCTTCCATAAAAAAAAGGTGCAATCTATTAATTGGGAGCATACTGTAATTAGCTAGTACATGAGGTGCCATACTGTAACTACATAAAACTTGAAAACCCAGCAAGCTTTTCAGATGGTTGTGGTGATGTCCAGCTCCTGCACTGCCCTTATTCATTCTCCCTCTTTACCTTTCTGACATATTAAAACTAGAGATGACTGGAGTGCCCTTTCTATGGAGTGAAAAAACTATTAAAGCATTAAAATAACTTCTGATCTACTTTAATCATTGGCTGCCATTTGGTTAATAGATGCAAGATAAATTGCACATTTATATTGATGACACAGCTATCCTAAAAAACTAAGTGCATGCTAATGAGATGACACAGTTCAGGACAGATCTTCAGTTTTTTTGGCCTCAGTTAAAATAAGTTAAATTTTTATGAGGATTATTTTGCTGAGCTACATACTGCCTTGTTTTAAAGATGCTGTAATATTCATGCTGATAACCTACTTTTTAAAATTCTGAAAATAAACTGGTATGGTCTGGTGAGTAAAAGCTCAAATGTATCTCCAGACTATCAACCTTATTAGTCTTATCGTGACAAATCTGAATTGATCCAACCCTCACACAGTGCAAGTGCAGACTTTTTTTCTTTTATTATATGAATTTCATTTTTGCAACGCTTTGTGCCCCTTTACTTTTCAGCAGGTATAGCTCTGACACAGTTAAGGATGGAGTTTCATGTGCCAAATGCCTTTACAATTGTTTTATTTTATGGCAGAAGATTTAAAAAAAGCAAACATTTCAACCTCAAGTTAGCACAACACAGGGCACACATGCCAAAAGCCTTGCTTTCAGGGGGCTTCACACTTGACCCAACCACATGTGAAAGATTAGATTAAGAAATGCGGAAAATAACGAGCAATACTAAACTTTCCACTGTGCTCCACAGACCTCAAAAAACGAAAATTAATGACTAACTGCTCATCAGAAAGCAGCACTAGCTACACGAGGCTTACGCTGGTCTAGTGATATGGTTCACTGCAGCACAATGAAAGTGTGAATGGCAGGAACTGGAAAAAAAAAGCTTGTTCAAGAGGGATTTTGAGAATCAGCACTATGGGGGGCCCACATCCACAGCCCCATTCCATTGTTGAATGCTGTTCATCTAGCCAGCCACTAACAACCATATCTCATGCGTCTATCAACACAACCCGGCTGTCTCTACATCAAAAAGACATATATGCATTTCAACATGTGACCATGAACACAATAACACGGTATGATCTGAGTAGGATTTTTTGAGGCAGAATTATCCACAAACACACAACAGGCTAATAAAAGGTTGTTGGTGCATTTATCTTGTTTGTTCAGGTATATGTTCTTCCTGGGAACACTAGCGCTGGATCAATACGTTTTTTCCAATTATATAACCGAGAGACCATTTCTATCACAGCAACACACAACGCACATCCTGCAAATGAGTGCCCTTCTTCTAAAGCCGCAACGAGAGAAATCAATCAATTTGGAAAACATTTTTAAAACAAATCATACAAATGCAACATTTAAAGTGATGTGTCTTCTGATTGGTCTGTAGCGTGTATAATTAACATGAAGAACAACACGACTCCATGGATGGCACCATGAGCTGTTTATATGAAAATGTATTTGATAAATCTGCAGATATTATCTGCAGATTTATCAAATACAATTAAATATATTTGTGTAACTACTCTCAGGCAGATTCAGTTTCATGTGTGGCAGATTGTCCATTAAATCTGAAGATTTCTGGGTAAGCCATGAAAGAGACAAAGAAACACAAGAACTGCACAATGGCTGATAAATTATTCCAAGAACACTGCTTGTTTTGATGCACAATTACACAATGATAGTTTCCATTCGGTGTTCAGTCATATTACAGCAGGCCCCTGCGGCTAGATTTCAGCCAAAGCTCCTAAGGGACTTCATAAATTATTAAACATACTGTTTGTGGCCTCCTTCAACCATACACCTAATGTTGCCTGCAGACAAAGCTACATGAGCATCATTTCAACAACGTGAACAGGAAGGGGGAAGTCATCGTGTCGCCCTCTGGTGGCACCATCCCAAGCTTAATGAAACCAGGGATGACTACTCCGTGGGGAATTCTGTGTCAATGTAACAAATCTATTTGATTAATGGATTCTTAATTTGCTGTCTCAAGAGTTACCACATAGATTAGCTTTGTATTCTTTCAATACT
Source organism: Cebidichthys violaceus (assembly GCF_023349555.1). Lineage (NCBI taxonomy): Eukaryota > Metazoa > Chordata > Actinopteri > Perciformes > Stichaeidae > Cebidichthys > Cebidichthys violaceus. The sequence goes on from NW_027176373.1 coordinate 10,373,073, forward strand.
AGAATTTAAAGTTTATAATTACATAATTTAAAATGGCTGATCTGTGAATTACTTGAAAAAAATGATATCTTCTAATGAATGTGTCAAGCAGTTTGAGTGGGTGACACTGAGAAATTTAACAAAAACTCTCCATATGCCTCCATATCAATGCTGTGACAATATTTTGGGAAATGGCAATTGGTGATTTTTAAAGAAAAATTCAGTCTAAACTACATAAAAGTGATATAGTCTCTAAAGATGTAGCAATGTGGATATGATGACCAGGACGGAGGAGGCATTCAAAAAGGAAACATTCAGAATATCACCACATAGTTAAAATCCTAGGCAACATGTTAGTTCTTATCACAGTGCTGCTTTGGTATTTGTATACCTCCCTGCTAAATAACAATGAAATAAATGTTAAAGAGACATTAGGCAAACCCTATATAGAAAATACAAAGATCCAAGCGGGAATTTGCGACACAGGAGTCATTAAGTACATACAGAAACAAATAAATGAAAGCAATACACATGGGTAAACATTAAATAATTATAACCTAATTGCTTAAATTATTAAATAATGCTTATTTAGTTGTCTACTTAAGTTAGGCATGTATCTATTTTTAAAAATCCATTCAACTGATGTAATTTTGTCAAATCTAGTCTTCCATATAATCCAGTTCTCTGGCCTCACAGACATAGAGGAGGCAGTGGGAGGAGGAGGCACTTTAAATGTATAAAAAGTAACAGAATGAACCCCTGGCTTTCTATCCCAGCCTCTAGATCACTGCGATGTATTGCTGACCCACTATGTGGTGATCTAGTCAAGAAGAGTAGTTAAAGGTCATCAATGTTTTGACTGGTAGGAGTTGGTCAACGCTTTGCAGGGAAGAAGGGCTTTCAGTGTTATCCCTCTACTCCTTAACTAATGTGATTGTTAGTGTAGTGTAGCTCTCTTTTTCTTATTGCTCGTGTAGATTTCATAAAATCAATAAAAATGTCTCTCTCATGGGCGATACCTGCCATCTATAGTACATTAAACATACATTTCGAAACGGGCTCATCATCATGATGCTTTCAATTTAAATTCATTGCTATGCACGCCCGTCGCCCATGTTTTTCCTTCTCTGCCACAATAACACTTCTTCAATGGGCTGATGTCTCTGGGCTATAAAACATGGTTCTTCTACACGTGGTAGCCGGCAAATGTCAGATCGCAATATCTGCAAAAAATAAGGAGGGTATTGTCGTGCAACGATACCTCACACGTTTCAAAACAACTTATTCACTGGACTTTGTTTCCAATGCTATTTTGCTCGTAAAACAACCTTTTTAAAACACACTTTTACCTGATGCATCCCTGCTATGAATGACTCACAGTCTAGGCCAGGCAGGCACGCAGCATAAATCTCAGTCCTATCATAACATAGCCACACAGCCCTCAACGTCGAGAGCAAATACACAGCAGCTTTACAAGATGCCAGCACCACACACACACACACACACACACACACACACACACACACACACACACACACACACACACACACACACACACATACCTCGATGAAACACACACTATAACCTGGCAAGCGGGCAGCCAACGATGATCGGTTGGTTTAGTTGCAGATGTTGAACCAGAGATCCACAGGCTGGTTGTACAGAAACACGCAGATGAAATGTGGCTGCGTTTGACACCAGTTCAAACAAAGGCAAGAGGAGACAGACATGCAGAGGAATGGTTCCCAATAACCAACGTGAGGCGCTGCAGACAGATAGACGTCTCAAGCAGGCAGCTAACAAACCACAATTATACGTGAGTTAATTTGAACCACAATCTCTTTCAGAGTTTCATAAATGGTCAGCGATACAATAAGGTCCGTTGTCTGCTGACTTGGACAGATGCTAGCAGTGGCGAGCTAACAGCAGTCACCTGAATATCACCCTCTCCCATTAGCTTTGTTATTAGTGGGTTAGCCTACTGGTAGTGGGAAATAATAAAGACACAACAAAATCAGGCTTACCCCTTATTTTTGTCTTCTGTTACAGAGGCTGTCGATGTGATAACTAACGCGTCACTGTGCGCGATATTTCTGCAAATATCTTCCTCCGCTTCCAGCGCGTGCGAATTAAGCTAATTTGAAATTTAACGGTTGAAAAAAAATCCCAGGTAAACACGGATAACGTCTTTCCTTTAAATCCGCATCCTCGGGAGAAAAAAAAGATCTTTTCCTCCGCGCTGCTACCGGTGCAGCACGTTACGAAACGAAACCAGGCTCTTGCTTTTTTATATATTTATATCTCGCTTTCACACAAAACGGTCAGCGGGGGAAGAAAAAAAATAAATAAGCGATGAAAAGAGCCCGTTTTGAGGCAGGTATGAGACGGATATCCGCAGCAGCTTCTTCTTCCCCCCGCGGCCGAGCATCAGAAGGGCCGTCTAATCTCACTCACAGCCCGCTCCCTGTGCTCCCGTTCAACAGGGAGAAGAAAGAAAAAGTGGACGTGGTGGTGGTGGTGGTAGTTAGGGGTGTGCGTAGGGGGGTGTGGGTGGTGGGTGTGTGGGTGGGTGCTGACCCTTCACAGTCGCATGAGAAGCACATTTTTCGGTATTCTCAACAATAACTGCACATCACTGAGAGGAGGAGATGCTGCTCTGGCCCCCTTCTCTGGTGCTGTCCCTGGTGCTAAAAACTGAAACATTCACACACCATTCAGTTCTGAACCTCCAGACAGGTTTTTGCTTGCAATCTGGTTCATTATAATTTAATGAGGGAATTCTACAAATGCAAGCATGGGGAATTCTAGCATACATTGAATCCATCATCTTCAATCCACATGGGGTTGCAGCCGATTTGAGCATCTCACTGGCTGTCAAAGGTTCAAATTCTCCAGCTATCTCTTTTGTAACCGGTGACGATTTATGAAAAAAAGGGAATCAATATAGAATGACGTCTTCTCCTTGGATTCACCACATCAATGTCAGTGAAAATCATACATTTTAGTAGTAATTTATACATTTGCATGGTGTATATTCTGATATATTCATACATCATACTGCAGGGCTACGTTATATGAATCTTTTAAAACACCTCCCCCACAACAGCGCTTTTTATTGAGACAAATTATTTCTAGAAATCAAAAATCTTAAGAACACCACAATCCTGATGTGTTTTTTTTTCAGGTTGTCCTCCATTCGTTTTAGCATTTTATCTCTGGGAGCTGCTGTTGCACTAAATTATTCCTGAGACACTATGCAGCACCTGGTTTGTGTGACATCAAGCAAGTCACCAAGATCTGGGTTATTCATAAAGCCCTGGAAGATCCTCATGCTTAGAGACCCTCAGGACCAGTGTTTTCCCCTGTGCTTTTCTCTGTTGCACGGTATAGTAATGTGAGCAGTGATTCGATGGTTCCTGGAGTTAGAAAAGATCCAGAGGGACTCATTCATGCTGGTGGTCTGTAGAGAGGCCCTAAGGAAGCCCCCCCCAACACCTAAATTATATTTGTATCTTTGTGTTAGCTGTCTGCACTGTGTCTGTCTCCATTGGGTGTGTATCTGTGAGCATGGGTGGTGCTGAACCAACAAAGTGGTAGTGGCGAGGGCTTTATGGGTTGATGGTTCTCATAGAGAGGGCTGAGCAATTTGGAAAATAGCATGCTACTCATTATAAGCAGTTAGTGGTAATGAAAAAGCTCTGCTGTGTTGTTAGTGTGATTCCAGTATTTAGCATTTTTGCTGTGAGTGTATTATTGTAGTTGAAGCTTTCTGATTGGGCAGGGTCTTTCAAAATGCAGCTATAGCATCAATGGTTGCTATTGATTTGCACTATCAACAAATTTGTCACTGCTCAAAAATGTGTATTTCACTCAGCACCTGAGTCAACAGACTTATTTCAGTTGGGTTGATGGACAGTTGAACTGAGGTGAGGGACGGAGCAAAAAGGGACCTTGCACCACAAAGATACCACTGTTGTTGATTTTGAATCCTCATCAGCCAGATTTCTGAGATAATTCCTATTGTCTAAGCTTGATAACATAAACTCAAATAAAATGAAGGGCTGTTGAGCAACAACATTAACCATCATCTACCCCAGCCATGCTGTTCAGTGGTTAACTGATCAGATTGTGTTTGTTATGTGAATGTGAATGTGAATGTGAATGTGAATGTGAATGTGAATGTGTGAAACTGTGACCACAGTATTTCTAAAAAGGGATAACTGCTCTAGGAGAAACAACCCTGATTAAGTTAAGGTTAAACAATAATTTTCAAGAGATTTTTGACATTGTTTACTCGGTTATACTGTCAGATGCAAGTGGACTATGTAACAAGGCTTTTCTTCTACATTCAGTCAGCGATCTTGGAGAGCTTGATTACACTAATGACACCCTATTGTTGAAAACAATTACCAGTTCTGTTCTTGTAAATGATTAAGTGGAATTTGTAGAAACATCACATACTATGTGCATGCGACTTTCAACTCTGTCATTGTTGACGTGACCCTCCCACATTAGATGACATAACCCAGATACATTTTTTTTTAAATCCAAACATTGAAAACACTGAAACGGAGGAAGAAAGCTATTTAAAATATTGTAGTATAGCATAAACAATCACATTTTATTGCTATGCTGACAATACTCAGGTGTATATTTCAGTTAGTCACTGGAACCTACATGTATCATGATATATTTTGACAGAAGACTTTTTTTTTAACATATTAATATACTTTAATCTCATGTTTACCTCATTTACTCTTCAGTGACACTGATTTGATTCTGTCATTTTTTTATTCATCAAATTGTTTAATTGTTGTTTTAAATCTAATATAATCTTATTGGCAACCTCTGGCTTGACTGTACAAAAAAGCCCTGTACAGTTGTCATTATCATCTGAACAATACAAATTCAAAACTTTACATTGATTTATGTCTGTCTGGTAGAAACTCTCCAATTTAAAAGTGGACAAATTGAAGTTCAGGTGCATTTACATTTTGCTTCTTGAAGGTTACAGTCCAGACATTGTACAGGCATGTTAAAGCTAAAAGAAAGACCCCAGGGATAAAAAAAAAAAAATCTGTAATTTGAGCTGTGGGTATGTATTATAGCGCACACACACACAACCTGTTTACGCCCCCGGCCCCAGACCCCACCCCTGCTTACAGACCCACACCCCAGCAGAGAGCTCATCTACAATCCACCATGACAAAGAGAAAGAGCTGAGTGCAGGATATAAGGCTGCCACTGGCTGCCAGAGTGGGTCCAGCACAGTGCTTTCTGCAGATTGCAGCAGTTTGAGATAAACCCCCTCTCTGTCTGCTCACTATAGACGGGACCTGTGTGGGTGGGGTCATCATTAGTGTGTGCAGTGACCAGGGTGGAGTTGGAGGGGTTTGGGTTTGGTAAAGTTGGTGTGACTGTATAGCTTCACAGCCGGGTGGACATGATCTCTATAACCCCCCCCCAAGCACAATGTGACTGATATTCCCAGCCTTAAATCTGAATCGCATGACTCCAATCCGGGTGAAGGTGGGGGTCTCTGTGCTGACCTTAAATAAAGTGTCTGAGGCTGAGGCAGACACAAGTTTAAAGAAGCTAGATCAACACTGCTGTTCCTTCTATAGTGTATACAGTTGCAGCCCCATTGTTAAAGTTTACTGTACTCCAAAGATATCCACAGGCTAGATTACTTTAGAGCTGAACCCTGTTTTAAAAAGTATAATTCATCTTAAATGTTTTGTTTGTCTTTTATTTTACCCCTGTTGGCTTTGTTTCCTTATCACCAACACCTCTAACAATGCTCTGAGCAAGTCCTCTTTTAAATTTGGCCATCAGGCATGGAAGTCTTTCTTTACAAATGCAGACGAGCTTCACTTCTTATCGGTCTCAGTGAAAAGTTATAGTTGAAATTGTTAGTGATACTTTATCTATTGATAAAACTTTAAATGTAAGAGATTCTTTTTGTTGTCAGTTCTAGCTGCCTATTTGTTCAGCACAGGCTGATGTAGAAAATATAGTAAATTAGTTTTATCAAGGAATCCATAAAAACAGTGACAAAAGGCTTCTTAACCACAAAGACTTGTTGAATTGAGAAATCAAAATTCAGCAGTAAAAATCAACCATTGCAATGACTTCTCATTGTTGTGTGACTTAAAGATGCACTGACTGTTCAAACTATGGACTCATTTCAATCTTTAGATGGGAAATATGCATGTCATTACAAAACGTCATCCTTATGCTCTGCTATGTCATGTTTCTCTCCCACATTCCAAAGACAAGCAAAGCTGTATTTCACCAACAAAGAAGAACGTTTGGTAGCTGCAGTCAACAGCCTCCGGTACCTACAGTGGGTTATAGTTCGGTCAGTGTGACCTACTAAAAGATATTTATACCATTGAGTCTACTTCCAAGGACAACTACGCTATTTCTGTTTCGCTTCTTGCTCATTCTCTCTCTCTCCCGTCCCTTTTCTTATCTCTCTTCCTCCCTAAACTAGTTGCTGGAGGTCACCCTGCTGTTCCCGTTTTAAAATTATACAATAGTTCGACAGAATGAAACCAGGACGGTGAGGAGCTGTGGTGCCAATATGGTGCAACGTGACTCACTGAGCTCACAAGATGAGGACCATCTATAGAGGCAGACAGACAGCTTTGTGAGTTAGTACACCTGTTTCTTGGTGTACAAATCAGCAGACGAGATGTTTCTCACATGATAACATTGTGGCTTCATTCACTTGATGCTTGAGAGCTGAGAGTGTTGTGAAAGCAATACTTGAGTCTACTGTGTTTTAGTTTGTTTGTTGTTTTTTTGCACATTCCACAGCACAGTGAGTGATCACAGTGTGGCAATAATGCTTAATGATTTCATGGCCACTGTGTTTATACAGTATCATGATATATTGTGCATCCTATGACCACATAGATGTGTCTGCACGTCTGAATATAATCAAACAGGCGGACATGTTGTGAAAATTATTGTTCTGAACGATTTCATCCATCATGGTTCTAGTTTAACAAAAAAGGAAATTCAGCAGTAAATCTATAAAAACAGATTCATCCTGAAATGCACTTAAATAATAGTTTCCTCCACAGAATTGAAATAAAGAAAAATGAGCATGAATGTTGCATTTACTGTACTGCAGGAGCAGTGGGATTCTGTATATTGACACTTTATCCATAGCTTCATATCACCCACACACCTCAGAAATATAACCGTTATCATTTTGCAACCAGAGCTGACTACACTATTGTGCCGACATAGTGGTGGTGTAGACCCAGTTAGATTGATGGAAAGCATATTCAGTACTGTACAGATGTACAAGCAGCCCCCTCTAGTGGAACGGTCTTGTGGATCATTTTACTCGAACATAGTGCGATGTATTGATTTGGTTAGATGTTTGTTGGAAAACATCAATTAAAGCAATAAAGCCTAAATAAGTCAAACTGTACACTGTGAGATAGATTGTGTGACACCGCTAGTATTGTGTAGAAGACAATGTAACAGTGCAGCAGGTTTGTGTGTACTTGTCTGTGCTCACACTTCTAATGTCTCCACCTTGCTGCAAACAATCACCCACCTCATTGATAATTTCTCTCTACTCTCAGTTATGCTCCAACGGGCTGCAAGAACAGGCAATTAAAAGGGTTTATGCTTTGTTGTTTTATGGATGATGCATGCACACTGATGTCTAAATGGAAGGACTTTGTATTAGCGAATGCTGTTCTTCACCTTCAGTTTGTTTTTCATATCTCTGCAAATGATGCAGATGTAAGAGTTACACTTACTATCCAATAAATACATTTAAAAAAAACTGATAGAGGTTTGACATGGTGTATTTGTGTATCCATCCATCCATTATCTTTAACTGCTTATCCTGTTAAAGTTCTTCTAACAATTTAGAGTCATCAATTAACCTAAGCTGCATGTCTTTGGACTGTGAGAGGAGGCCGGAGAACCCGGAGAAAACCCACACTCCACAAAGAAAAGGGCCATCCAGCCCAGGAATCAAACCCATAGGCCCCTCTTGCTGTGGGGCAACAGTGCTGGCCACGGCCGTGCAGCCTCCATTTGTGTATCGTCACTGAGCTGTACAACATCTTCTGAGATTATTGTAGGCATCAGTAATCACTCAGAATGCTGGTGTTACATGAAAAGTCACAATCGTTTCACAATCAAGTCACAATCTTAGGTGTGATGTTGACTTCATAAACAACACCTTATTATGGTATAAAATTATACAATAATACATGAGTGAGTGAATACAAGCCATTGGTCTCTTTGACCACATAAAAACAGGCACAAATTTAAGGTCTGATCAATGAGTCCCAACTCAGTGAGGCGCGGATAATGTTGTGACTTTTGGACTTTCTCAGCAGGAATGTCGCCTCATCGTTTATTCTCCTGTGTCTGCATTTTTACGGCCTAGTTTAGGGACCATTTGTTGATCTCAAACTATTTTAAATACTAATTGGCTTACATGATATAGTTGGGAAATGGAGAAAGATGATTTGTCTTTTGTTTGTAGTATTGTGTGTATACATGTAGCTGCCTTTCAATTCATGATTATGAAGCCCAATCGTTTTTGAGTGATTAATTAGCATTCAAATAAATTATGTTTTCTTAAAGTCTTTTGAGTCAATCAAGGGCCACAGTCATTTGGATATGAGACATTTTGACTTGTGAAACACAATAACCTATCACATTAATTAAATTCTGGAATGGGGCCATAATTAGTCCAACTTGTGCTTTTCTGCTATAAGTGTCTGGTGGGAAACTCAGCTGAGAAAGAATCTATGCTGCTTATTTTAAGTACAAGTAAAAGGTGAGCGCTTTTTCATTAGGTGTGGAAGGATCTTTTCGCACAATAAAAAACAGTTTGGTAACACTTTCTATGACCTTGTATGCATTATAAACATATTATAATGTGTTATAATCTGCTAATAGAACTTTATACATATATATATTTCTTTCTTTCTTTTTTTACTTTGAATATGTACCACTGGTAGGGACAGTTTTGTGTGTACATACTCTTTTTCTTAAATAAAGAAATGGAAAGAGATCTGGCAATTTGGCCGCCCATTATTTGTAGTCTACCTAACTTGCTTATCCAGTCAGACATCCAGGGCACTGTGGGACTTGTCATTGGCTGAGAAGACGAGCGTCAACACTACGTACACACGCTGGGGTACCAGTCTCTAAGATGAGACGTTTAGGGAACGGGTCGAGTGTACATCCAATACTAACATCTCCATTATTCTTACAGTACACCGTGTACATGATTATAACTATATACTTTATGTTACTTTTATCACACATGCATTATTCATGGGAATGTATTTTTTATAAAACAAAACATTTTATCCAAATTCACTTAGCATATCACACTTTAGGAAGTTGCAGTGGATGTTTCTGTATAGTGTTATTTCATCATGTCCATTAAAATATGATAATCTGAATTAGATTAGTTTGTTCAAGGCTGATAGAAATAAAATAAATGTAGGCTAGTTCGGTCCGTAAAACACAAGACAAATATTAAACATTAATCAAAACAAAAGAATAGGAAAATAGGCCAATGTTTGGACATAGAATACAATTACAAATCAAAATAAATTAATACACATGAAAATAAATTGACAAACTCTTAAGTCTGTAGTAATAAATATTTCTGCCAATTTATTTCGGAATTACAAGTTTACGAGGCGCTCTTGAAGTGCTCCAATGTCTGCGCGCTGATCCATCTCCCCGTGTCGCTTTATAAGTGTGTGTACAGTGTGTACAGCTCCTCTGCCATGACGGACGAGTCGGACTGGTAGCGGGCCTCTGATCTCCGCCGAACAGTCGCGATGGACTTCGTGCTGAGCGGCGCAGCGGCGTGCGGAGCCTGTCTGTTCACCAACCCGCTCGAAGTCGTCAAAACGCGCATGCAGCTCCAGGGAGAGCTCAAGAGCCGCGGCTCGTACCAAGTTTACTACCGCAACGTCTTCCACGCGTTTTACACGATCAGCAAAGTGGACGGACTGGCCGGTTTACAGAAAGGACTGATGCCCGGACTCGTTTATCAGTTTTTTATGAATGGAATCAGGCTCGGCTCGTACGCCGGCATTGAGTCCTCCGGATACATCCACACTAACGGGAGGGTCAGCGCGGCCAAAACCACGTTAGCGGGGGCTGTGGCTGGAGTGGTGGGAGCCGTGATTGGAAGTCCCGTATACCTGGTCAGTAGCTGGGTTCACTGCAGCCTGAGTAGGCTTGACTTTCTTTGTACTTTTTCCTTTAAGGTTTATCAGCCGTGACATTTCAAGGTGAGCTGTCACTTGTAACTTTTGGAGGAAAAGTAAACACAAATCGTCTCCATTGATTGACAGGTTAAGACTCATCTGCAAAGTCAGTCTACCTCCTCTATTGCAGTTGGACATCAGCACAAGCACCAGGTAACAAAATAAACCTTGAGATGGTATTAAACATGAGTGGCAGGCTTAAACACAATTCCTCTTCCTTGCCAGGGGATGATCCTTGCTCTGGCAGCCATCTACAAGCAGCATGGCATTCTGGGACTGTGGAGGGGCTCCAGTGCTGCTGTACCAAGGGTCAGCGTTGGATCAGCTGCACAACTCTCCACCTTCTCTTCCTCCAAGGAGCTGGTGGTTGACCTGCAGGTCAGACTATTTCATTGCTCCCCAAGAGGGCTCGCTGAGGTTTAATGAAAGTCATCTAAATTCAGTGGTGATGAGTGGAAACAGGCTGACTGGAGGAATGTTGTCTCCCCAGTCTTCCCCCGCATGTGCACGTCTTTCTTATGACCGCACTGTTCGATAATAAACATGTCTGTTTTGGGGGTCTTGCATAACTCGCAGAGAGCTGCTGTGATTAGCCACTTAACACAGTAAGAACATGTTTCTGGATGGCATTTGCTCATTTTATCTAGAGTTGATTGATCATGACAATAATCATTAATTGCAGGCTTGAGAAGAGGTCATTTGTAGTCAGTTGCTGTGTACAGATTATAAAACCAGTCATTGTGGCGCTGACAAAGCATTGCACTCTTCTGGAATAGAAATTCGACACCTTTCATTGGGCCCCCTGTCTGAAAAACGTGGAGCTTACACAACTAGTGCAATGGTTTAACGGTTGCAAATTGCTGCTGACCCGGTTCTAGTTAAAAAATAAATACAAATCTTTCATACTTAAAGCCAGAACTATAAACACATATCAGTGAACTGGTGTGCAAAAAAGTTCAGACATTCTGGTTTAAAGTTGTCATGTACTACTTTGAACTGTTTTAATTGGCTGGTGGGGGAGTGACGGTGCAAGTAAAAGGCCTTCGAAGAGGTAAAGATTGCTATGTGCTGCTTTGTTGTATGTTTATTGATGTATTACCTTCTTTATAAAAGCGTCACACAAATTTCCTCTTCTTTGCGTAATAACGTATTTTTTTGTATACTTTTGTGTACATCAGGTTTGCATAGAAAGCAGCTTTGACTGGAACTACTGGGGAGTGTGTGTGTGTGTGTGTGTGTGTGTGTGTGTGTGTGTGTGTGTGTGTGTGTGTGTGTGTGTGTGTGTGTGTGTGTGTGTGTGTGTGTGTGTGTGTAACATAGTCACTAATAATAATCATCCTTCTGTTTTATTGCATTTAAGAGATCATGACCAGTTAAAATAAGATCTTGATGATGATACTGGTCTAGAATCACTGCACTGGTGCGCAGAGTGTGCTACATCCTGTCTTTTCTCACTACTAGCGTACTGCGACTAGAGCCTCTCATATCCTCATGGTCTTCTATCCTTATGGTCTTCTTATCCTTATGTCATTTTCTTCTTCCCAAGGTGTTCCCAAAGGACAGCTGGTTGGTGCCCCTAAGTGCCGGCATGATCAGCAGTGTGGTGGTGGTGATGGCTATGACTCCTTTTGATGTAGTGAGCACACGGCTCTACAACCAGCCGGTGGATCACTTGGGCAAGGTGAGGAGAGAGACTGATATGTTAAAGTTACACTTCTTTAGGTTTTGGTCATCAAACTATTTTTTTTTATACTACGTATGTAACGTTGACATTTGTTTTCTGCAATAGCTATTCACCATTTACCTTGCATGGCAGCTCCATTCTCGCAATGTCTCTTATCACACAAAAATCCATCTAGTCAGGCTTCGAGTGTGTCCGGTAAGCCAGAGCACGGACCAATCAGTGTCCTGTGAGGAGCTACTGGGAGCAACGGGCGTGGCTTAGGTGTGTGCGAAGACGACACAGAGAGGCGTGTTCCCTAAGGGCTTAATGTAGATGCTGCAGTAGAATCAGTTATATCAGAACTGGAGAGTATTTCTTCTTTGAAAGAAGAGCCAAAAACAGCACTGAAGGCTTTTCTCCATAGAAAAGATGTTTTCCCTCTTCTCCCGACCGGCTTCGGTAAGAGTTTGATTGACAGATGGTCCATCCAATCACCTGTCAAGTGTCTTTTTAAAGCCAATGACGGCTTCTCAGATTGTTCAATGTAACAAATCGTCTGATGTAGAGAGAGCTAATCCCAATAAAAATAGTCTAGGTAATTTATTGGACTGTGCAATCCAACACATTGTTGGGAAAATATAGATACACCTAATGGTGTGTGCATGTGCCACAAAACATCTTAACCACTTTACGATACAGCCGGAAACTCTGACCAAATCATTGTTAACCGTCAAATTGCATTGTGGGTAATGTTTAAACGGTCTATTGTGAGTCTGACACTGTTAAACCATTGGGTTACCCTTAATGATTATACCTCGTAAGGAGTGACTGATAATAAAAGAGAGCTCAAAAACTCATCTTTGAAATTCAGCGGATCAAATCCAGGCTGACTTTCATTTTCTCATCTTTTAGGGGCAGCTTTATAAAGGATTCGCTGACTGCTTTTCTAAGACGCTGAGGAAGGAAGGCTTGATGGGACTCTACAAAGGCTTGGGAGCCTCTTATTTCCGGCTCGGCCCACACACCATTCTGTCTTTGTTCTTCTGGGATGAACTGCGCAAACTGTACCAGCAGTTCAGATAACACCCGGAAAAATGGGTAACTCAATAAGCTCTCGAGTGCGTAGGCTAAATGAGTCCTCATTTAATGAGGATACCATTATGAGGTTAAAGGAAAACCAGGAGATGGCCGTCTTTCTTGATGGGAAAGAGAAATAGCAAAGGTCACATTTTACACTCCAAAAAGAAAACACATGAGTACATTCAAAAGTACATCATGGCTCTTTTATAGCACGTAAACTCCTCAGTTAAGCTTTTCCAAAATATATAAATATTTTGGAAAAGCTGCTTCATTCTTAACACACCACACTGGCAGTAAAATGTATCTCCGACTGTATCCACGGGATAAGACTACCTCCATGTTCTTTATGATTTCAGTTTAACCAGAGACCAGCGTACCTGCATGTACAAACAGAGTGCAGTGCATCTTAATCGTCAGCATTGCTTAATGCTTAATGCACGCTTATATTTAGATGCATCAGTACAATTGTTACTGAAAAGATTAATGTCATATAACATTTGCCTATAGGCTGAGCTAATTTGCATCGCTTATGCTTTTCTAAATTAATAATTAGAGTGCACGATGAAACCCAAACAATGACTAGATTACGCTAATTAACCGAGCAAGGTTTCACCGCGTCATTGAGCCTTTTGAGGAGACTAGTTAAATATTGACATAACACAGGTATGTTGAAAAATGTCAAATATATTACGATTTTATTATCAATACATTTATTTTATGTTGCTGGAGATTAGCTTACCTGTTATCTGCACAAACATCTGTTTCTGTTTATATTTTATACATCACGATTGATATTAAAACTATTTAAACTAACAAAAATAAATTAGTTGCGTCGTTGTCTGTGTGCTACATAAATGCAGCAGATAAATTAGCTTTAACGTCATGCACATGTAATTTTACATTCTCCAGGTCAGCATGAGCATACATCAGTGTTACTTAGCTGCTTAATATAAGCTCAAAGCCAGAGTAAAGACGTAAAGCCAGAGAAAAGAGTTTTATTTCTTCACACAGTTTGAAAACGTCAGTGTCATTATTGCACCAGTGTGCGGTAGACATCCGGCTCTGAAGACTGTACAGTTTAGTCCGATTATGAAATGGACAATTAGAATTTATTTAGTTATAAACTAAACTGCTCTCTAAGGTGTGAGCCAGAGGTGGTGCTTTTTTCATAAAGTGTATGATACTCTTCAAGTGTCAAAGTTAAAAAAAAAAAAACATTATTAGTCTTTGTCATGACACACGTGATGAATGTACTGAAGCTTTAAGAACACATATTTTTCCTGTTAACGTCCATAACATAACACAAGAAACAAATGGTACCTGAGTTTATTTTGTATTATGAAGTTGACGTTTTGCTCTCCTGATATTGTCATTTTTATACTCTCCAAGCAACTTTGTTTTCTCGATGTTATGATTCGTACAGTAAGCAATGTATGTGGTTTATTATGAGTACTCTAGTGGGCAAGGGAACTGTTTTTAACTGCAGTATCAGCTGTGTAATTTATATACTGACAAAGATTATCCTAATTAAGGTGGATCAACCTGACTATGATAGTCTTCCCAATACCACATTATTAGACTATATAAAGCTGTCTTTGAAATAATAGCTCAAGCATGTCTAAACAAATAATTTCTGTCAAACAATCTTGTGCCAAACCTTCTGTCGTTTGTTTGGTTCACATCAAGCCATACACAATGTGTGGTGTTTCATTAAAATACCAAACAAACTCCTTAAAATCAAAACCAGATTAGAAACCAGACTGTGTGAACATTTATTGGCTAGAATGACCCCCTTAATCAGATTTTATTTATTTAACATGAACAATTACACCCAATCTTAACATGGTATATGTAGCCATGCCATTATGATAACACCACTTTTGTTCAAGTAATTAGTGTGAGTGGAAGCCTGTTAAGTGATCTACAATGACTACAAATGGAATAGTTAGTGTTTAGTTTGTATAATGAATAAAAGGAAGTAAAACGTCTCAAATAAAGGGACTGATGATAATGTCAAATGCAAGCAAAATGCTAAATGTAGTTTTGATACTTTTGTTTTGAAATTGCTCTATTCATTTGCAGATTGCTCCAATGCAAAGTTTCTGAGGACTTGTGAATGTTACACGCAGCAGCTCGGCTATGTTTCATGAATGTGTTACAGAATCAACTTCCTGTTATGGACAGCCAATTTCTGTGCATTAAACTTGAAGAGCAAATAAATTATCTGACTTTTTAATGACCGACATTGTGGTGTTACCCTGTTTCATATGGGCTGAACTGAATATGAGAGTAGAGGAATTTACATTTTCAAATCATATTATACTCGACCCATAGTACTATTGTCTTCCACTATTTTAATGGTATTTTAGGGAAGTCGTGGCTTAAAGTTAATTTCCTGACGTTTACAAGAATTACAATAATCACGTGACCATTACATTTAAAATTGACCAATTGGTGAAGTTCTCCACCGACTTTTTGGAGAACAGAAAGAACAGCACTCTGTGTTTTCACATTTCTAATGCATTTATCAAGGGAACCCGTTTTGATTGACAGATTGTGTTCCGCATGCAGAAGGATTTGAAAGGAAAGGATTCATTTGGAAACAGAGAATGTATTAAAAAAAAACCATCTGAAATATGAAGGGTAGTGAAATATTTAAACAAGACAAAGAGCCTACAGTCACGTTAGCGGCTGTATTTGTGCATAAAAGCAGAAATTATAGTTTCAACAGCTGAGCCCAGTTAGCTTTTCTGAGGATGGTCTTTGTGTTAGCTGGGCCATTATAGCAGTGCTGTGCTTTGGATATTTAACTGTGTCGTTCAGGAAGTCAGCTGTGTGAAAATGCAAACATAACGACATAATAGACTCAGGTGGAAATGTACGAGGCCGTGCTTCTTATGTACACACAGATAATGTGTGACCGCGCCTAAGGTCTTCGACGGTCCTGACAAAGGTGAGTAAAGGTGACAGGTCTGCTTATTCTTTAATTTTATTACTTAATGTTCAGAGGCAATAATTCACAGTATCGTTAAATTGAGTTCAGTGTACAGTTCAACAGGTATGCAAGTGAGACACTTCATAAAAGTGCAACAGTAAAAACGCATAAAGAAATAGTTTATTATACCTGGTGAGACACGACACCAGTATATTTGTGTTGAGTTGAATGGAAACAAACAGGTAACTGACAAAACAAACAAGGTTAATGTGTTACTGGCTGCCAGCTCACCTCAGTGAAATGTCTGGAGTGTTACTGAGCAACACAGAACATTTTGTTCCCAGTGGCTGGCATTGCTTGAAGCTCAGGCAATTCTTCAATACAAAATCAGTGCTGCTTAGATATCTAAAAACATCAACAGGTTCCAGTATATTCCAAGTCCCATATGTAGGTGAAACGATTGTTTTAATCATCATCTTTCACATGATTTACTAGAGCTACCACAGCACCCTCTCGTGGAGCTTTCCCCTAATTGCTCTCATTGAGACTTCAAGGTTGATGGCATTCAATCTCTCAGATCTGAGCAGAGAAATGATTGACAAGGGCCCAACCCCAATGTCCCTCCTGAGGCCTGAAGCCCTGAACCCTCAGGGACTTAAATGACGTCACCCGGTAAATGCTTGAGTGCGAGAGGCTGCAAGGAAAGTCTGACACGACTTGAATGCATCATCAGCAGGATGCACCTTCAACCACAGAGGAGTGAGTTATCGGTGAAACAAAAGCTTGCGAATTAGCTTGTGTCTGCTGCATGACCAAACCTCCTCCCCAGTTTAAAACCTGTATTAAAAATGACTGATTATCTCTGGAATCTGAGGAAGACTTCTATGGCAGCTGTCACCTACAGATGCCATTGAAAGCTGTGCTTTCCCTGAGAGTGAAGTCATTCTTATTTACACCACTAGAGAGCAACACAAGATTTTGAAATATCTAACAATAATGAGACACTGAATGCAGAAATAAAATGTGAAATGTATAGAACGATTAAATAGCATGACAACAAGAGTTCTCGTTTACACACACACAGCACATGATGTGCTTTAAAGTAAATCTGAGTATAGCACACAGGCATTTTTGTACAAAAAGACGGCGTAAACATTTCCTGATGCCTCTGCGCTGTATTTGACTCACTGATGTGCCAACATCTGGAGAAGAGTCGCAAAACATTTCTTGAATGACTTGAAGGATTTGCATATTATGCAATAATAATAATAATACATTTCATTTATGAAGCGCTTTTCAGAGTACTCAAAGACACTTTACATTAAAATCATCATATATAAAAGCTATACACTAAAAACATAAAAACACACAGTATTGGTCACACATTAAAAGCAGTAAGTGTTCATATCATTGTCCACCACCTCTACTCACTCTTCGTTTTAGTGGTGGTGATGCTGCTCCTGTAGCAGAGGACCTGGACCAGGAGGACACAGCTGAGACCGGCTGACAGTGTCTGGGACAAAGTGGTGAACAAGCTTCCGGTCTCCTACAAGACAAAGTTTGACTTAGTTAGTAAAGACAACGATGACAGGTTGGAGTGGTGTAAAATGTGCAGTTGTGCAGCTCTGTTTGTGAGTTGATCCTGATTGCATACCTGTAGAGACACAAAGAGAACACCCAGAGATCCAGCCCACGACATTAACACAGACAGAGTCGACAGCTGGCCCGTGTGGCCGTTACAGTGGTTGGTTCTAGCTTGGAAAACCTGGAAACAACAAATACGGCAAATAAATTCACTCTCCTGATAGATTTGCACGATCACTTCACAGTTCACAGATCTTGTTAATTGTAGGACAGCTCATGAATTGCACTGACAAGATAAGCCATTGAGTTGCTACCTTGCTTGCGATTAAAGTTGACAAACTGGAGGCCTGCATCACTGAGACAACTGTTGCAGCCGCGTAGGAGCCCAGAAGGAACATTACACCCCCATAAGCCAAGAGGAACAGCATCCCTGCCAAACAAGCGTAAAACAGGATTGAATGAGGAACTTCATGCGCAGCAAAAAAATGCCACGCACAAGGAACACAGAACGTTTTACCAAGAATGTTCACTTACGAAATCAACAGTGATCGGACAAAACTTAAAAATGTACTTTTTAAATGATCATCTCAACCTATGAAAATGAAAACGGCTCTCTATCAATGTGTTTTTACAGAAGTGTAATTGTTTTTCAACCAAAAAGTCTCTGTGAGAAGTGTATGAGTGGAGAGGTAACACCACAAGGTGGCGCTCCAGTAGAACACAGACCAAAAATGAAACAAGAAGATTGTGAGTGACGAGGTGCAGTGAAAACATGGGCAACCTGAAACAATGTGGTCACTTGTAAGTGGTGCATTTGAACTGTTTTCAAGGATTTACACTGAGAGCCACAGACAGGAAGAGAGTAAAGACTTTGGTTTTGGTCTTTCTATGTGATTTGTAGACAATAAGAAAAATATGGAATAATGCCAGACTTATCCTGAAAGTGTATACATTATTTGGTATGTGAATTTGAAAAAAAATGTGCATGTGCAGGTATGTGTGCTAACCTGTGAGGGTATCACCCCGATAATGCAGGATGAGGAAGACAATCGCTGCTGTCTGGGCCAAGGTGAAGAGCCTTTCAGCCCAGGCGCTGTAGAGCAGTTCATGTAAAACACATGGAAAGCACACATCTATGATAACAGATACATGCTGCCAGACGCAAAACAGAAAAATACTCAGAGATCCACAATTCCTTTAAATGGATGTCACCATTCATAAATCACGAGCAAAATGAGAAAACCACTGGTAAAATGTGGCTTTAAGCCTGAACGCGTTAATGACAGTGGTTTAGTTTCCAGCATCACTCAAACAGATGAACTCTTGGGATTTGAGGACACTGGGGTGTCTAGAGTTCAACATGGTGCCACATGATTATGAAATAAAACATGTGACTTCGATCTGCCAGTGAATCAGCACAGGCAGAATTTAATGTCTTTAAATACTTACAAGAGTGGATAGTTGTTGGCCACGGAGTACACAACAGGACACGAGAAGGCATACAGCTGCAGGAGCACGGAGGTCAGACTCAGGCCCTCTGCACTTCTTCTCCACAGTATCTTCAACAGCTGTGATAGCTGTGCTGCAGGGAGTCGGCAGACAAGGAGGAGTGAAGACAACTAACATGTAGTGGGTTTGGTGATTGTGTCCAGATCAGCAATCAATATGTAAACAATGAGTGCAACATTGTAATTATGGACACAAAACCTCTTATTATCCATATAAATTAGCATTGGCTACTTAATTGTACTGTGGTATAGTTCAGTTCATAGTCTGCACTTCTGCACAGATGACATGCAGATGCAGGGGTTTTGTGATATCATCATGTGTCATGGTTATCTACACTGGGACAGCAATATCAGTTTACCAGAATACTGGTCATTATGATCAAACAACACACTAGTACAGAGATCCAATCAATAATGATCAATTATTATGGGGGAGAAGAGACACCTTTGTTTTAGTTGTGTTTGTTGGTGATGACCTGCTGCTGCTAACACGTGATTACATTAGATTTAAGGTTAGGTTTCTTACCCAGTAGAGCGTCCACTAAGATCCAAATTCCGACAATTCTGTTCATTATAAACTTTAGGCAAGGCACTGCGACATAAAAGAAAAATATTCAAACAATCAGATGGATATGAGTGTGGCTGGAATTTGTAAAAGAGTAACGGAAATAGTAACACAGTTAAATAATATATCACAGTTTTAGGTTACAAAACAAAAGGTCTACAACGTTGAACTGTAACTAAGAGAGGATAAACATTTGTATACAGTCTATGGGAGACACTCACGCGCCCCCACCTCCCAAACATCTGCATTTTTTTCCCGTTTCACGCGCTTTCTTAAATCAAATCAATATCACCACGACGGGCCTCACCGTTCATGTGAAAGTTGACGAAAATCCTCTTATAGCATTTTTCTGGCATTAAATAAGTAACCAGGAAGTCTTTGACGGTAGACGTGGCCATGGTGGGTCAGCTATAGCCCGGAGTGAGCTAACGTTACTCCTCAGTAACGGGGGGAGGGGTTCAAAGGTTCCCCAATATTTACAGCGGAGGCCAAACGAGGACACAAAGCCAGGACCTCTGAGGGTCGACCCGCGATACATGTAGTCTGGAAATCCACCTAGCCTCTATTCTTTATTGGAAAAATATGTTTCCCTATATAAAATACTACATCGATACATTGGTGATAAAAGTCTAAGAGCTGGAATATTTAATACATTTTAAAACACTTTCCAGACATATAAAGATACTCTGCTTTGAATAGGCTAGTTATTTGTGTCTCTAAGGATTTTTTTTCCACAAGAAAGTTCAATCACCATGTTATATTATATAAAAATATTTAAATGACATCTACCCATGGATGGATTACTAAAAAAATGGGCACAGGCCCAGGGGTCCAAAATGTCACTCAAGGAGACACGTAGCAACCAGGAAGAGCCTCAAAATGACCGGAAATAAACATAAAATGACTACAAAGAGATGCAATATGAGAGATGGATAACAACTACAAAGAGACACAAAACAACAACAAAAAGAGGTGAAAGAACTATAAAGTCTGTGCCCAAGGGCCCATGAATCTACCCCGTCTTCCTCAAAAAACGAGAATATTTGAACATGCAAATATTATTGACTTCATAAATTTAACTAAGAAGATGTCTCCTACAAGCTTCCACACATTTGTACATTGTGTATTGGATTGGATTCCGAACTTGTGACACGCACACGTGTTTAACTACCTGTTAAACTGCAAAACTTTTCCCTTTTCAGCAGATGAATGTGAAAACAGTCTTCTAGTGTGACACACTGCACATACATTATTTTGCACATTGAAGTTTAAATATCATAGTGACCCATTTTCCGTGGAGGGGACTTAGAAAGCAAATAAATAAATAAATAGGTGACAGTCTTTATATGGACTCCTAAACACACTGGACACACTCATTATACATAATGAGTGTGTCCAGTGTTTCTTTTACATTTTTCGTGTTTTTAAGGTCTGTTGTTTCTGTTTTATGTTGTGTTTCTTCTTTATGTTTTTATGTTGTTATTTTCTTACCATTTTTTTTGCTTGCAAAGCACTTTGTGATCTTGTTCGATGAAAGGTGCTATATTAAATCAACTTTACCCACTGACTTACATAAAGATCATTTCCATCTTTTAACAAGCTTTTAGTTATTGAAGTCATTGTTTTTCTTTCATGTTTGATGCATGAATTGATTGCCAGTTTGATAAAATGTAAATTGAGACACCTCAGTTAGACATCTCAAAAGTATTAGGAATTATCTAAAAAGGAAGGCCAAGTAGTAAGTCTTCATGAGCTTTTATTCCTTGTTTGCTGATTGTTGAGACAACTTAAATAAAATGTTTAAAAGTTATTGAAGTCCTTGATTATCTTTCAGTGTAATGCATGAATTCAGAACAGTTAGGTGTATTAAAATATACATTTAGACAAAAGAAAAGTGAAATGAGGTATACTTCCAGTATTGATTTTCCTCCCTACTCAAGTTAGAGTACAAAGCTTGTTGGACTAAAATTACTCCAAGTATAATGTACATGAAAAACAAGTCACTAAGTACAGCAATGCACTGTCATTTGTGGGACTTCTCTTCTCTGAAAACAGGAAGGCTTTGAGCAAAGACCTACTGAAGAAGTTGTACAGCAGTTTTCAGTCTGACAACATGTGCTCTGGAGGATGTTCCCGTTGCATTGGCGTTACTCTGTACCCACTGGTGCTCATATCCATCATCTGTAACATTGTGCTGTTCTTTCCTGGCTGGGAGGTCAAGTATGCCAAACATGGAGAGATTACTCAGGAGGTGCAATACATGGGGGGACTCGTAGGAGGAGGTTTAATGGTGAGTAGTACTTTACTGAAAGGTGTGACTCTGGTCTAAAAGCTGCGATAAACTTGTTTCTAAAATGTGCAACTTAACTGCTTTATATATTATATATTGTTTGTTTATTGGTTTTGCAGTGGTCATCTCACCCGTCTGGGTCCTAATTTTGTGCTTAAAGATCTGTGATTCTCTTAATCTAATAACATTTAAAATCAATTGCACTATTCATTAGTGTCACTGTCAGGAGACACATTTCATCCTGACTGAGGCAAAGTCTTAAAGTTTCAATGACAAGTTTGGCACAGTTTGAAAAGGAATTCCTCAAAACCAGACTGACTGAAGACGGTGGTCTAAGTGCTGAATTGTTTAAACAAACGTATTAGCTATTTTTAACCACGTTTTACCGATGCTGCATCTAATTCCCTGTCAACTAATGTGTACCACCACAGGTGTTGATACCAGCAATTTACCTCAACTTGACTTCACAACAAGGGAGTGGAAATCGCTGTGAGGTGAGACATTTCAAGTCAGACATTTCAGGTGCTCGGTAAAAGAGTTTTATCAAACTGTTGCTTCCAAGCTCAAGAAGAACTCTCACACTCAACTACTCTAGATTTAAGATTTTGACGGAGGCTAAGAATGAAAAAAATAAATTTGCTGCTTAATGCTGCATCACCGTTGCACAACATGTGCTCTTATGATAACAACCACCAGAACCACAGCACAGTGTATTTCTCCTTTTCTAATTTTCAGAAAGAACATTTATTTGTAAGTTCAAGTTCTGCGAAAGTATTAGTGAAATATTAGTCTTTAAGCATAGAGATACTTTAAGCTTAGAGATACAAAACACCACTGAAAATATGTAAACATTATAATTGTTGACCTTTACGTAATTTCCCCTCTGCAGATGTTCTTATCTATTCTATTTGCTGCAATGGGGGTGGCCGGTGCCTTGTACAGTTTCATTGTGGCAGTGCTCGGTGTGGATAACGGGCCCCTCTGCAAATATGATGGGAT
The DNA here is from genome assembly GCF_023349555.1 of Cebidichthys violaceus. NCBI lineage: Eukaryota > Metazoa > Chordata > Actinopteri > Perciformes > Stichaeidae > Cebidichthys > Cebidichthys violaceus. The sequence continues at coordinate 10,395,953 of NW_027176373.1, forward strand.
TTGGACGACACCTTTTAAAAACAGGTAACACACACACACACACACACACACACAGAAGTATCTTTCTGATGACTTAAACACCATGGAGTTGTGGTTATTAATAAGCCTCTTCTTTTACACAGTAATTCCACCTACCTGACCGACTATAGCTTGTGGGCAGACTGCACAGAGCCCAAGAACGTGGTGCAGTTCAACATTGGATTGTTCTTTACCCTGCTGGTGACAAGCTGCCTGCAGGTGTTGCTCTGCGCCATCCAGATGATCAACGGCCTCTTTGGCTGCCTGTTTGGAGCCTGCAACAAAGCGGTTGTTGAGTCCGATATTTCTCACATTAGTTATAACTTCAGTTCCCCTCCCTTTTGTTTGATTTATTTATTTTTACTTTACAGGAATCATAAGCTCCAGGTCAGGATGGTGAAGACTTGATCATATCACATCAGATGAGTCGACTGGCACCCCCTGCTGGAAGACTGGGAGCAGTGTTCCTGGCTGCATCTGCATAAAACATTCACGTTGAAATTGTTGCCGTCTCTGATAACGGATTCAATTAAAATGTGCATTTAATGATGCTTTGCGCTGTTGCAATGTATTAAGGTGTGTTGTGAACAGAGCACAGTATTAGGAATAATTCATGCTAATTCCGTGGTCAAGTTTGAATAAATTGGCTTACAATAAAAGCTGCTGATCCAATGCTACATTTCTGTGTCATGTTTCATCATATCTAATGTTGGTGTTATAACAGGAGTAAATGTCACTCAATAATGTACCAACATTTATATCAAATGTTTCAGTGTTATCCCAGATTGTTAGACGTACATACTGGATATATGGCCGTTAGTCCCCTGGTAGGAAGGCCAACACGAGCCAAGTATAGGTCATTTACCACAGTTGTGGAAATCATAAGCCAAATGCAGTTGTTTTTTGCCTTTTTCTGCCTCAAATCGGGGACACTTGCAGTATGCTTACTGCATCATGAGAGAAAGTGACTTTCTCTCATGATGCAGCACCCAGAGATTTGCCAGCCTCCATTTGTTTCTGTGAAAGTAACAAAAGGAAGTTAAACAAGTGTGGTTAGATTTTCATAAAATGATTAATCATTTACTATGCTAGTTCCTGCAGTGACATTTTAAGATAACAGTGAACTATCATTTACGACTTTATGACTTTGTTTCATCCCCACACAGGTCAATGCAGAATTCACTACAGTATTTACCTTTTATATTATCCATTTGTTTGTGAATGAAAGGAAATAGTCCTCAAGGGAAGCTTTTTCAAAAAATGTACTCATGCACTGCTTCTGAGTTATTTTACATTTGTGTTTCCTCTTCTAAAATAGCCTGTATCATCCTTATCACTGCATACTTGAGCTACACATCGAATCAAAAAATGGGCAAAATTATTTTACTCACTCAAGTAGTGAATCAGTTATGGTGGTTGTGTATAGCAATAAATAACGTGTGAAAACAGTACTATTCTTCATGTGAGGAAGGAAACTCCAATTAATATTTACAGCCTTTGTCACTGACGAGGATCAGTGCCATGCCCGAGTGTTGCTCGGAGACAACACTGTTTGGGATGCATAGGCTCTTCTGCTCTCTTTTCTGTCAATTTACTTTTGCAATGCAGACTTAACTGTAGCCAACGACTCAGTGGAGGAAGTGAAAAATGTCGCCCATCCGGTTTGTGTTTAACTACTTAACAATACAGTAATTTGTCAATGTTTGTAGTCGATGTCAATGACACATTATTCTTGTTCTACCAAGCATGCTGCTACAAGTCTAAAGTCCAACTGTGCTGTGATCCTGGCGTCACAGAGTCAATACTGAATACCAGAATAGAGTACACAATAGGTTGAGTCGAAACATGTCGCACAGTAAATCTCTGCTCTCTCACAATTCCCACCAAGACACTCTAGTAGCACTTAGCATTAATAACTTACAGTAACTTACAGGAAACTGATTTTGGAAGCCTGGTGGCTAAACTAAACAGAAGTATATAATAGTGACTTGAACATCGGTAATTCGTGTGACTCAGATCATCTGAATGCATTCCCATCTCAACAGAATGAGTCACATTCATATTCTGCGGCCTATCCCAGGCTCTGTTTGCCAACGTTATCTGCTTATCATTACACCTCCCACACCCTCCCATCACTCTCTGCTCCCTGTTCAAATACATTTCCCTCTTTGGGTCAGTTTCAGGTGGAACTTCTCTCTGAAAACAGGAAGGATTCCAGCTCAAAGTTACTCAACAAGTTGTTTTACAGCAGTCAGTCGGTTGGTTTTCACTCTGACAACATGTGCACTGGAAAATGCTCCCGCTGCATTGCGGTTGCTCTGTACCCATTAGCGCTCATATCCATCATCTGCAACATTGTGTTGTTCTTTCCTGGCGGGGACATCAAGTATGCCAAAGACGGACACATTACTGAGGAGGTGAAATACATGGGGGGACTTGTTGGAGGAGGTTTAATGGTGAGTTGTCTTTTACTGAAGGGTGTGACTCTCGACAACACGCTGCTTAAGATTCCTTTCTGAAAAAAGTGTGCAGTGTCAAAAGAATGTTAGAAATGTGAAGCTAAAACTAGAAAATACTGGATTTTAACTGGTTTGCAGCGGTCATCTAATGATTTTAATGCTGTTTGAAGAGGAACACTGACTTCCTGTTTTATTCTACAAGCTTGGAGTTATCAACATTAAGTGAAAATGCTTAAAGGTTTTGACTAAATGTAACTGAATATTAGCTACTGTTCAATCATGTTTCCTGCCACAGGTGTTGCTCCCTGCACTTTACATCCACTTGACTGGAAAACAGGGGTGCTGTGGGAACCGCTGTGGGGTGAGTCAGTCCAAACTCGTTAGATACTCAGTGAATGATGGGGGCTGGTGTGAATGTAAATGATTAACAATAAAGCGACATACTATATTATCTATATATGCAGACATACACTTCTCCAGCTAAAGAGAATTTGAACAATATAAATAGTCAGTGAAGAGTTAAAAACATTATAAATCAGTGGGAGTAGAAATACATGATGGGAAATACGTGTCTCACATGAACATGATTCCAATTAATAAACACATTAAAATGAAGACTTCCAAAACAGTTCAGCTAAAGTCAAGAGTTTAATGGAGGCCACATGCTCTTCAATTTAATAACTAAATAAGGAAGGTTAATATGCAGCATGTTGCTGCATCACTAAACCATTGCACAACACCATGGTCCTCTTTAGATAGATAGTCATGAATTATAAAACCATCAGAACAGTACATCTCAGTTTCTTGATCCATAAATAATATTTTAAAGTTCAAAATGTATGCAGAGAGATTATTGAAATGTGTTTTAAGCTCTGAATGCTACCGATTACCATGACTTTTTTTGAATAACACAAAGCTGTCTGATGTCACGTGTAGGTGCAGTAGGACAATAAGGAAATACAGTGTGACCCTGCTTTAGAAATAGGAAAAGTCACTAAACCTACTGCGACCAGACTGATGAGAAACATGTTGCAGCTGGTTTGGTTTTAGACTGTAGGAAAAAAACAGATGAAATGTGAGGAATGTGGGTTGAAACAAATGTTGAGCCTGTTGCTCCTTAAACTAATAAACATCCATTTATCAATAGTAGGACAGAAATGTGAGGGGGAGGGTCAGCACAGGGAAGAATCCAGTAGGAATGAATGATGTGTTAAACTGCAACATAAACGTTTCTGACCTTTGTTTATCATTTCGCCTCTGCAGATGTTCTTATCAATTGCATTCGCTGCAGTGGGTGTGGCCGGTGCCCTGTACAGCTTAATTGTAGCAGTGCTCGGTTTGCAAAATGGGCCCCTCTGCAAAGTTCTTCTGATTTGGTCGACACCTTTTAAAGACAGGTGACACGCTGGAGTAACTTTCCCGATTTGACATGTTTCTAAAGTCCTGATCACTCACACACCTCCTCGTTTGCACAGAGACCAGAGTTACCTGACCGACGACACGTGGTGGGGTATGTGCACAGAGCCTAAGAACATTGTGCAGTTCAACATCGGACTGTTTGCTACTCTGCTGGCCACAAGCTGTCTGCAGCTGGTTTTCTGTGCCATTCAGATGATCAACGGGCTCTTTGGCTGCCTGTGTGGAACCTGCATGGACAAAGGGGTAAGAAGAGTGTTAAACAGAATAGGCAGAAGTGAAAACACAGTTTCTGGTGTAACGATATCTAAAATCAGACACTTAAGAGAATCACTCCTCACGTTTTTGGTGTGTTTTACTTGCAGCCGCTGTGAGTTCCTGACATTTGACTGGCGCTCCCTGCTGGAAGGTTGAGAGAAGTGTTCCTGCTGCATTTGCATGAAATATTTACTTTTGACATTGTAGATTTTTATACTTTTTGTGTGCATTTCGTTATGCTTAACGCTGCAATATAATAAAACACATAGCTCTGAAGGAATGGGATGGATTAAGGTATGTTGTGAAAATGGCAGTGTTAGAAATAATTCATGCCAATTGTGTGGTTAATTTGAAATAAATTGGTTTTAAATATAAGCTGCTCATCCAATTCTGTGTTATGTTACATTATATTTGGCGTTACACATTGATATCATGTTTTTGCTTTAATGCGCTTTTCAGTTAAAATAATTGACACCAAGAGATAGCTAGTGAAATAAAATGCAGGACAAAGGTATTCTTCAATGAAACCTTTAATGTAGGTTGTATTACTGCTATTAATACCAGGATAGATATCCATACAAACATTGCAGTGTCGTCTCAAATTGTTAGCATTTTAAAATACCTACATTTCTCAATTAACATTTCTAAACAGCCAACCACTAAGTAGCGGAAAAACCCTGCACGAGGAATGCAGTGTGCGAATGGCACATTTGATGAGGCAGTTGATATTTTCTCATTGACTTGTACAGAACAATCCAGGGTACACAACAACAACAACAACAACAACAACAACAAAAAGGCAAAGTGTAGTAATTTAAAAAGGCAAACGCTGGGTACCAAAAGAGTGGAAACTTCGTCACAATAAGAGTGGAATATAACGTGAATACAAAAACAGTCCGTTTTTGCTGGCTATGTTTGTTTCTCTTGAGGCTGATAAAACCTGTAAGTCTTCAGTCAAGGCCGTTTAAAAAGTAAAGCTGCTCAATGATCCAAAACTGAGGCGCATACTTAGCCGTGAATGATTCCATAATTGCAAACACAAGTCATCACAACACATTGTAGGCAACTTAAATTAATCATTAAATGCCACTTCACATTTCTAAATAAAACCTGTACGCAATGAGCTAAAGTAAAGATTCAAAGGGACAGCGTGTAGGATTTGGTGGCGTCTAGCAGTGTGTCTGCAGATTACAATACCTCTCTGTGAAGATATGAAGGGCTCATTCTAAGATAACCAAAACACAACGATTCTTAATTTCAGTTGATTATACACTTTAGAGAACATGGTTATGAATATTATAATCCATTTCTGCTGATAGAGCCCCCTAAATGCTACACACTGGCTCTTTAAGATTGTGCGCATTAAAGACAACCTCACAACCTAATGGAGTGTTTTTCTTACCCGTCAACCAGCTTACAGAGAAAGTAAAGAATCATTTGAAATGACTGGCATAGAGAGATGGTTCTGTGCGGATTCGACTTTGTTGAGGTAGACATCAAATAATAAACTGGAGTGTTCACAATTCCTTCAAAAAATCCTGGTTACGGTTGCTTAATACTGTGCTGCACATATATTTTTCTCATATGTGGTGTGTTGGCATAGCATTTTTCGGGAGTTAAAAACAAACTATATCTCAATCTAAAAAATAAATTAATATAAGGATTCAAAAGATTTAAACACTAGAGGTGTAAGTTAAAAAATAAATGTAGTGAGGCAGTTTTTAAGTTATGTAAAACTAAAGCAGGAAACGGCAAAAACCAGGTCCCACACATAATAAGCTTCAACTGGAGTTTTGATGAGGTTCTATGGCGACAATACTTCTCTTCCAGTTCAGTACTCCTTCATTTGTGTCGTGCATATTTTAGCTGTCAAACTTCTTCATCATGACCTTGCGGCTGGCCTCATAACCCAGGAACAGCGCTCCGTTAGCGGGGAAGGTGCGGACCATGGTGGGGGTTAGACCAGAGTAGAGTGCCCTCACGCCTAAACAAAGGAAACAGCAAAGATTACATTCCCATTGATAACACTAAACAGACATCAACAAAAAACTAAACATTACACCTTCTACCTACCTTCAGTACGAGCAATGGTTGTGAAGGTTTTGAAAAAGCCTGCCTGTTTGCCCGTCATAGACATGACCTGGATACGAGACTTGACGCAGTCAAAGGGGTAGACTATGAGCCACAGGCATGCCCCCCCGAAACCACCGCTGAACATGATCGGAGCCACACCTTCAACATAAACAGTGACACAATGATACTGTGCATCAGATGTGTAGGAGGGGAAAGCAAATATATGTGAATGATGAAGGCATTTTTTATATATGGGTAATAAATCTTAATTCATAATTGACATATTTCAAAGTTAAAGTCCAGCAACTGTAACATTAGTATCTAAATGTAGTAGAATTATATTTTAAAAGGAAAATTCCACTACATTAAGTCATGAATCTGTGAGCACATTGGGCCTCATTCAAAATGTTCTTATTTATTTTTGTTCTCACTACTGTGCGTAGGGTTAGTGAATCAGAATCATTCTAATCAGCTTCATTCATAATGTTGACATCCCAATTCTAAAGCAACATTTGAATGCTTTTTTGTGCATGTCTATGCATTCTGTTTTTCTGCACCGGTACAGATCAAGATCAGGCTACACTAATATTATAAGTAGAATACCATTTGTAGCGTTACATTTCAGTGGTGACTGCGTTGTTTTCTACTTGATCCAAACATTTCCAATAAATACAGAGTGTTGTTAAGTCCAAAAGTCAACATTTATTGGAAAAAAAAGATGTAACTTTTTCAAATATTCTGCTTCAAACCATATCTGTTAGCATTTAGTATTTCAAAAACAAAATTCTACCTACAGTCAAAAAACAGTTTGCCCTCTTGTATTAACGGGGTCTAGCAGAAATCTAACAGCCCCATAAATTACATTTATACAACAACAATAACATTAAATCATATTTTTCTTTTTTTGTGTGTGTGATGTCGTCATAAAATATGTTGACAAACATACAAAGCTTCATTCGGAAACCTCAGTAGAAGCTTCAGCATAAATATTTTCTAATAATTGAGGAGGATGAAAGGGCGTTCATTTCATAGTTATTCAATACATTTAGCCAATGCATTAGAAAAGGTTTAAAATATTGTTGTCTATTAAAGCCTTTTTTAATGAATGTGGTATTAATATGAGATGCATTTAGTTTGTGTTTACATTAAGACAGCCAGCCAGACTTCATCATTTGTGCGTACGCATGGTCTGAAGCAGATAAGAAATATTGATGAATCCTGGATTTAAGGACGTTCTCACACAGGATTTAAGCACAGATTTGTGCGTACGCATAGTTTGTGACTGAGGGCCATTGTGATAACTTTCTAATTTACTTTTCAGCACTGCTTTTCCTCAGACAACCTCATTTAGATCTATTAGAGAGTAACTTTTCCCAGAATGCCTTTCAACAACAGCCAGAGAACATGCGTCAGCTTGAACGGACTGATTTCTTCTTGCATGAATGTGGAATTATTGGCGTAGCCTTTGTTTGAGTTGAAGGGGGGAAGGTGAAATACTGTTTGCTTTGTGATAAACCTGTCAGAACATTGTCCCAGTACCTATATCGTCTTTTTCACATTTCAAGTAGTCTGCAAAGGTGGTGCGGCAGAGCTCATAGGCACCGAAGAAGCAGAAGTAACCGGGGACCTCTCTGGCTATGGTGGTGGTCAGGCCCTGGAAGAAGCCCTGTGGTCCCTCGTTCCTCATGATGGATTTCACCACCGACCACACTGTGCTTCAGACAGAGAAGAGGGATGTTTGGCTCAGTCAATGCACACACACCACAATACTGTTATTGACAGATTAGTATGTCAGGGGATCTTCAGGGGGAGAAAGCAGGTCAACAGTTTATGCCACATAGAAGAGTGATATACATCACATGAAAGCTGGGAACTTGAAGATTAATTTGAGATGCAGCTCAAATCATATCAAATTAAGTAAATTGTCAAAGTGTCAAAGTGTCAAAGTGTGTATGATGGCCATCCATATGCTATATTATGTCTCATAGGTTGTTGCAGCAATTTTTGGGTTGATACAATTTGTTACACAGATTTGGTGCTAAATTTAACAATTCTTTACAACTTGAGAATTAATAAAATAACGAAAAAATACCACAATAAGACACAAATACATTGAGGACAATGTATGCCAGTAATGTACAGTAATGTCTGCCAGGATTGCTGCAGGTCTCAGAGGGTTAAAGGAATACATCACCCACAAAATGACCACAAAGGACACACTGGGTGAGTAAATGATACACGAATGGTCTTTTTTTGGGGGGTGAAGTATCCCTCGAATGAACCAAGTCAGAAAAATCTTTCCATATAACTTCTGCAAATGTATCTACTAAATAAATAGCAGGAATTGTAAGTAAAAACTATGGTTACGCTTCAATAGCAAATAAGTAATATATACGGTAAGGGACAAAAAAACTATTAAAAAAACACTTACTTCTGGCTCTTAGCAATCTTGCCTGTTGCCTCCATTTCGTACATGGCTTGCAGGCGGCACTTGACGAGCTCAGTCGGACAAAGTACTAGTGAGGAGAATATGGACGCTACTGAGCCAGCACAGGCTTTCTGCACGTCACTGACACAGAGGGAAGGACAAACAGGAGACTGTTAAGAGACCTTACGTGTGTTCTCAGGGTAACAAGAAGGACAGCCTGGTTTACTTCCCCGTTACCTCAGCACAGCCTCGTTGTGCAGTCCAGCCGTGAAGCGGATGACCTGCTGGCAGAAGCCGTAGCTCATAAAGAGCACGGAGTTCTCGGCGATGTTGGCCATCAGCGCCGGCGTGGTGCCCTGGTAGAGACCACGCAGACCCACTTGTTTGTAGGTGGATGAGACGCAGTGGATGAAGCCCCGGTACAGATTAGGAAAGGTCTGCATCTTGACCTTTGCCGTGTCGAGAGGCTGACCACTAAAGACACATGCAGCTCCCCCTTGGAGAAAAACAGTGAGATAACAGTCAACAACAGAGGAGATCCAACAAAGACAGAGTATGGCTGTTACACAAACTACAGGAAAATACTTTTTTTAAAGTGTTTTAAACTTTGAAATTGTCACACAAATGAAATTTCACCTCAGCATTTAACCCATCTTAAGCATTTTTTCATTTTCAAAAAATCAGCGCACAACATATGTGCTGTGAAGAGAGATAAGCCTCAACAGCGTGGATGCACTCCACTTAGCTGCTTAAAGAGTCACAGGAAACACAGAGAGAAACGAGCCGGAAAAACACACGAGTCATCAAAATCTCCTGCGACGTCAGACATGGCCAGTGAGCCGTTCGGTAATGCGAATAAAAAGCAGAGGGGATCATGTCATTGAGGGACTAAATATGGTTTGGTTGCTGATTTAGTGGAGACGAAGCTCGGTAGTTACCTACGGCTCCTGCAGACAGGTCGATGATGGCCTGGACCGCCGGGTGTGGGGCCATGGTGGCTCAGAAGAGGTTCTTCTTTCTCTCAGCTACCTGGTAAATAAAATAAAATAAAAATAATGACACTTCACCTCCTAACTCCACTCACAACACGCTGCATCTTATTAGAGCACTTACATGATTAGAAACAGAATATAATCAGTCACTTGTTTCTCTACACACTCCCCCGATATAGTGAATATGTGTGTTTCACCACAGGCAGCAGCTGGGTTATAAAGTTCACTGCAATAAAACCTGTCCTCATTTACACCAAAAGTAATTATTTACAGTGAGTTGATAATGCATCTGTGTATGGAAAGAAGAATAACTGTCATGTACAATACAATGCAAGAGAAGATGCGATTTTACTACAACTGACAAGTTTGCATGAACTAGACAACTACAGTCCTCAAATGACAAATTACAATGCTCTCCAGTATAAAAACTCGTGGGGCGTTTTATGTTGGCAACGTAGTTGTAATTATGTAACTTTTTCAGTGTTTCTCCTCCAAAACAAAAATGTTAGACGCAGCATTTGTACTTCTTTTAGGGAGAGTGAGTGCTCCTTCCATTGCCGAGGTCACATACTGTAGATACTCAGTGGGGTTTGTAACACAAGGTTACCTTCAGTGGGTGTCGTACTGCTATTCTTTATACTGAAATTAAACATCTTTTAAATGTCTGTTTTGAGAGAGACATTTGCGCCAAGCATGTGTCGCTTTAACCTCCATTAACACGTTAAGGATAGCCGAAACTCGGGTGAAAGTCACCGTTTTCAAAATGGCGAATATTAACTTTTTACGTACAAAAGCAAACGAGACAAAGGGAGTGTTAATAATAACTAACCTTAAAGGAGAGCGACGCGTTAAACTCGGGGCATCAACGTGTCGCTGATGAGGATAACGTTAGAGTCTGTACGTAACGTTAAAACACAGTAACGTCAACGTTAGAGTCCGTACGTAACGTTAGCATGTATAAGGTTAAAGCACAGTAACGTCAACGTTAGAGTCCGTACGTAACGTTAGCATGTATAAGGTTAAAGCACAACGTCAACGTTAGAGTCTGTACGTAACGTTAGCATGTATAAGGTTAAAGCACAGTAACGTCAACGTTAGAGTCCGCACGTAACGTTAGCATGTATAAGGTTAAAGCACAGTAACGTCAACGTTAGAGTCCGTACGTAACGTTAGCATGTATAAGGTTAAAGCACAGTAACGTCAACGTTAGAGTCCGTACGTAACGTTAGCATGTATAAGGTTAAAGCACAGTAACGTCAACGTTAGAGTCCGTACGTAACGTTAGCATGTATAAGGTTAAAGCACAGTAACGTTAACCAACCGAGCTGTTGACCGAAGCTAACATCGCCCAAGGGTGACCGCATACTAACGCACGCAACCAGACCAACCCTCCACAGCAGTTTATCTCGGTGTTATCTTATTTGGAACATGTAGCGACACCGCTGTGGTCACTCATAGTGGACATGAGTGGATCGACCATCAGTGATAGAAGTGATGAGGAGAAGCTAGATGTGGTTCCATAGAAGACATAAGGAGGTCTCACTCCGCTCAAAACTCCACTCCACCAAAACCTCCATCGCTTTCCTCTCTAGCTAGTTACTCATTCTGTCCTCTATGTTGTGCACTAAATATCACTAATAATAATACTGAATAATCTTGAATTTAATATATTCAACATTTAATAACATGTGCATTTTGTTAGGAATAATATGGAAACCGCTGCAGTTGATTTATTTCCCCCACAGCGAGTGAAGATCTCTCTTCAGGATCTATAACATGAACGTTAATGCTTCCGGTTCACGTTCTCTTCAGAAGGGGATACACTTTTTTAACATCCCAACCAAGGACATTATGTCGTACGTCATGTGTGTTGGTTAGTTGCTTTTGAAATTAAACGCTTGTAGCAGGCATGAGGAAACGTTTTTCAACATTCCTGCTACAACAATCCAATCTTTGCTTTGTAATGTATTTGGTTGAGCCTATAGTCAGTATGATTGTCTACCATGAGTGTGCTGCAGGTTCACATGCAAGTTAAAAGTTTAAAATACTTTCTCTCATTAAGTAACACATTTAGAACATTGCCCATCTCTGTTTTACTATGTTCTGTGATAGTCAGACAAACACAACCCTAATTTTGATTAATTCAGACTTCAAACAGGAACAACAAGAATGCAGATTTGTAAAGTAACTTACTTCACTACAACATCTAATGACTTAGCCATTCCAAATATACACAGCATCCATATTGGCTAGTTTTAAATGATTGAAATGAATGATCATAATCCTAGATCAGGGCAAACAACAGGGGAGATAATTGCCTTTATAAATAATCTTAACTTCAACTATTAATTGCAATGACCTAAAGGGCAAAAGCAAGTTTACCCCCTCATGCAATTTTCTCTTCACCCGTAGGGTTGCGATTTTATGGGAAAATAGGCTAGTCAAACGACAAAGATATTACAAACCACAAAGCCACATTGTTGTTATTCACCTCTGAACTTAAATGCTGCCAAAATACCATCTGTTTAAACCAAGTAGCCTGGGATTAAAACATGTGCCCCTCTGTCCACAGGCTTATCCTTAAAAACTCAGACCAGCGATGGCTTACCACAGTCTAGACTCACTTGAATACATGTTGCAACTCCTCAACAATGTGGACCTTTAGGATCAACAGGCAAGCAGTCAATAAAAGACAACATTTTCAATTTTCATATCACTTTGCCTTTTATATAAAAAAACAACAACATTGACGTTGTCTACATCACAGACAAGAATCATCAATATTCTGTTTTAAACAATTTTTCCATGAACAGAATGAACCCCATGCCCATCCCTCCCCTGGAGCAAACTCCTCTATACACAGTATACTTTACATACCTATAGTTCCTGTTCAGTCGTTTTTGCATTTTATCAAAGTAGTATCAATAGCTTTAAAATACATACAATGCTCTTTCCATTGTAATTATAATCGCTATCCTGATTGTACATACAGTATCATTTCCCACAGTTAGAGTCTGATTTTCGACATGTCACAATTTTTTCTGAAGAGACAACACAAGTCTGCATTTCATTTAACACTTGGCAGAGTTGTGATGTTTTGTACATGAGAAGCGTTTCCATACGACCGCCGTGTGTCATGAGAATGGATACACTTTTGTTTCACTTTAGTGTTGAATACACAATACATGAAATGATATTAACCCAAATCTACAGCTTTTATTCATGCGTTCCTCCTATTTGACGTCAGTAATGTCCTGAACCCTTCTCAGACTCTCCAAGGGGCTTTACTGCCAACTGTTACGTCTGCCCGAAACTGAGATTATGAGGTACAGTCAGAGAATCTCAGTAATCCCCAATAAGAAGAGTTACACTGAAGGAATAACAAAGAGATTATAAAAGGTCACTTCAACAAAAGAGTTATAAAAGAGGAACTAGTCCATGTAGTTGTATGGATTTGTTGTACAAGAGTTTGGCAATAAAGTTCTCAGTGTTGAACACAAACTGTTGGCAGTAGTGGGCTGTGCTCAAACAACACACGAGTTTACTTCATAGGATTAAAAACAGTGACTGATAAGTGCCTGACAAATTTGTAAAAAACAAACAAATTAAACTTCGTATTAGTGTCACACGTCTCAAGTGAGAAAGCTCAGAGATCACCAGACACATACAACTTTGGCACCAGAAACACATCCTTTGCAGAGGAAATGCTGTACAGGTGTTGAATTGAAGACTAAATAAATGTGTGGAAGACTTGTTTTTTCCAGGACCTGGTTTGAATTTATATCTATGCGTTAAGAGAACACAAACATAACTGATTAATGACCAGAAACCAGTAATCACAGCCAGGCACTTGAGTGTCCAATCAGATGTGAGTTGAGGGCCGGTTCAGAGAAAATATCTCAACCTTTTTACCTTCAGGATTAAAAACACTCAAATTTGTATTTTATGTGTATCAGCTTGCAGAGTGCAGTTCAGCGTTTAATATCTGCCACAGAGTCAACATTATTTGGTTAGTGAAATAAAAACTCTAAATCTAAATGTGGGAAAAGCTACCAGTCTCAAAAATACATCAAGAAAGCCTTCTTCATTTGTACCCTGTATACACACACAGCCAGAGCCCTGCATGAAAGAGTTGGCCAATGCAATGTGTTTAGCATTGCAGCACCATGTCCATTAGACTATTTAGTTGCATACCAACACGTCCTGATTCAATGTACAGTATCGCTAATATCACACCATTGCCAAACTCTCCACCAGCGGCTTTGGATACAGTAACCAGCCATAAACTATAAGTCACACTACCTTAAGAAAACACTTAACTTATCTTGTGGCCCAGTGGCTGTCCAAGTGAAAAAGGGATTTTTTTTTTTTTTTAAATCAGCTCTATGGCTGATTCTATTTGTCTACTCTTTGAAAAGTATCTTTATAGTAGACTTTTGAATTGTTGTCAGACTTTTTTGGCAACTTGTTTGACAGCAGCAGACTGTTATCAATGGAATAAATGAGGAAGTAGTAAACGTGAGCAGGAATGGCACAGTCTCATAGTTTCAACCAAGTCCAGTGTTTGAGTGTAGAGACAAAAGGAGAGAGAAGTAGCACGATTCACACCTTCTGGGAACTGAATCCACGTCCAGATAATCCACATCCAAATAAGAGCAGTACACAAGCGTGTTAATAGTGTTTTAGCCCCGATCAGCAGTCAGACACCAGTACTGGCTGCTCTGAGGAGTACAAAAACATACTGCAAGTGAATTGGAGAACAAATTTCATTTTCTCTGTTATATTGAGTAAGAAGTGGACAACTTATTATATATACAAGACACTGGCAACTGCATTCATTTCTTCTTGGGAGTAAAAACAGGGAAAGTCATTAAAAATATGATTTGACATCAAAATCTATACAATGCAGAATCCTCATGTACAAGATGCATTTGTTACATTTTCTCTCCGCAACCTATCGGCTGCACAGTGTCCACTGTTCAGATGTCCCAACTGCAACAGGCCGTCAGCTTTTACACTGAACAAGTGGCTGGTTGGTAGTGGACAGTTCAAAATGAAAATGTAAAGTAGGGCCTGAAGTGGATGTGTCCCAGGGTGCGAAAAAGAGATGGTTTCTTTTTGGCCAAACCTTAGCGTGACGAAGCCAAACAAAAGAGCGATGGAGTGCTTACATTGTGGCTGAATTGTTAGGCACGGCAAAAAAAACAAAAAACTTTTTTTTTCTTCATGTTTCTGATAAACACAGTAAGGCAATTTGATTATGGCTGACTGACATTAATATAAGTGTCTGGTCTGTCTTCTGTTAAGTTCAAGATACTCACAATTTAGACTCAGGAGAGAAACACTTTTTTTTCCCATTTTCACAACCCATTTTAAGATTACCTGTGTAAAACAGCTACAATCAAAAATGAGGCACTTTATAAAAGAGTATATAGTTATCTAGGCTATATAGTATTAATAATTATATGTATACTGTATATTTTACATACCATTGTAATGTGTCACTTTATATTAGAATTGTGTTAACTGTTATGAAAATGAGGAAAACAGACTACAGTGAGTACTATGGTTTCTGTCATTCTACTTGTACACTGCAGTATAGTATAATATACAGTTATAATAAAGCTCAGTTGCCCAAAAAGTAGTTACACTTTCACTTTTTTTGTGCTACAAAATGGTTAAAATACCATAATTTTAGATCTTATTTAGTCTGTGTCAACTCAAAGTGCTACATTATCTTATACTGTCATTTATACAGTCGTTTGAAGTTTGAAAATTGTAAGTCGCTTTGGATAAAAGCGTCTGCTAAATGACTGTAATGTAATGTAATGTAATGAAAATGGTTTATTATCTAGTCAAATGTATCCTATAATAAGTATATGTACGACTTCATATATGGGACATTTTGAGCACATTTTCCTTCTTGGTGTAATAAATAAAGTAATAAATAAAGAGTGGAGTAATAAAGAGTATTCACCATTTTGTTATGGTTGCCAAAAATACATATACTGGGATATGTGGGGAGTGAGATTGTAATTTTTCATAAAATTAGACTCGGCCCCCTACCTACCCGAATCATTTTCATACAGCCCCTAAGCTGTTTAAAAATGTTTTCTTTTCAAAATTCAGCTTCCTTCCCAAACAAGTTTGTTATCACGTCCTCTCAGCACATCTCAGTGAGGACATTTACATACATACAATCTAATTATTGTCCTTACTGCGCGTTTGAAGCCAATTTGATTAAGTTGTTTACATGCATAGCAGAAGAACATTATGTTAATTCGTCCATTTTTATGCAATGTTGCATAGTGTGATTATTGAATAAATACATTGTTGGTTATCTATGCACCTGCTTTGATTCAATTCAATTTTTGTTTTTCTGTTAAATGCAGTTACAGAAGGTTTGAAGTGTTAATGTGCATGTAAATATGGTCACTTGTATTTTGAGATAAAAACAATAATTGTATAATTAACACTGGAGAAATTCTATAAAAAGGACAGAATGCCCACTGAGCTGACAGATGATCGATTAACCTACCCTTCAATCCTTCAAAACTCCCTGCCGTATAAATTAATTCGCCAAATATCCCAAATACCATTGAAATACATTGACTAATAATACCTGCAGCATTTGAGGATGAGCCACAGGACGTGACAGGACGTGATTAGTTTGTGCATAATTAAAGCTGGGGCTATATAAACATGTATCCTGTGTGAGTGCACATCGAAAGCTTTAGGGATAAAACTTCTGTGTGTTCTGTGTAGGAAAACACTGAATTACATTATGACAATTTTGAAAGGATAAAAAGAAAGCCATTGTTCTCATCCCTCAACCGCAACCTCAAGCTCAGCTCCGAGTACAACAGTGGGATGTCGACTGCGGTGCGAAAATGAAATTGTAATCCTATGATATCCTATTTAATACACATTTACACTTGTGTGTATTTCATAAGGATTGCATAAGATGTGTGGGATTTTCTCCCAACCAATTTCTTCTCGTGTGAAAAACTGAAATGAATGAAAAACAGAATTATCATATCGAAATTTCCTTTGTATATCATAATTTCACTGTCAATTCCATAAACCTAATTATACCTCAGAAATTAGGCACTATAGCACAAGAAAAGTGGTCAAGAAGTATAAAGGCTTTTTTGGGCAACTGTATGTAATAAATCAAATATGTTAACAGTGAGTGTATAAAACCTCTGTCAATCTGTGTTTCCTTCCTTTTTCCGTCAAAATGACACCTGATGATCATTTAACTTAATACACATGGACAAAGGATGATATATAAAAACATGAACCTCAAGTTTGGCACTGAATAAATAAACAGTCCAGAGTGCAGCTGAGATTGATTTACAATAGTTTAAAAGATTGGCTCATGCACCAATCACAGTGTGTTTTAAATTAAGATGTACAGATGGACATTTTTATTGCCAGAACGGCCACCTGAGAAGTCACCCACAATCACATATCAAATTGTCATCCCTTATCTGTATTGAACTAAAAGGTGATCAAATGTCATTTTTGTTCGAATCAAGGCAAAAACAAAACCTTTTCCCTTACCCTATGAGAGTGTGCGTGTGTGTGTGTGTGTGTGTGTGTGTGTGTGTGTGTGTGTTTGGCACACATTTGGTTGACAGAAAACAGCCGACAGGATGGGGATGAGTTTTCCAGGGTTTTCAGCGTTCAGACTCCGGTGTACAGTTGTGTTGTGGCAACAGATCAGCAGCCGACCGTCCCCTCACAGACTTGTGAGGATCAACAATCTGAAAGAAAAGAATTAAAAGCAGGAAAGAATCAAAATCACCCATTTTCAAAACAAAGGTTTTTCTACTTGTTACAGTAATTATGTTATTATAATTATAGTCTGCGTACTAATCCACAGTTAATGCAATTTAAATGTCCCCACACTAAATGTTGTAGAAGGTGAAGCAGTTTAGAATATATATTCTCCAAATCATATTACGTTTGAGCTCCTGCTATCTGCTTGGGTAAATATCACATGACACGTGATATCTTACTGAAAGGATTTTACCGATTGGAGTTTCATGCACACTGTTGCAGATGGCAATATTATGTGCATTGTGTCTTTGCGTCAGACCTAGCAGTTCCAGGGATTTTGAACTGTTGATTCGTTTGAATGAGCCACCTAAACAAAGACTGCTCTAGTTCTGATCATATCAGCAAAATAAAGTCAGTAGCAAGCAAATATCTGGGTTATGATTATCTGCAAAGATTTGTTTTACTCTTGAGGTCTAAAAATGAGAAGAAATGCCTGAGAAAACAACTTTATTAAAGGATAATCATAGTTAGCTCGGACACAAGTGTTTATAAATCAACCTGTCTAACAGCTTAATCCTGTTAAGAGTCAAATGATTGTCTGCTACCTCAACACTCTGCGCTCATATTGCTTTGTTAAAAAGGCAGACTGTAGGGTGGAAATGTTCTGCACTGCGTTTCACCGCATTTGTATTCTTTTGTTTTTTTATGCAAATAGCCATTATTAGAATTTTGTACTGTTTAAAAGAGTGAAAAGATGCAGGCGGTCTGGTTCATTTTCCTGCATGAAGCTCATGAATGTGAGAACATGGTTAGTCTGCGATCTTGTTCACTAATAAGAACTCATATTGCTGGACGTGGATCAGATAAAGGTTATTAACCATTTACAAACACCAGACAAACTGGAAGATTTAAGTTGCATCATTGTCTTTGCATCTTGCCAAGACAATAAACTGCATCAGCAGAGGCGAGAAGTCTTCTACCACGTTCACATGAACACTTTGCTCGTAAAGCAGAAGTGACAATACATCAATTAAAACATGGGCCACAATTAAATATCTTAATCTAATTCTGGGGTTTTAATAAACACTTTGTTTGAGCATCTAATTACAATTTAATTAAAACAGGTGGAGTAAGGTGGTATTAGCAACTGTAGTGTTGAATTGGACATTTGAGAAGCCTGTTTGTTGGAGGTTTTACATGCTGCAGTACAGTGACCATCCTCCCTGTATGCAGGCTTCATATATTGAGCTCCATTATTAGAATATGGCTGCAGTTATAGAAAGCAATCAATCTCTAATCGCAGTGTGGAAAATTACATGAAAGAGCAATTTACAGAATATTAACAGAGCCTTCTTTTGCTTGCTGTGCATGTTTAATGCACATATACTGTATATCCCCAATTTAAATAATTAGGCAATTATGAATATGCATGTACACGTAGAGATTGAATAGTTCTAGATAATTCAATCATGCAAATGTTGTAGCTGCTCCGAATAAATGAGCTGCACAAGTTGTATGTTCCATTTAGTCCCCTGATTAATACTTATGTTTTCCTGAATGTACATTTTAAACATACTTGTATTTCTTGGTATGTAAAAGCAATGGATCAGCATTCATCCATCAAAAATGTACTTTACATTAACCATTAAATAATTGTCATCTGTGCAATGAGAGGAAAACCTCAGAGCTGCCATATGAAATCCTGCAGCCAATAACACCCCCACACATGAACATAAACACCTGGCCCGAGTTCTCTCCTCTCTACCTCCATTTACGTGAAATGGCTCATTACCAGCAGACAAATCAATTGGCTTTGCTTTTTGAACACCCACTTGTGATAATAAGAGACTCTACAGACAACCCACAGCCTGGAAACACAGTGCTGCCCTCCAGCTTAAAGCAAAGGTACACATAAGGAGAGGATGAAAGGGGAAGGAGTGACTAAGACCCAGACATTAGTTTTGTCTGTGGATTATGCACATAAAAAGCTTACATCTAGCTAGGCAACCAGGAATTATGTAGTCTTTCCTTTCACCTGTTTTGAATAATTTCTTTCACATTTCCTTGTTTTTGTTTATTTATTATTGTCAGCTAGGGATGCAATTACTAATTATTGTAATTATTGATTAAACAGCTGATTATTTTACGTATTCAGCTATCAATGGTTTGATCGATAAAATTACGAAAATTGTGATAAAGCCCAAATCTAGAAAATCAAACAGTTTATTTTGTCAGACCAACAGTCTATAACCCAGAGATATGCTGTTTATGATCATAGAGGACTAGGAAAAGTAGCAAATATTTGCAAATCAAAATTTAGGTTAATTATTTTTTTATTGATTAATCAGATATTTTCTGTTGATTGACTAATCGATTAGTCAACTAATAATTTCAGCTGTTATGACATTGCATCTTGAATAAAAATGCAAAAAATTAGGGGAACTCCCATTATTTTCTTGATCGACTAATCCGGGGAAAGATATCAAAATCAAAAATACTGAAAAATGCCTTTTATAATTTACCAGAGTATAAGGTGGAATCTTCAAATTCATCAGTCCAATTACGGGAAGATAATAATATTACTATATGACAATTGAAAAGCAGCATATCATCACATTTAAGCAGCCTAAACGTTTTTTTTTGTTTGAAAAATGACTGAATCAATCAATCGGTCTTAAAATTGTTGGAGATTTATATCGACTAATAGCTGCAGCTCTACTGAACATGTGCTATTTCCAGACAAAGTGAAGATGCAAACAATGTTGTTTTTTTTGAAAGGTTATAAAAAGTCAAATAATCAAGAGGTAATTGAGTGTGTCCCACTGAGTGAAGAGGAGGAATATAAGACACTTGAATCGCATTTGGTTGTGGGCAAGTGGCACGTTATGACCTTTACATTTTCAATCTGAGAAATCACTTCAGAAGCAATTTATTTATTATTTTTGAAATATTTTCCATATTATTTAAATATTTGATACATTTTGTTTAGCATCATAGACTTTGTCTTGGCCCCTCCCTTTCTTGCTGAAACAAGTTTCTTTCAGTTACCAATTACCTGATTGTCTACAAACAGAACAAATGAAGGCGCCAATGCAGACACTGCAATCTTATACAAGCTGTCATACACTGTAATATCATCTAAGAATGTATAGAGCCTCAGCTGTAGAATATCTGAGCATTTTATGAACACAAAATATCACGTTATATAAAAATGTCTGTTTAGTTTAATAGATATTTTAAGATGAGATGGGTTTGCAGTCCTAGTTATACTTACCTTGACCATCCTTCCTACTGTTCTGGTGTGCTCGCAGTTCTTCTGACTTATAGAAATCAATACTGGCATACGTGTTGAGGCCGGAGCCAGCACTGCTGCCCATGGCGCTCCCTCCGATGTTGTAGGTGGCAGAGGCGCGCTCCACTCCGGCTTGAGGGTTCTCCTTAATGGCCAGGTCAAGGTCAATATAGTTAAGGCCTTGTTCAGCAGATGAGGTGGAGGCTTGTGGTGGAGGTGTTGCAGATAAACCAGCCAACTGCCTGTTCTCCCACAGTGAGCAATCCAAACCATGCCGATGGCTCGCCGCCTGGCTGCCCTCCGGGAAGATGGAGGTAGAAGAGGGCGGGTGGCGTGGGTGGGAGGGAGGTGAGCTAAATGTCTCTGAACGGTGGCTCTGCCGTCCCTGCGAGTCACCTCGGGCCAATCTGCCGCTCCGCTCGGGAGACTGGTAGGACTTGACTGGGGAGAAACTCAAGCCTGTCTCCCGCTCCATGGATGAGGGTTGACCAGGGTGGTTGGCAGGTCTTGCTAAAATGCTGGGATCTGAACCTTTGTTGTTCATGAATGGAGTAGGGGCATCTGTTGGCATTGCTGCCATCTTTACTTTTGCCCTGTACCCGGCATTGCCCTCCGCTGCCGGAGAAGAGGACGTGCTGTGTTCACACCGGGCCTTAGGGGCAACAACTGGTGGGCCCTGTTGGGTGCTGAATGTGGATCTAACAGGAGTCAGGGGCGTCGAGGACTTCCCTAAATCCATGCTGACATATTCGGCAGAGGTGGACAACGGAGCAGAGAAGCTGCGAGGAAGGATAGCGGGATTATCGTGGCAGAGGAGGGGTTGATTCAAAGGCCGGAGGGTTCCATGGATCACAGGTTGTCCACGTTCAGAACCTGAACGTCGTCCTCTGCTATACTTATTGTCCTCCTTGAACACAATACTGACATACTCACCGACAATTTGTGACACAGATGGCAGCAGATTCTCCTTCACCCTGGGAAGGGTATTTGCTTTAATAATGTCTGAAGACATGCTGAGGGGACGACCCCTCCTCTGTTGCTTTGGGCTCTTACTACTTGATCCACGTTTTTGATGATGGCGCCCATCTTTTGTGCATGTTCCCGCATACTTGTACTCTGCTCCAGTCCTTACTAAACTCAACGCTCTCCCTGCCGATACGGACTTGTCTTCCAGGCTCTCACTGCTGGCTGAGCTGGAAGAGAAGGAAGAGGAAGACATGGAGAGTTGACAGCCTCCTGCAGAGCCCGCTGCAATTTTGTTTCTCTTGCTGTATCCCACTCCCCCTCCCCTTCCAGCACTGTCATGCCCACTGCTGTCCTTATTTCCCTCCCCTTTGTTTAAGTCCTCCTCGAAGCGAGAATAGAGAGTATGTTGATAAGCTCTTGGCAGGGAGAAGTAGGAATTGAACATTTTTGGTTGCAGTTGGTGCTGTTCGGGGTGGGAAGGCGGTGTGTTGCAGGCAGAGCGGCTGCAGACAGGTGAGATGTTCATGTAGTCACTGGCAGCCCGGCTCTCCATGCTGGCTCTGCTGTCCCACATGCCCAGTCCGTGCAGGTCCGTGGAGCTGCTGCTGTTGGGAGACATGACCATGTAGCCCTCTGTGCTGGGCTGGCGGATGTGCTGAGGGGGGGACACACTGTTGTTGGGGGTCATGGACATATACTCATCATCTGCCCCAGGTTTAGCTCTGGCGTCAGACATACCTATGGAGAGAGAGAGTGAAACAGGAGGAGAAGTGACTCCCGGCAACATTGACATATAGCCGCTATCTACGGCTGCTCCACCTTCCACTTCTCGCCTGCTTTTGTCAGTCCTCTTGCCTCTTTTTTTCCCTCCTGCGTCAAGCTGCCCAACCCCAGCTGCCAAACCCCCTGAGCCAGCCCTCTCTCGATTAGCACTCTGCGACATGATGGCATATTCTTCATCATCTTCATCATCTTCATCTTTTCTACGTGGGATCAGTCGTTCATGGGCTGCCAAAGGCAGAGAAGCCCTTTTACTTAGTAGTCTGCGTTCCGCCTCAGACTCCCTACTGGACGAGCTGCGCAAAATCCGTCGGCCCTTTGAGCGATGATGGGAACCGAGGAGGCCCTCTCGCTGTCCCATCACTATATAGCTGGAGGAGCCTTCCCCATGTACGTGATGTCCGGACAGACTGGGTACGAGCAAAGAGTGTTCCCCGGGACTGGAGCCATATTCATCTGAGGAGCCATAGTCGCTCGGCGAACCTGAAACAGAAACTCTCTGAGAGACTCGAGGGTAGGAGCAGATCGTCATGCCTCCCACTGCTGCCCCCACTAGGCCACACTCTGAGCCATGGCCAGAGCTGGAGGACAGACTCGGTGCAGGAGAGGGAGCAGGATTAGGCGTGTACCGCGCAAGGCTGAGGGTAATCTTAGCAGGAGTTGGGGCCCTGGTGGGCTTGGGCCTCAGTGTCGGCGTAGTTGAGCAGGAACCGTTAAGACTTGGGCTGGAGCTGGCCCATGTCCCTTTGGCACTTGCTCCGCCCTCCTCCGACCTGGCCCCGATGCTGGCGGTCCGTGCTCTCGGGAATCCATGGCGTGACGTAGGCGAAGTGCTCGTGCTGCTGCCTCCCGTTCCAGGGGTCTCTGTGCGGGCTCGCCTGGAGAAGCCCACCTGGCTCGGTGGCAGATTTGGATGATGCCGACGGCTCGGTACACTGATGGGGTTTGAAGCGGTACCACCCCCACACGACGTCCCCACAGACTGAGATTTACTGCGCTGACGGAACTCCTCACTTAGGGCCTTCATGGCCTCCAGCAGGGTCTCGTGCATGTTCTGAGCCACCACAGAGTCATCCACCTGCATCCAGAACTCTCCGGGGCCGGTAATCGCAGAGCGGCCCACCTCAATGAAGAAAAAATTCTCTGAATGGCCACACCTGCGAACATTCATCAGCTGCAACACCACGGATGCCACATCAGAGTTGAGTTTGACAAAGTTGACTGTCTTGTCAGTGAGGCACAGCCGGTAGATGCCCACTAAATTCCTGGCATGCCCAAGACCTTTAGGCCAAACCTTGACCTGCCATACTTCCTTGACGGTTGGAACAGGAGACGGAGAGCTACACTCTCCACTACTGCCATAGTCTTCAGGAGTTTTACCTGGCAATACAATGAAGAATAAATAAATAAACAATGAAATAGTTTCATGACTAAACATATCAAAAATACATACATTAATAAACACCCTACATCTACATAAAACACATAACCTGTTTGAATATTGTTCAAAGCCAAAATGACAAACCAGTGAAGGTGACACTAATAAGTAATATCTACCATTGCTAAACTGCTACATGCATGAATCTCTACTGTGTCCCAGCTTCTGCCAAGCAACAGTGCTGCAGCTAATTCATCACCATCACTTTTAAGCTACAGCTCTATAATCAATTAAGTCTTAGGAGGTATAGAATACATCTACCGAAAGCAGCATTCTCAATTGTGAAATAATGCATCATATTTCAGTTCAATGCCAATCACATTTCAAATTACAGCATTATAATTTGGTCTTTTTTTCTTTCTCTTGCCACACAGTCACTGTTATATTCACTGAACATTTAACAGCTGTAGTGGTTTTCTCCCATGCTCAAGAAAAATGTTAAATCTATTAGAGATGATCCCCACTGGAATCACCGTAACATCATATATTAATGTGTTTCAATCTCCATTTGTGCGTCCCGTGCACATTATGGAGAGGTATATAAATTAGGGACAGTGTTTTATGGTGGCTGTCTCTGAGACATAATCTCAACAAAATGGGGGTCTGTACTCAGTGTCTCTATTCAAGGTTCCACAACGTGTGAGAAAAAATGAAAGCTGGGCAAGCCCATCAGTCTAAGCTAACTGAAATGCAAAAAAAGATAACGGGGAGGGAGGGTGGTGTTCAGCTCCAGCATATAAGGATAACAACGTAAACACGAGGATAACCAACAGAAACACATTTCCCAGTGAGAGCGCACTGACGATGCCATCTCCTCCCTTCCAGCAGCACCGTGTAACACAAATGTAGGTTAGGCGAACGGCAGTCAGAGCTGTGCAGAAAAACAACAACACAGGCTCCAGCGGAGTGCACCACGATAGGCTACAACTATATGATGCATCCCTTGGATGGTTGCTATATGCCCACTGCGCCATGCAAAAACACACCGTCGAATGTAACGGGCTGCATTTCAGACAGAAAAAAGGGCGAGCATCTAAATATTGTTATATATAGGTGCTATTTAAAACACC
This sequence comes from Cebidichthys violaceus, assembly GCF_023349555.1. Classification (NCBI taxonomy): domain Eukaryota; kingdom Metazoa; phylum Chordata; class Actinopteri; order Perciformes; family Stichaeidae; genus Cebidichthys; species Cebidichthys violaceus. The sequence continues at coordinate 10,420,928 of NW_027176373.1, forward strand.
AAATTGCGTTTTGCTTAAAAAAAATTAACCGCAGCTTCATTTTGCTGACAGAAAATGATCCGCAGCTTCTAGGTGTATTAAAACCAACGCTCATTGAGATTTGTACAGCACAAACACGGCACATGCCGCCCATAGCGTGTTGGTCTACCCCGTTCAGTCGGATCCACCTGCCTCTTGGTTAAAAACACACCGTCCAAATTGCTTAGCTTAAGTCTGATTTATTCAAATCAAATTGCTAAACTAGAGCTGCAGCAAAAAAAAAATATAAAATAAAAAATAAAAAAAATAAAAAATATATATATATATATATATATATACACAAACAATTCCGAGCCAGTGATATGCAATTAACAACCAGGAATGGTCGAGCCAAATGTATATGGAGAACAAACAGCCTATGAGCCAGGATGGGCCCGATGCAGAAACAGACAGCAGAGAGCACATCACACTTTTTTCATATCTTACAGTTGCCCTGGAGGTCCAGCATTGCTTGGTACCACTCATTTTGGACCTCCTCGCTGTCCGCAGCGATGGCAAAGCTCTCGCTGCGGGTATAAAGCACTATCATGTGCTTGTTCTTGGAATCTGCCCGCTTGTTGATGTTGAAGCAAGTCTCCAAGCTCAGGACTTTTTTGGGCACGGGTGATTTACTGCGGAATTTCTTCTCGTTCTCGTAATACTCAAGTCGAGCAGGACCATGCTCCGAGGCCGCCCTCAGCACGAAGAACCGCCGGTGCATTGATTTATGCTTGCGTAGATAGCCGCTTTTCTGCACGTCTTCATAGTTCTGCGGTTCGGCTGCTTGGTTCTCCATGGCCAAGACACGGTGATAAATATATATTAGCAGCTAATAATCTCAGGGGGAAAAAACCCGAAGTCCATGTGTACGCCTCATTAATCCATTGCAACTATACGTCCCTCGTCCTCCCCGCGTCCACATTTAAGTGTCCAGCATGTGTGCGAAGGCTCAGGATGGGAGAATCAGCCAAACCATGTTTTGGATCTGGTATCATACTGTGAATCCAGCAGCCGCAGGAGGCTCCGCGCACCGAGCGTGCACAGCGTCCACCGCTGCTCGTCCTGCAGCCCAACCCAGTCCTGCACGATCGAGTCCAACCACGGTGCAGTTCGTCTCCTCCACCTGTCTGAAGTTGCCCACATTCAGTCTATACCCACCACCATCAAGCTAAGGGGGGCATAAAGCAAAACTTCCGATGAAGATTTTCAAAATAAAACCACTGTCGAACTGATTAAGGCTTTTCTACCCATCTGCTTATCCATTCTCATTCTATCTATTTTCATCACTTATCCTCTGGTCAGGGACAGGAGTTAAAATGGCAAGTAGGACAAGCACACCACAGGCGCAGGCATAACCCCCCCTCCCCAGCAGCTCCCCTCAGTGTTGTAGTATTTTTGTGAGTACTTGTCCAGTGTCTCCCTGAGTGGTCAGCATCTGTGCAGTGTAACACCTTTGTTGTCCCATTTTTTACTAGCCAATGTGCAAAAAGAAGAAGATAACATAGTGATATGATAATAAAAGCATGCTACAATCAACAATATATATATATTTGTACAACTATGTCTGGTACAAATCATAAACAGTACTGCAGCATTAGGATATTTGACTTCTCTTATGTCAACCTCTTGCATGAACTGGTATTTCAGAGTAAAACCTGATAATGCCCTCTTATTAAACCACATTACAAGGTAATGATTCAGTAAATCACATGCTGAGTATGCGGATTCTTTTTTTTGTGACCACAACCCAGTGTGCTTTAATTGTGAAAGCCAACCTGCTGTGTTTCCGGTCTCTATCTGGCTCTCTCTGGTTGACTTGACTCAGCTTCTGCTAGACTGGCACCTCCAAGCCGTTGCCAGTCAAATGCCATGGGGGGGCTTCAGCATTGCTGGGGTGCACAGAGGAACACGGTGTCCAGCCGGGGCAGACTTCGTTTATGATCACGTTGACGATCGGATAGTTCATGTCGTTTAATTCAGCATTTATTGGGGAGATTTTAGCCCACTGACTGTGCAAAGGCAGGAGCAAACCAGGTGAAGAACACACTGTTCGAGAGGTCAGGGCTTATGCAGCAATGGGCCTCATAGGTACTGTTGAATGTCATGCAGACTTTATGCACTTACAGGGGAAAAATGTAAGGGCGTATTATTATCTAGACACTATTAGTTATTATTTAGGAATCTAATATTATATTGATACAAAATTGTATTATGTTTTATGTAATAACATGGCTTTATCTGTGTTCAATTAGTTGATTCATCCTTTTTCAGTTTAATTTAAGATAAATCTAAAATCAGTGTAAAGATAGTTCAACAACCACTTGGGCAGCTGCAAACTGATTGTCTTGACCATCAGTTGCAAGACATTATTGGCTGATGATGACTTGCAGTTTAGCATTAATCCAATTAAATCTGTGATAATAATCACAAGTTAAATTTACAGTTAATATACAGTCTCATAATACATAGAGTTGATTGCCTTATTGTCACATGGTTTGGCGCACCAAAGGCAATAAAAGGACCAATATGGCCAAGCTAGCATTCACACAATAAGGTGGTGGTTATCCTTTTAATGTGGACTCAGGTTTTACGATGTGAGCCATACAAACAGACAGACAGAGTATAAGCAGTTTAATAATGCCACACGCTTATAATTAATACAAAATAATTTATACCCTAAGCACACAATATGCTAAACAACATAGGCCTTTAGAATTAAAGCCTCTCATACTGTCTGTGGTTAAATCCCAGGGGTGTGATTGCACCACAAAAGTGCCAAAAAAGGTTTGGCATAGCAACCTGTCAAACTGATCAAATTGTCCTCATAGCAACCCCCGTTAGTGGCAGAAACAAGAATTGCTTTTGAGCCGACATCGTCCTCAGGGCACTGATATCACTAGCAGTGCAGACAGGATCTGCATGATTTGGATATAACATTTTAATCATTTCGTAGATAAAAATATCTTATTGTCTTTGGTACTAGCTCACACATAGGACAAGTTTGATTTGGCATTTAAAGAATCTTTTTAAGGAAATCTCCAGACCTAAAGCAGGAAATATACTCTGACACTGAAGGAAAACTATGAATATGTTTAATGCTTTCTATGTCTTAATCTAGGTAAATTGTTGGCCGAAGTTACTGTAAGATGGTGCAACTGAAATGCAACTTTAGTTCCGTGGAGGTTGTGATTCAGCAGGAAATCCATTAAATAAACATACACAAGATTTATCAACATTTGCAATGTTCAGGAGGAAATTCAGACTTAAACACTCAAGAGGGTTTGTCTACGATGTGCAGTGTGTTGCACAGAAGTTGCATTATGTGAAGCCATCCTCACATTTGCATTGGATTGTTCCAGTACAAAATAAACCAACCAAAAACTTGTTAGCATCACTGTAATTTGCTTGGCCATTTACGGTAAAATGGTGACGTAAGACTCCCATTGAGTTACTCTTCTTCATAATTAAGTTGTGTTTTAAAGTTGCTGATACTTTAAGTATGTCACCACTTGTTTCAAAGTCCTTTGCACATTTGCAACACCGCTATTTCAAAGTTTAACATTTATTTTAAGTAAAAAGTATGATTTGACCTTTAAAATGCCAACTTAGAAATATCAATCTACAAATTGCTTATCTGTCATTTAAAGTGTGATTTACAGGCCTTTATTAAACTTGTGACTTATTGGTCCACTTGTTTTGAATCATAGTTGAATGTACTGTCAGGGCACCATTTGGAAAAATAGCCTCAACACACATACGAAGATACAACCTTCACTAAAACCATCATTTATTTACAGAGACACATTGAGAACACCTCCATTCAGTTTTGATGAGATCAATCTATTTGGCAAATTGATTAAAAATCTAGCAATGTTAATAGAATAACTCATCAAAGGAACATTCAGACAGCTTTTCCCCATGCTCTTCATCTTGATTCAGAATCCTGCGTTTCATCTTCGTCGGGGGTTTCATCATTTTTAAAGAGCCAGTGATAAACGCTTAATGGTGTGAAAGACTACACCACGAGCAACCTGATAATCAAGTCATCACATGTCGATGAAGATTTTTGAAGGGGCCAGCAAGTAAGCTCCCAAGGAAAAAATGCCTGCAGACTGAAAAAAAATCACATCCCGACATTGCTTCAATATCAGTGCTGCAGCAGACAATTAGCAAGCCAACAGAGAGTGGGTGAACAATGTCGTCGCTCGCCTCTTGAATGCACTGTGATTAAATCCTTGTTTTTCGGTAATTTCCTTTTGTGTCAAGGGTTTAGGGAACCCAAGCAGAAATAAAAACTCCACTAAAAAGTCCCTAACCATGCAGGACACAATCACAAACTAACTATGTACAAATTTACAGTATGTACACATCCCCAAGCCAAACAGAAATGACTCAGAGGACTATGTCCTCTCCGTTTTATGAGTATGCTTTCCTCCACATGTTCTGTAAAAATCCCCTGGGGTTGGGCACGGGAGCGACTTAGTGAACATTTGTTCTCATAGGACCTTCAGATACAGCCGCTGTGTGGGGTCCCGGAGAGCCCAAAGAGAAAATAATGGGGGAAAAACTCAGACACTGCCAGACATATTCTGCTAGAAGTCTGCGCTACACATGAGAAGGCTCAATCTGCTGAAGCACATTTTTGGAGATAAGAATTTCAGCCGACTGACTCAGACATTCTGCATATCAGTGCAGAGCAGAAATACTGTGTGTGACAGAAATCAGGTCTCCCCATTGCTGTCCTATTAGGACCCGGTTAAACACACAGCTGTACAGTACACTCAGCCATGCATGTAGCATGTTTCAGTAATAGGCTACGTGTACTTTAGGGGAAGCAATAGTGAAACTGCATTGTCGTTAGTGAGCAATAGTTTGGGTCTTGTCTCATGTTGCGTACATCTTCGATGATATGGTCAGCAAAGCAATACACACATTGTTAAAAAACAATATATACTGTATGTATAGTATCATGACGTTAGGGAGAGAAACATATCTTTAAAAACAATATTTTGTGGGTCACTTAGCATTTTTCTGAAAATGATCTGTCATTAAATGTTGGATGTTATTCATTATTTCAAACTTTGCTGATGTTTTGGCCCCAATATTATTTGCAGTATGTATCTTTATAATTACCACTGGGACAAGTAATCTAATCTAAAATTTAGAGCACGTCTTTTTCTTTGATACACCGAATTGAATTGACAAGTTAGTCAAATATGCCTATTGCAGTAAGGGGACAAAATGTTAAGTGACAATATCACAAAGATATTGTGGTTTGTTTTTTCATCTATATTCATCAAATATTAAATAAACAAACCAGATAATTTGTTTGACACATTTGAACAATTTTTGTTTACGAGGTTTCAATCATCAAATGTGTGAATAATCAGAGTAATGCTGCCACCAAAGCAAAATCAGAGCCACCCTTGACTTGAGCTCTCCCCCTGTCTGATCTATCCAGTGCTCTCCAGCTTAAGTTACTGTGAAAATGTTTCAATTCCGAGTTGTTGTAAAAGGCTAATGCTTTGAAAGTGAGCATTCTAGTTTACCCTAGAATGAATAGTCAGACAGTAATAGCTTCCACCCCCAGGATGTTCATGATAAAATATCTCCAATATTTCTACAAAGCACAAAGATAAGTACAAATACGGAAAACCGTACAAGTACAAATACATCCAGTACTTGAAGTACATCAGTATTACACATGATACTGTAAACGACTCATCCATCACAATCCCTTCTTGCTGTCCTCTAAACCAATGCATTTCGGGATCGGTCATTCAACCTTGGTATGCATAGCATGCTGTATGTATACTCTATTTTTAGTTGAACACATATAAGGACAGTTGCTTTTTCTACAATAAAGATTATTTCAGTATAGAAATGATTTCCAAAGAGTGTGAAATCCCTTGTCACTGGTGCTGGATTTCATTTTGAGCGTAGCACAAATTATAGTAGATTGTGGTTGTTGCATGTTCAACTTTTCCTCCACACATCTCTCTGTCTATTTTTTTCACTGAAAAACAATGTTGATCTAGAAAGTATCACTTTTCATTCTGGGACATCAGTAAATAAAAAATAAAAAAATCTGCCTAGCCCATCTTCTTCTGTCGATCCAGGAATTTTTGTCGTCTGTCCGGAGGTATCTCCTCTAAAGCGATACCATGATTGCTTCCCCTGTAATAGGAAATATAGCTTTTTATGCACGGAGACTGAAAAGCAGTGCAAAGATGAAATCAGGCAAATCACATTAATGCATATGTGGAGGAGCAACCAAAACATTCTCTTACCCTGTAAGGTCTGGAGGAATAGGCAGAGGCTTGGTGAAATCCTCTCTTCCTACTAACCAATATGTGTTCTCAATCCCTTTTCCCTAAAAATAAACAATCATTAGAATTCATTAGCTATTATTACGATGCCAGTGTTACTGTAGGTATATTATGAAAGTGTGTCTACTCATTTTACCTTTAACTCTGTCATGCCTCTGGTTTGAATTTTGTATCCCAGCTTCAAGTCGTTCAGAACATCGACCGTGCTTCGGTTGACATGGATTCTGTAAGCTATGATTTAAATGACAGAAACACACGGCAACATTTCCACACTGAAAGGGCTTTAATATCAGTTGAACATGTGAAATCTCTATTGTCTTTGGAACTTGAAGGTTTAAAATGATAATATCTGAGAAATTTATAGTCAGGCTGTCGTTTTGGTATTAAACCACCTGGTGGCAGTAGACTACCCATTAATACCTTGCTGCTAATAGCATTAATTCCTAATTGTTATTTTAGCAGTGGTGGAAGAAGTATTCAGATCCTTTACTTAAGTAAAAGTATTAATCAGCAAGATTTACTTAAATTATCAAAAGTAAAAGTACTTATTGTGGAGTAAAATGTTACTTGTCAGTATTTTATTATTATTATATATGATGTTTATTTGATTAATATTACGGCTGCATTAATGTGTATGTTGCATTTTACTGCTGTAGATGTTTAAGGTTGTGTTAATTTGTTGTGTGTCATGTTTGTAGTGTCGCTGCCCTGTAAGAAACATGCTTCTCTATAAAGTCAACTCTTAATGAGCTCAGAAAAAGAGCCCTGCTTTAAGCTTTGTGACGATGCATTTTCCAGCTGACCCAAGAGGGTATTTATATAGTTTATTTAGCTGAAGATGTAGAAGAAATTTCTCAACACATAAAGAAATAATTCATCCTTCAGTTCATCAGAAAAATGTTTTCAAAATCATCAGTAAAAACTAGTAACTAAAGATTTTAGACAAATATGGTGGAGAAAAAAAGTACAATATTTGCTTTAGAGATAAAGTGGAGTCGAACCATATATCTGCATAAAATGGAAATACTCAGATTTGTACCTAAGTACAGTACTTGAGTACTGAGTTTCATATAGTAAATTAGACTTCTACTGATCAGTTCAAAAGGTGAATAGTTTAATTTATTACAGTACGATCTTCTGGGAGCTCCATCAAATGGAAGAGTTTTATTCCTAAACATAAGTTTAGTGTACTTAGCAGTTAACACGTTAGTTCATAGTTAATTTATTCAGCATGCAGAGTGTAGCGGAGTCAGACTTGGTCACTGACGTTGACGTTTACACCGAAACTTCAAATTGGCCTCTAATTCTGCTGATAGTCTTAAAGGATTAGCAAGGACTGCTAACTTAAAGCCCTGTTTAGGCTCAGGCAGCATGCACACAAACTACATATGTACTCTCAACCACGATATCACTTTAAAAAAAAGAAGAGGAGCTCTGTCTGGTCTATATATTGATGTATGAGACACTCACGCAACCCTGTGGACTCCATTCGAGATGCCGTGTTGACAGTGTCTCCAAACAGACAGTACCGAGGCATCGTAAGACCCACTACTCCTGCTACCACTGGGCCTGCAAACATAGCAAGCAAACACACACACACACACACACACACACACACACACACACACACACACACACACACACACACTATGACTATGACGCATCTCCTAGACAAGTAGTACATCATAACCCATTTTGTGTGTCAATTTGTTTTCTTTCTAGACTCCTAATCAATTTTCATTTCAACAAAAGTACACAATTATTTTCCCAAAACAAGACGTCACAGCTATGAACTACCACTTCTGTGTGCATGAAGAAATTCATAGATTAGAGTTGGAAATCTAAAGTATGCAGTGTGTTAATTGGATGACAGCGCTCTAAGTGGATAGCGTTTCACTGTTCCAGGAATAAGTTCCAGACGAGGATAAAGGAGGTAAAAATACCTCTTTGCCTTAGCAGCTTGGGTTCCTGTACTCTTATTCCTCTCTAACATATATACCTTTTCTCACTCTGGAAGGAAGTTTTGATTTATTTATTACATGCCATATTACTCATTACACGTGCATGTGGCTCTTAAAGTAATCACTCATGGCAAATATGCAACATTACTACTGTATATAGAGAGAGCATTACAGCACAGAAAGGATGGATATATTGCTCACCAGAGTGCAGGCCAATACGAATTCTGACCCTCAGTTCAGGCATGTGCCTCATCTTGAAGGTCCCGATGCAGTGGAGGATGTCAAGAGACATGTTGGCCATCTCGGCTGCATGACGGTTGCCGTTCCTAGTGGGGACTCCTGAGGCTACCATGTAGGCGTCTCCGATAGTTTCCACCTTAATGCAAAAAAAATAACAGTTCAGCAAACACACAGCTGCATAGAATTCTCTTGATAAATAGTGGACATAAATTGAGGTGGCACATGTTTTCAGATCAGATTCAGGAGCAACAGAAGAAATATTGAACAACATCAACAACATAGGGAATCCTAGATCTAATCCTTTTAGAAACATTGACAGGAAACACAAAAAGACCATAAGCAGAGTAAAATCAGAGGTGTTCATCGTTACTATACACTCACCTTGTAGACATCATGCAGTCCAATGATGGCGTCAAAGAGTGTGTAGAGGTCGTTGAGTAAATCGACCACCTCGATGGGATCGCTGAGAGCTGAGATGGTGGTGAAGCCCACGATGTCACTGAAGTACAGCGTGACCTCGTTGAAATGCTCGGGTTTGACTGGCTTGCCTGTCTTCAGCGCCTGGGCCACAGACCTGGAGGAGGAAGATGATAAGTGGGCGACACTGCTGAGGTGCTGAAGTCTTGAGACTGCTCAAAGTAATCTTACATTTTCTTGGGCATCACAAACAGACTTTTAACAGACATTCAACCGCTGTCCCTTTCTCTTACTGATCATTGCAAACAGGCAAAGTGGCATTTCTAAAAACATGACTGAGATACACACAATGACAGCATGGTGTGACTCTCTCCTCTCAATGTGTTGGTAACTGGTAAATACAGGAAAGCCACCTCTCTTTGGCAGATCAGTGATTTAAAACACAAATATAGATTAAATATGATAAAGATTCAATAAGATATGATTAAACTAATCCAATGCAATGAAGAACAAAGTTGAGTACATTGTCTCACAAAAAGTATTCACCCCCTTGCAATCTTTCCTATTGTGTTGCATAACAACTTGGAATTAAAACTGATTTTTAGATTTTATGTAAGTGAAATTAAAAAAAAAAAGATAAAAAGATAAAAGATAAAAAAAACGACTTTATGGAAGAATGGCCAAACAGACATTATAAGTAAAAATAAGTAAATACATTTGGAGTTTGCCAAAAGTATGTGGGACACTCCAAATGTGTTTTCTTATTTTTTTTGTTGCATCTCTGATTAATGCCCTCCTTGCCTGGTCCGTGAGTTTTGGTGATGCCAGATTATTTCCATTTTCTAATAATGGATTTAATGGTGCTCCATTATATCATGTGACACTTAAAGTACACACAGCTGGGCTCTATTTAACAATCGATGTTGCCGATTGATTGCCATTGGGATGTTATTTAGGGACAATTCTAATGTCAACCCCTAAAACAGAAACAGAAGATCAGTTGAATTACAAATCATACAGGAAACACAACTGAGGTGCTGATCTGTTGCACATACTGAGGCACATCATGCAGTATTGTAAATGTGTATTCTTTGTTGGCCTGATGAAATCCTTTAACACATTATTGATTCCTTGATTAACACATTCCTTTAACACATTATTTATTTCTTATAATAAAAAAACAGCCTCCTATAGAAACAGACTGTGACTAATTCCAGTGATAGAATACATTCTACTAGCATGACATGGTTGCAAGCAAAATCTAAAGAAGATACCACTACAGTATGTCAGGGAGCAGCCACCCTGCTACACTGAGCACTGAGTCTCTACTAGCTTCAGGGAGGCCGTCTCTGACCTTTGACCTCCCTGAGGATACAAAAGTAAGCATAATCTGTTGTAATTGTGCTGATGCTCTACAGGCCTAAAGAGGCCATGATCTTTAGTGAGCATGACGTCAGTTTCTGTCGTGTGTCAGGTAAAGTTGCTGGACACTCACTTGGGCAACATCTGAGCCACCAGTTTGTCAGTCTTCTGCCTCTCCACCTCCAGCTCTTCTGTTCTCTCTCTGATCAGATCCTCCAAGTTGGAAGAGTACTGCTCCAACATGCGCAGCATAGAGTCGATGATGTTGGTCTTCTTTCCTTTGGTGATGTTCTTGAACTGTCATGTGAAAAGGAGGGAACAGGATTTTCATCTCCAGCTTGCTACTTTCAGACAGAACAACAAATAAGAACGAGTAGATGTCGATTGATGTGCGCTTTCAGTGTTTTACCAGTTTAAAGATCTCCTCAAAGGTCGGCCTCTTGTATGGCTCTTCATTCCAGGACTGTTTCATAACCTGTATCACATCCACCGGGGACTCGTCAGCAGACAGGACAGGCCGACACAACGGAGGAGGCTCTTTGAGCTTGCTGATAATCTCTGTCAACACACACAGAAATGCACAAAAACAGACAAAACGCTTTGTAAGTAAAAATCATTGTCTCTAATGAGATTTTCTGCACGCAATTTTGTCAAATAAACAAGAATGTCATTGGTGATTAAATGATCGGGCAGCATTTTCAGCAACAATCCTAATATTTGTAATGTTCTTTTCAGCTCAGTGTGAACTGTTTTGTGTATAAGGTGAGCGGAGAGCAATACAAAAATAGCATGTCATTATCCCCACAGGTGGGGAACATAAAAGACAGGATCTCAAATAGAAGCTGAGCAAAAATATTTAAAATCTTCATAGATCTTTTGTACATGGCCTTCTACTATGTCACCGTTTCTTTTCACGTATCCATCCTTTGGGGTTACTAATGCCATATCACTCACCCTTGGGCGGCATGTCCAGCATGCAGTAAGGTGAAGAGCGGGAGATGACCTCCTGCCCAATGATGGAGAAGCTGTAGACATCCCCAGCGAAAGTGCCCCTCCTCCTTAGACTGGTGCTTCTCAGCAGCTCAGGAGCCGTCCAAAGCAGATCTTTACAAAGATTGCACAAAGTAATAAATAAACAAAAAATATTGATCGGTACAAGCTTGGTCACTAAATTAGTGAGCGGATGCACATGAACTCACTTTCTGGCTTTTCCTCATCAGTGTCAATGCCTTGGGCAATCAAAATTTCATTGAACCCATAGTCTGTCACCTTCAATACAAAGCGGCCGTCTACCACACAGTTACGAGATTTGAGCCGTCCGTGGATGATGTCACGATTGTGCAGGTACTTCATGCCCTGATGACAGTTTGAGATAAACGTCTGAGCGATGAGGCAACATGACAAGATGGGAAATGGAACGCATGTTGGTCATTTTGTCTCTCTCACCCGAATCAGATCCATTAACAGGGAAGACTTGAACATCCAGTCAAGACGCACTTCCTCATTGTTGAGCAGATTCTCCAAGCTGCCCCTGGTGCAGTGTTCGGTCACAACGGCAAGGATCCCAGAGTCGCAGAACAGTCCCAGGAACAGATTGAGGTTCTCGTGCCTCATGTCTCGGAGCTGATTGAAAGACAACGGAAACATCAAGACACAAGTCACTCAGTTTGATGCGTTTTATTGTGGCCAGGGACCAGACCAGTCTGTATTTGGGGTTTCCTGGCAACAATGGAAAGTCAGTCATTTGGATAATGACACACATTTACTAACCTTGACAAAGACAAACTCAGTGTTGCTGTTGACACCTGATACAGGTCCACCGGGGCATTTCTTCAACCAAACCCAGTCACCCTGGGACAAACAAAACGTCTTTGTGAAACCAAAAACCAACCAAAAGGATAAATCGGAGTTTATTGAATGTGTCAGTTGCCTCACCTCAAACACAGCAACATTGGAGTTGTCTGGTGTGGACGCCAAGTAGCTGCGACCAGACACCGAGTGATGAGGTGTCTTAAAATCAAGCTGGCTTTTCAGGATACTTTCGTCATTGATCTTCTGCTCACACACACAGTTGAAAAAGGACGGGGCAGCTCAGAGTACATAATCTTTTACAGGCAAACAACTGCCATACATCACATACATTGCAAGGCTGAGAGAAGCAAAATACAGACAGTATAGACAGAGATTCAGCAAGGAACTGACCCGTTTGCTGAGTTGAGTGTTGATGAAGACTAGGTCGTCCAGTGTCAGCACTACCTTTGTTGATCCACCGTTACCACCTCCAAAGTTGAACCCAATCCTGCCACTTCTCCTGGACAAAAGAAAAAAAAGAAAAGCAATCAGTCTTTTTGAAAGATCACACAAGACCGGATGAAATATGATTCTTTCAAACTCTGCTGTACATACTTGAGACTAATAAAGAAGTTAGCTCCACATCCAATGACTGCAATGAACACAAGGAGAAGAAAGAAGAAAGTGACTGTGTCCAGGCCTTTGGGAAGAGAAGAGAAACACAAAGACAGTTTGAATTCACTGAATTATTCAGCAGTGCACCGGCTTATATTTATTTCCTGCATTGACACTACTTGTTTCCTCACCTCCAGTACACGCAAAGTATGGGCTAAACCAGCAGCCGGAGTCTGTGTAGGGCGTGCTGCCCGCAAAATGGATGGAACGACCGAGGTATTTCAAGCTCCCGACCCCTCCGTATGTATGAACTGCATCCAGAACATGCGTGGAGTAGAGATAGTGGCCAATGCCGCTGTAGTCCAGCACTACATAGCGAGCCTGCATGCCTTCACCTTCCTTGCCAGCCTTCAAGTGCTGATTAAAGCCTTCAAATTCAAAGCCGCCCTTGCTGTCACCCAGGATCTGACCGGTTACCCAGCGACCTCCATTGGCGCGGGCCTGCTCAGCAGCCATAGCTGTGTAGTAGATCATGTTGTAGATGGTGCCAAAGAATGGAGAAACCTTACAGCGGAGACAGTAATGTGATGATTTTGAGTCAATTCAAATGTTTGTATAAGTAACTTTGCTTATCCTCCTCTAGATTTGTCATATTTTTCTATTATCATTACCATTACTATACACAAAATTATCACACAAACCTCACCTGTTCTGGTGGGGTGCTGCTGCGGATTTCATAGCTGTCCTGAGCGTCTTTGAAAGCCTCATAGAAATTGTGTTCTCCAGAGTCCATAGTGATGGTGAGGACTCCGTCAAAGGCTTTGCGCAGCTTGGTGTCATTGCCAAGCATATAGTAGGGTGCATCGTTGTAGGGTAGCGAGTAGAGGAGGGTGTCGTAGGGGATAAACACGTAGCCACGGTCAATCATACGCATGAACAAGGCTGTTGTCAGAAGCTCGTACTGGGCTTGGCCACCAATCAGGACAGAGGGCATGCACATAATCACCACTGTGGAAAGAAGAGGGATTAAAAACGGATTCATCTGCATGATTCATGTGGAATAAAACAGTGTGAAGGACGTTTTAATGTTGTTACATTCATGTTTTTCTGTTCTTATTTCAGTCAACTTCACATCTAAAACTCACCTCTGACCCGGTCTGCTTCCCGCACTTTTTTCAGCGCTCTCCGAGGCCCATCCTTGTCAGACTCCATAGTCACCACAGGGTTGACAGGCAGGCCAAGGGCCCTCAGTGATGAGGCCAGCTCCTGTCCTGTTGCTTCCCACAAATCTGTCTCCTCTGAGATTATGGAAACATGGGCCCAACCAAAGTATCGCAAAACCGAGAAAAGTACACGGGAGGACAGTGGCAGCGGCCGCAGGAAGTTGGAATACATCCCTAATTTATTCATGTTGGGTTTGAGGCAAGCCCAGGAAAGAATCCCAACATCCCACTCTTTTGCATACAAAGCGGCGGAGGAGCAGTAGCCTGGGTTGGCAGGGCCCAGAAATGCAGCACCATAACCTTCCAGCTCAGCAAAGCGAGCCAGGGCACGGGATGACTTGCAGTCCTCATTGACCAGCGTGTAGTCATACCAGTAGCCTTTGTTGAGGTAGGGGTCCTTGTTTATGCGTGCAGTGGCGAGGCGGGCTGCCAAGTCAGGAAGTGCTTTGGAGTATAAGAGGTCACACGTCCAGGGTCCAACCAGGGCCACCTTGAAAGTGGTCGCCCAGGCCTGACAGGGCAGTAAGAAGAGTATGAGCAACGGCAGAAGGAGCCAGTTCCCACACCAGGTCCTGGAGCGTTGCATGGAGGATGATGGCAACTGTGGTTTTGATGATGAAGCTGCTAATGATTTGAACACACTATATCCACTGCAACTGTTTGCAGCCACTGTCCGCACACGTCCCTTTCTCTTCACTTTTGTTGAGTCGTGTTGCCATCGTGGGTGGTAGGACAGGTTGTGCAGAAAGCGAGGGTCTCTGTGACTTGCCATTTTCCTCTCACAGCTATGCTTTAGACACAGCAGGGGGAGCGGAGAGTTTGTGGTGATTAGCGTGACAGTGAATGTGTCTTTGTGGATAGGACTGCCTCCCTTGGCACTCAGCAGGCCTCTAGTCCAAAACTGGACAGGCGACGAGACAACCCCAAGTCATCACTGCCTCCGGGGAATAAGGAATAAAAAAGGTGCAGTTAGAAAATGTGTTGCTCAACAATTTAGTGTGATCTGCTTTTGCTTCTTAGGTTCTGTGACACAAACAAGGATACCCCAGGGCTTAAACAGTCTTGTACTGACATGATCCCTGACCTGAACTTGCAATTGTGGAGTGGTTTGTGCCATAGAATGTGATGTTGAATTGTGTCAGCATCCATCTGTCTCACTGAGTACATGGTGCCCACAGTGCCAGTGCTGTTCCTTGAAGAATTAATGGCTTGTGTGGCAAGCTGATAAGCTCTGCTGGGCCCATGGAGTTTAAAAAATCAAGTGCCAAGTAACGTGGAGCTAAATCTGGCCTTGATGTCTCCATTTAGTCTTGGCATCTCTTCCTTCATCAATAGTCAATCTCTTGAGATGTTCTCAGCCATTGATTTCTGGATTATTCTCCCCTCGGATTCTTAAAACCAGCATCTAAATTTGTACCAGCTGCTGAAATATCCGAGGATTAAATGATAGATTGATAGAGTTTACACTGGGGGTTCAGGTTAAATTAAGAAAGACAGTCGAACCATATTAATCTTCAAACATTAACTGAACATAAAGCTGTTTATTGCATTTATTGTTGCATTTATTGCATGCAAATACTTATGAACTACTTTCTATTCTGTGCTGGACTAACTTTAAAAATATTAAAGACTGTGATGCTGACTATAATCTTCTGTATTGGGCACTTTCATAACCAACGGTAACCCTGGCAATTTGAAAAGCTACTTTTAAATCCTGTTTGTAACTAATACACTAACATAGCTGACTTCATTCTGTGTTAAGAATGGCTGCTAATGTAAAAATAAGTGACATTGATAGCTGAGCAAAAGGCCTGACCAACCTGCCAGTGGTGAGGGGAACTTCAGTGGCAGCTAATGCTAAAATTCAGAGCATTGCTTCTGAGGTTTAAGGAACTTCAGCTTGAAAGAAATAAAAAGGTTCCACCAAGATAATGCTGGTTCATAAAGAGAATTTAAAAAACTTAAAGTCTACAGCTTAAAATACTGAAATAACTTCCCTTTAGTGAAACAACAGTGGATGACAAAAATGCTAATCTTGTGCTTGTTGTGTTGTGTGTATATTATAGCCTGACTGATACTGAATATTTTCAGGCCAACATCGAAATCTGAGAATCTAATGGTGAGTGGAGTTTTTTTAACATCAAATATGGCATAAACAAATATTTTGTTATTAATTCCTTTGATTAAATAAAGAAAATTAATTAAGAATTGTGACAATAATATACACTAAGTGGAACATTTTACAGCTAAAAGATGAACTTGTCAGTTCTCTCTGATAGACAAACTATAAAAGACTACCCATTTCTAAATTATCTCAAACTTAGTTTGGCATTTCTGTCCTGCAATCTGTTGTTCTTTATCAGCTGACAAAATATCGATATACGTATGTCTGCTATAATCGGCCCATTTATCAGCCTGGCTGATTTATCACTCAAGCTCTAGTTTAAATGTGCTTGAATCTTAATGAGGCCAAATCTGTGTTAAATCTTACATATAAACCACCTGTAGTCGTCAGTGGTTCAAAAAAGGACATTTTAAAAGCCAAAAATACTGGCTGATTTTAGTCTTTGCCTTCAAGCAAGCGGCGACCAACAGGCCTTCTAAAGTGACTAATACGGTCATTGGCTTATCAGTTCATAATAGGTTCAGAGTAGCACTGACTTATATGCTAGAATTGTTCTCAAGTGATACTGAAAATAAGAAATAGGTGAAATTATGTTAACACATCAAAATGCTTTTTACATTTCATGAATAGTGGCATTTTCTTTAGTCTTTATGAAGGGATTGAACAAGCCTTGGCGTTCCAACAGTCTCACCTTTGCTGGAGTAGCTCTGCTGCAAAGAAATTCGAACGAGGCTACAATGACACTTGATAGTGGTAAATCAATGACAATAAAATTCAATGAAACAGATTTAATAAGAGACAGCTCTGACCTGGAGCAGTTTCACTACATGCTGTAGGAGTCATATCGATGTTGGAGCCTGTCGTTGAATAGCATCATCCAAACTCCAGGTGGATTTAGTACACGGGAGTATACAGCAGGAACAGTGATCGTTGTCCTTTTACTGGGAAACAATATCATAGGTAATCCAAAGAGAGTGGAAAAAAAAAATGAATTATCTCCTCTTGTATCCAAGTTCCTTAAAGACAATACTGAAAATGAAAAATCTCCACATTTCCAGTAGTTGCTTTAGCTCTTGATGACCCCGTTTTGGACTGGGACCCACCCCAAACCACAGAGGGACAGTGCATGGAAAGAGGTGAAACCCCGATCCAGCGTCTGGATTGTTAAAAGCTGTCCGAAAGCTGTGGAGAGGTAACAGGTAAAAGAAAGGTAAGAGTGGGAAGGACAGGCAAGCCAAGCTTTGACTTCTCAGCCCTCTTTAGCTTCTAATCCACACAAGTGTGGGTAGAGTGTGTGTGTGTGGGGGAGGGCTGGTGAGGAGGAAAAAGAAGGTGAAAGTAAAGGTATGTTCACTCTGGATCATTTACACAGGAGCATAGATTTAGGTGCTGATGTAGCTTTAACGTTTTAAATAAAAAAAAACAAAAAACCTTGACTGACTCAATTGATAGATTCATTTCAACAGTCAGAACTGGGAAGAATCATACTAAAATGGTGGCTAACTGTACTGATTTATTAGGAGAACCATACAAAGTACATGATCTTGTGAAGAACTCAGTTCCAGTGAGAGTTAGTGTGAGAGTTTATGGAACTTCTTGTGCCAGAACAGGAACACTCCACTCTTCAAAACCCATGAACTTTGCCTTTGAAAGAAAAATAATTTCAACCCTTAGCTAACTGTCGTTCCATCATTGATCATCATGCACACCTTGACAAACTCCCTATTCTCTCAGCTATAAATGTACCCAAAGCAAAAAATAAATAAATCTCCTCATGCAAAGCAGAACAAAAAAACCCTTTGCAGTGATAATAATTGCACACGTATCCCCCATGGCTACCTTAAATTGTAGAATTGCATGTAATCACCTGTAGCTTGAACCTGGTGCAGGGATTAAGGCGCCCGTATCTGTAGCCCTGTATAACCCTGCTGCTGCAGTTCAAATCCCTCTGAGACGTTCACTTATGCCAAAGATGCTAACTGAAAATTTAGCATGGCTAAAATTCTCCACATACTTCAGTAAAATTGGTCTTTTATCCCATCATTTATCGATTGATCGATTATTTTAAGATGTCTTTAATATGACCATGTTTCTGACATCTTGGTAGCCTCCCTTCTTTTCTGAGATTGGGCTTCAAGTTCTGGACAAGATAAGAGTCAGAGTACAAAGGCATCTTACATATGGGGAGCAATGCTAATAAAGGCATAAGAACTATGTGAGCTGGAGCCGAGGGCTGAAAATAATCTTGTGGTAAGCTACTGAAAGCCTGCTGTTGCTCTGTTGACCTCGCAGCAGGTACAGTTCAATACAGCTGGATTTTAAACCTTTGGGGGCTTTTTAAATACAAAGATGCTCATAAATGACACAGTGAGCACATCCAACATATCGCCTTAGTGACCTCAGCTGAGCTTTTTGAAGACGGTCCCCTACATATGGAAGTGTGACAATGTGTTTGTTTTTTTGTCCTGCCTTGCACATGGATGGCAACCTTGCTGGAGTAATCAGATTAGTCAGGTGGGGCTGTGCTAAACAGATCTGCTGCCTGCAAGCCTCTTAAAAGTGACATGGCTAACGGCACTGACAGAGATCACTTCAAAGCAAGGTCAGACACACAGGCGGCCCAGTTGAGCAAAGAACCAGCAACTGCAGAAGTAGCAACACTGCACAATACTGACAGGAGGATACCAACATGTCTAACCATTGTCATTTAGCCCTAAATGTTATTAATCTATAGCCCAAACCAACAACCAGTCATGTAGGCAAAATATGCTAAATTAAGTAGTAGTCAGTGTCATTTATTTTAATTTTATCTGAACCTATCTAAATACACTATCTATATTCTAATATGACATACCTGTCTTTAGCAGCCAGTGTGATACTGGCATGTGCTTGGTCACATGACTCTCAAAGCTGTCATGTGATTTGATGATTTCTAAGTACATCTCTCTTGGAATTCTTTACTTTCTACGGAGAAGCTATTTGTCGAAGTTCATTAATCAAATACTGAAAGAAAAAAAAATCCTGTGGGAGGAGTGATAGAGAAGCTTAGACATTTGTCTCCTCCATGACCCCGCGTAACTGATCGGGTGAATTAAATTGGCCGCCTCCCACAGCGACGTCACTCAGTGTTCCCAGCAATCATCTGTTCAGAGCTGTAGGAAAGCAGGGAACCTTCCCTGAAAAGAGTGTTAATTTACATTACTATAACAAATTGTTAACTAGTTATGAGAAAAACTCAATGTAATACTGATGCCACTATATGACCTTCATAAGCAAACAAGAACATCAGCGAGAAGCTATTTCTATATGGTGATGTTCATGCCCGTCATCAGGTCAGATTCCCTGTGGCATCAGACAAAGCTAATTACTGCTAATTATGTATGTTCACCACCAGCTTCTTAGGAGCCAACACCACAGAGCTGGAGGCCCAGGCTATATTGCTGGGCCTGCTGGAGAGGAGGTAGGCACGGGAGAACCAGCTGTATCTTTATGACACCAAGCTATGGATCTCTTTGAGACACTAACGCTTTAGTCCACAGGGGCAGCCAAAATCAACACAAAATGAAAGATCCTTGTAGTAACTTTAAAGTGGGTGTTCGATAATAGGAAAGCCATCACTGTTCCTGGACAATGTCCTCCAAATTTCAATATTCTACTCACCTACACAGCACTCAACAACCGGGCTCCCCCTCCATCTCCGACCTCCTCCACCAGCACGCCCCCTCCCAATGCCTCAGATCTGCTGATGCCAACCTCCTGCAGGTCTCTGGGACCAAGTGCCAAACCTCGGGTGACAGGGCTTTTTAAGTCGTCGCCTCCTCTCTGTGGAACTCATTACCAAACCACATCAAAAATGCGCCCACATTGTCATCATTCAAAACCCACCCACCACATTTTTAAGTCCTAATCCATCTTTATTCTATTCTGTTATATTATCATCATTTCCCCCCCCATCTGTATTAAATATTTTACTGCGTGTTTCCTTATTTTATCCTACAGTATATTAAGAGTCTTTGAGAACTTTGATAAGCGCTATAAAAATAGGTATTATTATTATTATTATTATTGAATAACTGGAATTGGTCCCTGCAGATCTGTGGATGCTCACTGCAGTGCACATGTATGCAGGATATTCAGGATGTTTTTCCTCCACAATATCTATAAAAATCTATAAAGATGAAAGCATGAAGAATAAGCCAAAACATTTAGGAAACAATCAAATAAAAGTATCAGTTTCCAAAAGTTTTAAAAGATTGATTATACATTCAATTACTCAACTAATTGAAAATCTACTCTATACAATTTAATAGTTTTGAGGTTTACAATATATATATATTTGTTTTTATTAAATAATTACCCAGAACAGTATAATACATCTTATTAACAGGCACTAGAGAAATAACAGCAATACTATCATACAGTAGAATGTCATAAGTTAATAAACAGAAACAATTCAACTCAGACTTCACATCCGGAGAATCACACATTCAGAGGGTTTTCCCCTAATGTTGCGATTCCTCAACTTACTGGTTAATTTAACTCATATTGTATGTTGTTGAGTTTATGGTCACCAGTAGACTAGTATGTTCCAGTTTGTTTGTTTTTGACACTGAATTACAGATAAAGGGAAATGTCACACAAACACTAATTTGCAGAATTACATTTGCACATTAACTTAACTGAGCAGGTATCTCATTGTACGTCACTGTATCTCTGTCAAATCCTGGTCCAGCTGTGGCCGGTTAGAGAGCGGCAGCACCCTCTGTTGGTTCATCTGATACCTGAATAAAACAGAGATAGACGGCTAATTCACTGCATATAGTCATCTGTTAAAGCATCCCAATCTCTTTGATGTTAAGATGTTGAAAGACATTTTTGTCAGTTTTTACGGCTTTTTGAGTCCACACACTCATTTATTCTAAGCTTGCATTTGCAGGTGGCTGTGAAAGGAGGGGAAACAATAAATGTATTTATATTGCACATCTAAACATTTAACCTCTGGACAGTTACAGGAGTTATATTTTCCTTCCCATATAGTTGCAGCAGAAAAACACTTGATACAGCTCTCAGGACTGGATTAACCCATTAGTAGCCCCCAGAGCCTTGAAAAAAAGATAATTACTTTGTGGTAATTTGATGAGTCACACATTCAGTAGAATACTTGTGAGCACAATTTTACCTTAAATAATAAAGACATTAAAACTAGATTTTAGACTTGCCTTGTTGGTCACAGTCACGGGAACAATCCCCCTCTGCCTCTCCCCTTTAAAATATGTGAGAGATATTGTGTAACATATTGTGTAACTTGAGACCATCTTTCGACACTATCCCACTACCCGCTTTACCCATCCTTGACATGACATTATAAGTCTAAATGCTATGTGAATTTACACATTAAGATCACAATTGTCTGTTAGGAACAAGGAATATTAGGTCACAAAACACCCTTTTTACTCATATAATATATACTACAACTGCACAATTACTAACTCCAGGTTTATTGGGTGTACACATACATTCGCTGGTCAAATCAGAGGCGTGGCGAATGTCTTATGTCTCTTATTCTATTAATATGTGCAGAGGTCAAAAATGTGGAAATAAAAGGCCTCCAAGACCTTAAAAATATGCTTTAACTTCAAGGTAAATTATTAACTTCTCTGGCAGGACTAATTAAGCTTCCAGCTACAATGAACCACCATGACTGAATAGATTAGCAGAGAAATACAGTAAAAGGTTTATCTTTTTTGATAATAAGCAGCTGTTTAATAATCTTGATGATGTCATAGTGATGTCATCAGGGTATTATTAACTTGGGTTTGGAGATTACTGTATACTGCAATTTTTCTGTCTGTGTTACTGCTTCTGTGTGGGAGAATTAAGTACGTTTTGGAAGATGTGGAAATTTATCAGGCAGGACGAGTTTAACAAAGTACACTATCAGGCTGCATTATGGAAAGTGTAGGATTTAGTGATGTTGATGTTTGAGAACCGGTTGTTACATCTCTGTGTGTTTTATGTGCGTTTGTGTGTATGTGTTTCCCTCTGTCCATCTCTCTGCTGCATGGTGCTATATCGGTGTCACCGAGCTGAGACACAGACAGACACAGAGCAGTTGTTTCCAACCAATTATTTTTACATTTTTAAGTTAAATGCATCACTTTGAAAGCAATATTAAGAGGCTAGATCTTGTGAACAATTTGTGCTCTTCTTTCAGCAATGGTGGAATGGACAATTAGGCTACTCATGTAATGTACTTAAGTACAATTTTTAAGTACTTCTATTGTACTTGCATATTTCCATTTTTTTCCCTCATATTTCCAACTTCATACTTCTAGTCTATTACATCTCAGAGTGAAATATTGTACTTTTAACTTCACTCAATTTTTTGACAATATTAGTTAGTTAGGCTACTTTGCAGATTCAGATTGTTAGTACAAAATATACATCAACTAATAAACCAGAACTTATTATGAGGTAGTAGCTTAATTATTAAATATATCAAGTAGTAAAAATTAGCTCTACCTTTACCAGCTACAACATTAAAGTGGTGAACATATTAATGCATCAATAATTATAATCCAATGATATATGTCTATACCATAAATATATTGTATGAAATGGGCCATTAAGTATATTTTCATGCTAATGCATTTGTACTACAGGAATACTTTTTACAGAGTATTCTCTCTCTATATTTTCTTTATCGTGAGCAGCCTTTAGCAGTTCATTTTCTTATTTTTCTTGTATCATCCAAACTTGCATTTAACTGTAATTTGATGTTTTATTTAACTTAACATATTCTTATTGTGAAATAGCCTGCAAACAGAAAAGCATGATCATCCACAAGTATTTCAGTACTCAAACACTAGGTAACACAGACGTAAAGGCCTGAAAACTACATAAAAGTAGCCTACAGTTGCAACACTGTGAGCAGTTGAGTTGGCTATTTCTGCAACAGTTTTGGGACAGAAAAGGATCTTGCATCTTTGAATGGCAATTTAAAATAAATAAAACAGTTCCTTTAGTTCAGTCTGCAGGGAGTTTGAAAGTTTTAGGTGCACTGTGGTGCTCCAGGGCTCGGCCTATTTGTTGTCTGCCAAGCTCCCAGTCTCTGACAGCAGCACCACACAGGGATGGGTGGAGTAGTGTGGGAGGAGTACGTAAACAAAGTTTTCACTTCCTCTAATATATATTTAACATAGTCTATGAAGGGAATCCTGTTCAGTCGAGAGCTCTGCTGCAAAAATGTCATTTATTGACGTGCTGGCCATCATTGGGGGATTTACTGTTGTTTTCCACCTGCTGAGACTGGCCTGGAGATGTTGGTGTGGATTCAGACAGTTTGTTTTGTCGGAGCTTTGGCATGTGGATTTAAAGACATATGGGCAATGGGCAGGTAACGTCAAAGAAAATCTACAATGTGATCTCTTACAAGTTGCTTTTGTGGTTGAACAAAAGCTTGAGTTGTTACAGTCAGATAGCTGAGAGAGGACTACTCTACATGTTTTAATTGTCTTTCATGCTTTTAGGTTGCAGAAAGACTTCTTTACAAATAGATGTTATTTTTCTATGAAGGAAAGAACAAAATGCTGTACAATGGTTCAACCAGACTGACAATCGAAAGAGCAGAAACAGACAAAGATCCCACCAACAGTTATATAAGAATAGAAGAAGGCAGTCATTGGTAAAAGAAACAGGAAGATATTTACAACCCAAATGCTCTAATGTGGTTCAATGATGATCTACAGTCCCTGCTTGTCTGGTCTGGGGGGAAAAAATCAAAATCAAAGGTTATTTTGGGGGAAAATGGTTACAATAATATTCTCACGTTGCATTCAACATTGCTGAGTCGTTGATTAAACTTAACCTTTAATCATTAAATTTGTCTTCTTTAGGGGAAAAAAATATTTCAAATAATAAGCAAATGGGCAAAGGTTTTAATAAATCTAAAATGAGTGTAAAATGTATTCCTCTAACATGTGTGTGCTTTGTCATTTGTGCAGTTGTCACTGGTGCCACATCTGGCATTGGCAAAGCGTATGCCCATGAGGTGAGTCTCCAACTTCCTACTAGGGCTGCAACTAACGATTATTTTAATAATCGATTAATCTGTCGATTCTTTTTTCGATTAATCGATGAATCGGCGGGGAAAAGGCGAGTGAATAAAAACGTGTCTTTAGTCTTGCAAACTATACCACCCCTGCTTTACTACTGTTATTAACGAGCTAACGCTAACTTGTCATGCTTGTCAAGCTGGATAACGAGTAAACAGCAGCACCAGGAGAGCTACTGGAGGGACGTTACGTTCCTCACTTCAAAACGGAACAACAGTAGGATTCCGTAGCGACTTATCCTGCTGTTGAACTCCCTTCCTCCTCATCAAGGACTCCAACATGTTTACGTTTTAGGTGCTGAATCATCACCGTGGTGCTCCCGTGCCGTGTCGCTTTTGCATATCTTGCAATTAACACACTTTTTCGATTTATTTAGTGTGAAATTTTCCCACACCTTGGATGACTTAGGTCGTACTGATTTCTCTGCCTCCGCTGTGTGTTTCAGAACAACGTTACGGGTCTCTCCGATGGTCTTTTCTCTACCTCCGCTCTGCTCTGTGCTCAACTCAACTTTTTTTTTTTAATACTCAAACATCTCCGCGACTTATTGAGTGGCGTAATAATCGCGCGACACAACGAATCGATAATGAAATTTGTTGCCAACGCTTTTAATAATCTATTTTAATCTATTTTATTGATTCGTTGTTGCAGCCCTACTTCCTACTACAACAATTTCTCTCCATATTGGGATTCAAATTTCTACGTAGGAGCCAGACAGTTGGTTGGTATTTGTTAAATTGTTTTGGATTGAGGGTTTGAGGCGTCACCAATGCAGAGTGTTGTTGTTGGTTAAAACTTGTCTGTCCTGTATGTCTCCTCCTAGCTGGCACAAAGAGGCCTGGATGTTGTTTTGGTAAGCAGATCTGATGATAAGCTTCAAGTGATTGCCAAAGAAATAGGTGAGTGAAGAGAAAATTAAACTGCTGTTCTACTGCTGTTTTCCACAGGCGGCAACCTCCGGTTGTGAAAAGTGAAGCCAATGACGTGCCTTAAACTTGCCTTCTTTCTAATGGTCATCAGGGAGCAATTCTTCTGGTTGCAAAAATAAGTCAGATTGTATAGAGGTCTATGAAAATGATCTTACTTCTCACTGATTAACTCAGTAAACATGGTAAACATGAGGTTATGGTCTCAATCGCTAGTTTCAAGTCTTTGTCAATACAGCATGATGTTCATTTAGTAAAGTATGGTCCCATTAAGTGAAATAGACCATAAACAGGGCAGGCTTTACGGCGTGGCTACCTTGTGATTGACAGGTTGTTAACGATGCGTTGTCCGGTCCGGAAGTTATCCGTGGTTTTGTCTTACAACTTTATCTACTTAAAGTTAATTGTAACATTTTTGGTTGCCTAAAATGTATTATTCAAGTGACTCTCTAGTGTTACTTCTGGTTGCAAAAAACAAGATAGTGACTGCCAAAAATAAAGGCTTAAAAACTGAAGAAAGTTGTCCACAAACCAATGGGCGACGTCTCAGTGTCAATGTCCGCTTCTATATACAGTTCATAATGGTTTTTCCATTACAGTAAACACATTTGTCTTTCCATGTGCAACAGAGGATCAGTACAGACGAAAGACCCGCACCATCCAAGTGGACTTCACAGACAGCCAAAGTATCTACCCTGCTATAGCTGAACAACTACAGGGACTGGAGATTGGGATTCTGGGTAATAGGACAACCAATTACAGAGCACAAGTAAAGTACTAGGAAGTCATTCAGATGCTTTAGAAACTGAGAAATATTGCAAGCAATTTACTCTAGAAAAGTTGACATTGAAAAAGCTGGTGTTTACTGGAGCAATAAGTCATATTGGTCCGGGGAAGCCCCGTCTCCTAATCCAAGGAATTCAAGGAAAACTACTGTCCTAATACATGCATATCCAGGGAGGCAGGAAGTCTATTCACTATTAAAATACTCATAACTTGCTGAATTTTTTTAGTTTGGTTTGCTACAAAAGCCGGACATGAATGAATGATACAGGTAGCTTGGCTACATTTTTTATACCAAAATGCTTTTACCTCGTGTAAATAGTAACAGTAATAGTTATATATTATATCTAAAATGAAATAGTATGTATTACTGCATGTAAATTAGCTTGTGATTTTGTTTACAAATTTGGAAATTGTTTGGTTGAAGAGCTGAAGTTGGACGGCACCCGGTTCAAGGAGTAGGCTACTTTTGTGGTATTTGTCCCGCCCCTCCTACACTGTGATTGTGACAGTGACCCCCAAAAGATGAACATTTTTCAACTCCCGGCAGCCAGAAAAAACATCAAACGTGCTCAGTTTAATCAGTTGACATAAGACAACATTAACAAAGGTTGTTTGTGTCTTTGCAACCCTCACAGTGAACAATGTAGGAATGACCTACTCTGATCATTTTGCCTATTTCTTGGAAATACCAGATGCTGAACAGGTAACATTTGTCTGAATCTGAATTTGCACCCTAAATATAATTTTCTGAAGGCAATACAACAGATGATTTATTTTTTCTGACTCTGGGTCATGTTTGTCTCTAATATTTCTAACTCATAGTTTCTCTTGTGTGTTTATTCTGACCAGAAAATCACTCAGATTATCAACTGCAACATGCTTTCAGTCCCTCAGGTAAGATATCTATGTGAGTATTTACTGTATGGCTGTGTGTTTAGGAAGTCACCTTTTCTACTATATCTGAACTAAGTTTTATTTTTTTTTGTAAATAGCTACTGCTGCATACAAAAAATATGGTGATGATTTATATTGTCTTCACTCAGATGACCAGACTGGTTCTTCCAGGCATGGTTGAAAGGTAATGTCACAAACGTCCAGAAGTTACCGGTTGATCTGAAGTAAAGAGAATATTATGAATTTATGGACGTTTGTCTTTGCTCTCCTTCCCAGAGGGACAGGGCTGATTATCAATATCTCCTCTGAAGTGGGCGTCCGTCCACAGCCTTTGTTGTCCCTTTATTGTGCCACTAAGGTACTTTCTCATCCAGACATTATGTTATTTACATGTACACATTGATCCAAACACACAAACTCACTTACATATTCGCTGATAATGCACAACTTCATGACACCCCCTCTTCTGCTTGTTTTGTGACTTTCTTCTTTATTTCAGATTTTTGTCACATATTTCTCTCAGTGTCTGCATGCAGAGTACAAGTCAAAGGGAATTATTGTTCAGGTAAAGTATGGAGTACTAAGGTCATTCAAATGTACTAAAGCTGGAGGAAATGTATACGAAAATTATCATTTAGCCCTTAAAGTTTTATTTACTTTAAACAAGATATTATTTCAACATGTTACAAAAACAAAGAATTAAGCAAGAGCAATGCAGACGAAACACTCAACTAGAATTGAGAGGAGTTTACACTTGAAAATAATTGGAAATAATTATATCATTACACTGGCTTGTTTCTGTGTTGCTGCTTTTAAGGATATTTTACAGTAAGAGACTCAGTAAAAGTGGCCTACTTTTTGCCCGGTCAGTGGTATTATTAGGTGGGAAATAAATGGTGGGAAACCAAACAATTGGCTACACAATTTGACATAAAGCGCTATATGACATTTCCCATACACTTTAACACAGGTGATAGTCCCACTGGGCACTTACCTGTTCTCATTAGTTTGCTGTTGTGCTGCTCAATTCCCCTGCTCTGCCGAGGAAGCCCAATTTTACTGCGTTGTCCTGCTGCTTCCATGTTTGGTAATCCTCTCAGGAAGATGCTTGAGATACTGAAAGCCTGTTCTTGACCAGGTAACGACACTCTCTCCGAATAACATACACAGTCATTTCTGACAGTTAGCCAACTTTTTCCCTAGTGAACCACTGCACGTGAAATCTGGTTAATTACTTTTTTTTAACCAGATGTTTGGTTAATAACAATATCCCGCAGCTGGTGGGCACCGAAGAATTCCATTTCAAACCCTGAACCCTTAGGGACTTACTGAAGTCACCTGGTGGATGGTTGAGTGTGAGAGACTGTAAGGGCTTTAAATGGTGTGAATAAGAATGGGACAGTACTTTACTGCAGCATATACCGTTACCGTAAAAAACATTATTTACAATTATTTGATTTTTTTACTCCCTGATTTGAACGTCTTCAACGTTTTTTCCTCACAAAATGAGAGGTAATTTCAAATAATCTATTTACAGCTTCATTGACAAAATTAAAAGGTTTGATGAATAAATCTAAATCTATAAATATAATCAATATAATCTCTGCTTCCATTCCTTCGATTTCATGTGTTTTTATGTTTCTGAGTAAATGTAATTTGCCAGGCTGAACACCCAAGTGTCGTCCTCTTTGTTTACCTTTATTTACGTCTTCATGCTTCGGCTGGTAACCCCGTGTTTAACGTCACATTGCTATGAATTGTGGGTAATTCCATTGGGCAAAGTCTTCAGAAATGCAGACTTACGGTAGGTGTCAATAAAGGGCCCAAAATGTCTGCAAGAGAGCCCTCAAACACTCGATGGTTTGACATAGGAACAGCCCTTGGGACATTGGAGTTAGGTCCTTGACAATGCGAGCTGTAGCTACTTCCATGACAAGCACAACTAAAACACCATTTTAAAACCATTATCCACTGACGTTTCATTTTATAATGATGAGAAATAACAGCTGCAACTGAGGATTTTTTATGGCATGCATTCAACCTGAAGTGTATTAATTTCTAATTCCACTAAAACTAAACTTTTTCTCCTGATGCAGGTGGCTTTGAATTGTCTGTCAGAGTGTTTTATTCGGTTGAACAAACATTCAGCTCATAAAATCAACCGTTGCCTCCTAATGCTCTCACCTAGTCTATGGTTCTCACTGACACAGGTTATCTTCCTCTTTTTTATTTTTTATTTACTGCATAGGAAGTTGCATCCAACACACCGTGCTTTGGAGACTTCAGCACTGGACTCATTGTTTTTCAGTCTCAGTGCTCAAACGGAAAATTGCCTTTAAAAGTCATTAATGTGTATGAATGTAAAGGGAAGTTCAACCTGTCCAACCACAGTACATTTGTCCCTAGTGCGTGGCCCCCTTCATGGTGTCCACCAACATGACGAAACAAATGGCGGTCAACTTCTTTGTGAGGAGCGCTTCCGGGTTCGCCCGCGAGGCCTTGAACACTGTGGGTCACTCCAGCTACACTAGCGGCTGTCTGTCCCACGCGCTCCAGGTCAGAAGGACGAGAGACCGAATCACTCACGAACCGTCAGCTGTAGCGATATCTTAACCCCTCTCCTTCTCTTTCCCATCATCCTGCAGAACACGGCTCTCACAATACTCCTGCCGGACTGGTTACGCATGTCACCGTTCCTCGTGAGAAAGCTGCGAAACGTCGCAACAGCCAGCCAACAGGATGCAAACGTGTGCAAGCTGAAGGAGAGGCTTGGTCAAAAGGAGGAGTAGTCATGTGCCTGCGTCTGCACAGAAGTTCTTGCTGACATAAATGTTAACTCTTACAGATGGAAATAGGCTTCACCAAAGGTCCACTGCACAGATTTCTCAAAATGTGTGTCGTATCATAGCATGGCTATACTATAGTAAATAAACTACACTAAAAATGTAAATTGTTATATTTTGCCCATTTATTTATTCTCAGTTGCATGAAGTTTTGATTTATCTATGGAGCTAATCTGCAGAGTAATTATTTATATTAATATATATATATATACTATTACACAGAAATACACACACACACACACACACACACACACACACACACACACACACACACACACACACACACACACACACACACACACACACACACACACACACACACACACACACACACACAATCTGTTTGTATTGCATTTAAGCAATGTTTTAAATACATATTTTCTGTGATGATTTTACAATATTACAGTTGATACTAATACACATCACATTTGGCATATACTTACACCTAAGACAAACAGCAGTTTAATATGTACATCTACAGTAATGACATTTAGTATACAAGAGTCAGATCTTACAGCTTTTTCATTGACTGTTAAGCACAACTAAAGATGAAGCACACCAAAAGGTCATGCAAAATGGTCTTTTGAGCAACTTCCTAATTGTTAAATGGACCTTTCATGGATGTTAAAAGGTCCACGTGAGTGCTGCATCACTATAATAGCAGATGTGACAAGAAACGGTAAAATGTATTCTGTATTTTGTATTGTAAATAGCTTAAATTAATTGTGTAAAATTGTGACTACTTGCTCTGGTTTCAGCCTCGATCTGATCATCGGTCTGATTTGTCATTGGTCGTAGTTCTAACTGAGACTGGATTAGAATGGCTCTGAAGAGTAACTATCAATGTAACCATTTCTGATGTACTTTGACAGACTGCATCATGAAGCACAAAATCCAAGTGTAGTTTTCAAGTGAACATATACAACAGCAACAAATGCTGTTCATCATTCTGAGGTCACATGTATAAAACGGTTCCCTTTGGGAAGACTAGAGATGCACAGTTAAATAGCGAAAGAAGACACGTTTGCAGAACTACATGTGAAACAAAAATCAGACCTCAATTCAGCTCAGACAAACAAAAAAAGTCTTTGGATGACTTGGTCCAGCAGAAATCTGAGAATGTAGGTTATGCATTAACACAATACCATTTAGAAACGTTTACCTTGGTCAATTGCTATCACAAATTCATAATTTCATCCCTGAAATTATGTATATAAATTTCTATATTAAATGTCGTAGACAACCCGTATTGCTCCAAACAAATTGTGTTGTTGTTTTCTGAGTCTTTGACAGATTTCTTATTTCCGCCTCATGTGAAAAGACAGATTTAAAGCTGATCCAAACAAGAGGAAGTATCAACATAAACCACACCCACAAAAGTTAGTATTCCCACATTTATTGGCTCAATCTCCAAGCCCATTCAAGTATATGTAAATAGGAAAATAACCTATTTAAAAACCTCAAGTGGCTTATTCTAAAAATGCACTGTGTGATCAGGGGCTGTGGTCCTTTTGTAAGCTTGAGTAAAACAACAAAAAAGCTTCACTAGTTGAACATATTGTAACTGGTGCTACATAGTATGACTTATGTGTTAAATATACTTGTAACCACAGTTTAAACTCACGCAGATAAGACTTTGCTGCATCTACAATACTAGTGAACGAAACGGGCGCGCATGCTCACAGATCAGTGTATGTGACTGGGGTGACCCCGTGAATCAGGAGCGTTGGCCCCAAACTATTGGTCACTGCTTCCACCTGAGCCAAGTACTGCTGTGACTGGCTGCGCTGAGTGGTGGGTCGAGGTAAATACAGGAAGCGAACAGCGGCTTGAGAGCTGTGCTCCATCAACATGCAGTTTACTGCGGACAGGAACTCCTCGGACAGAGCTCGCGTGGGCTCTGCAGGGGGCTCCCCGTTTGGCTGAACATGGTGCTGCACCACAGAGTCCCAGGGCACGATCTTTATCGACGCCCTGATCCTCAGCTTCCTCAGCAGCTCTCGGAACGTCTCCTCGTTCACCACCCAGCCCTGGTCGCTGGACTCCGTCTCCACGTTCAGGAAGATTCTCATTCTTGCATGGCGCCACTTGTTGGACATGTTGAGCACGCAGGCCATCTGCAGCAGGAACAGGCTGCACACGTCCTCGTAATCCCGGCTGTCCGGCTGGAGCAGGTTGAGGGGCCACACATCTATTGTCCGCTCCGACCCGTCCACCTTGCTGTCTTTACCCTCTCCCTCCAACTGGAAGAAATAGCGGGCGAGGCACACGTTCTTGTTCATTTTAATGGCGTCGGAAATGATGCCCACGTACTCCTCTGGCGACAGCCAGCGTGGGCTCTCAACATGTCGGACCGGTGGGAAATGGGCCTGCAATGAAGGCAAGTCGACCCCAAAATTATATTCGCCCTCACTCCCTTGCCCTATCGAAGAGTCACAGAACGCGGAATCTTGTAGGAAGAAGTCCTCGGGAGTGCAGCTGTCGTAGAAACCAAGAATCAGTGTGTTGGGCTTCATGCCACCTTGTAGAGAGAAACAGAAGTACGGATAAAGAAACATCATAATCTGTGCTGAATGCGGGCATGGCAGGGATGAGAGAGCTTACCGAGGCCTGTGATGCGCAGCAGATGCTGCGTTCCCTGTCTGACGGAGGGGGACAGCGTCAGGTCTACAAAGGCCTTCACATCGAGTTTATCAACTAAGCTCAGCCAGAAGTTGTACTGCTGCTGAACCGGGTCTGATGGCAGAGAGTCTAGAACACAGGAGTAGTAGGAAATGTATTTCATACATAGATTTGAAGAGTACAAACAGTAATACAACACAGGGCTTCGATTTATAGATACATTAGTGGATGAAGTTCTCAGGTCCTTTACTTAAGTAAAAAGGTAAAAGTATCACAATGTAAAAATACTCCAAAACAAATACAAGTCCTGCATTTAAAACCAAAAAGTACAAGTACATAAGTTAAGTTTATCAGCTTTAGTGCAGCTAAATGTACTTGAGCTGCAGTAAAATGTCTCCTGGACCTGATATATTATTATTATCACATTATTATACTGTCAATAGTGGTAAATCAGTAGCTGGTTGAGATGGATTTTATATACAAACTAATACAAATCTGGTCCAGTGGTTCCAACGGTTGACTATTCTTAACTGAAGTTTCAACAAATTATTGGTCAATTTGACTTCTTTGTAAACGATCCAACACTAAAAAGATACAATTTAATATTTTTAGCATTGGATCACTACTAAGTACATAAAACATATAATACTTTCCACTAAAAAAAGGAAAATACTCAAGTAAAGTACAAGTACCTCAAATTTAAACTACAGTGCTTGCGTTAATAGACTTAGTTACTTTCCAACACTGGCGTTAACTTATCTGATTGCAACTGTGCGTCAGTGAATGAATGAAAGAACCTGTCAGCGCCTTGTTTTCTGAATCCTTGGGTTGCATCACATAATAGAATTTCTTACAATTTGAAAAGGATATTTACCTATATAGCAAAACAAACAAGGAGCTATACATTTGGCTGAATTAAAGGATGTCTGGTGTAAACTCTCAGGTCTGATGCAACAATGAAACAGAGGAAACTTATTATCTTATTAATAATGCAAGAGAAGCAGCAGATGGAAAGTGAAAGCCCACGAGGTAGTCTTCCATGATGGTGCCTGTGACTTCAGGGAAGTCAATCAGATCTGATACACAACCTCAGTAATATGCGACCTACTCTAACATTTCCTGCTTGTTCATGTGCTCGCAGATAGAATGATAAGACTAATCACATGATGCCATGTTGATTGAATATATCAGTGAAAGGCTTCCAGACACATGAAAAGGCCAAAAGGTGAGTTTCATTTGGCTTCTAAAATGACACACAGATAAGATTAATTTAATACTGTTGTGGATGGCCAATCACAGACCATCCACAGAGAATTACCCAGATCTCCCAGCTGCACGTGGCCCAAAACATAGAGGCCTCCCTTCTTCAGCTGGTTGACAAACAGGATGAGCTGACAGGACGAGCGAGGGTTGGCCACCATTAACAACATCTGCGGCCTCCAGAACTTCACGTGGTCCTTCCTCACATCCAGCATCAACAGGTACTTACGGACCTAAAACAAAAAGAAGACGGCATTGTTGACACGCTGTGGCGCTGTCTGTTCATGTGTGTGTGTGTGTTTGTCTCTGCATGAGTCCAGATACCTGATGGAAAATGAGAGCCTGGCTGATGTAGCCCCAGCTGCTGGTGGGCGATCTGTAGTGGAGGAAAAGCAGCAGCAGTAACAGGAGGACGATACTGCCTGAGGAGTACACGGGGTTAATGACGAACATCATCACTAAACAGCTCAGGATGCCCAGCAGGCAGGTGTGCCAGGAGAAGAGCTGGAAGGTCGGCCTGTTAAACACACAGAGACAAAAAATAGAGGCCGCCGGTCACATTAAAAACAGAAGACAATAAATATGGCTTTATTGTACCGTATATTATATGATAGTAATAAATCCAAGTGAGGCTGATTGGGTTTTAAATATATATATATTGTTGTTTTATGTTTGAGCCTGTACTCTCTAAAAGAAGACACCTTTAAGCTAGCTCACAGTTTCAGCTTTTCTTGTGTCACTGAGCAATTTTAGATTTATGTTCTTACTTTATTTTCCAGAATTCATGGCCACACTCAATGATGGTACTATGAATAAGTAACAGCTGTTTCAGAACTGAAAGCCTAAAACTTTTCCTTCTCGGGCAGTATTTAATATTTTACCTCAACCGCAGGTGTTTTTGTTTGTAATTTTATTCTGAAAATAACAATTACAGGCTGATGAAAAACATGATAACAATGCCGACTGATTGCTTATGTTTCTTTTAACAGCGATTTGATCTTTTATTACCTGAAATTTGGTGCCGACGCCCACTCAAGAGCCAGACAGGCCAGGTCAACTGCAGCGTAGGCAAGCAAGTAGAAAACAGTCACTAAACCTGCCACGGCGTTGAGCTGGCCTGCAAACACTACGCACTGAAACACAGACGCACAGCAGCTTAGGACACCAGTCGTTATTCTGGAAATATGGGACTGCATGCCGCAGAAGCTCCACTCACCTGTGCCAAACCCCAGGTGTACAGCACCGCCACCCACGGATTGCCGGAGCTTGTTGTGATTGTAGCCGGGGCTAATGGCAAACCTGTGAGGGAAAAACAACAGTCTGTTAGAAAATGAGTGAAGTGGGCACTGATATGATGAGCCAAAAACCTCAAGCCGTACCAAAGAGGTGATCCAGAGCGAGAGCGTGGAGGATACGGGACGCTCCGATCATAGCGCACATTGCAGCTGAAAGGGCAGCGCAGAATATCCCGACGGTGACAAACGGTGGCCAGATGTTTATCCTCTGGAGGAAGCCATAATCCTGAATCAACAGGGTCCTGAAGAAAAAGAAAGCAATTACTTTATATTATTGATCTCTCTTTAAGTATTCATATCAGACAACACCACTATGAACCCTTTCAGACCTGTCACATGTGGCGCTGACCAGGATGAAGAGGAGGATGTAGGCCGTGAAAGTGTAAAAGACAGCCACGATGGTGCCTTTAGGGATGGAAACACTCGGAGTCTTCAGCTCCCCTTCAGAGACATGCGGAGCGAGAGCAAACGTCAGGGTGTGCATGTTTGTGTGCACAACGCATATTTACTGAATTGCTACGTGTGTTTAGACAAATCTCTCGTTTGACAATGTTCTACATAACGACATGCACATAAATCAAAAAGTAAAAGTGGCAATGGCATCCTGGCAAAAAATACTCCAGTTACCTTCCACCAATGTGATTATACATGTGAGACAACAAGCTTTAACCTGACATGTTGGCTCCAGCCATAATCCCGGTGCAACTGGTGAACATGACCGCAAACACAGTGGCAAAAGACATGACAGAGTTGGTGCTGTAGTCCAAAGAGTAACCAGCTGCAATGACAAAAATGAGGAACAATAGCGAGACCTTGAATAGATGCCCCCAAAAATATACAAGAGTCAATGTACTTTCATATCCTCTCTCTAACAACAACATCAAGCCCCAAACACTCACAGCCCAGGTTGTTCCTCAGAGTGGTGGCGTTGAAGCCCGTGTAGCTAGCGTTGTAGCGGAGGGTCTGGTTGCCGGCCCCCTTGTGGGCGATGACAAAATCCCGAGGTTTGACCGCCACAGAGCTGATGAAGATGGAGAGCAAGGATACAGTGACCACCAGCAGGATGACAAAGGCGGTGCGGGAGTAGATGTGGGCGCCCACCAGACACACAAGCAGACACAGCAGGAGGACCGCTGAGGAGTACAGCACCGTGTACCAGTAACCCTGAGGAAGCACGCGCACGCCCTCGGACACAGACGACTCTACAGCAGAGCAAGAACAAAACTGAGAATCCTCAAGAAAAATAAGGGGTGTGTAGCAGTAGGTGGAGGTAGTTTAGTTCACAAAAAAACAGAACATGAACCAAAAACTTACCAGGATCTGAACCGAATACATCGAGGATCGCCTCCACAAGACCCAGAACGTACTCTCCACATGCAAACACTTTGGCCAGGAAGAACATCAAACCAATGCTTCCTCCAAACTCTGGGCCCAGAGACCGGCTTATCATGTCTAAGCACATTTTGTTAAGGCTGGTGTTTCAACTGAAATGGCAAGATCA
This sequence comes from Cebidichthys violaceus, assembly GCF_023349555.1. Taxonomy (NCBI): domain Eukaryota; kingdom Metazoa; phylum Chordata; class Actinopteri; order Perciformes; family Stichaeidae; genus Cebidichthys; species Cebidichthys violaceus. The sequence continues at coordinate 10,457,250 of NW_027176373.1, forward strand.
AGCAACACTCGGTGGACAAAAGTTTAGTCTCTAAGGATACAGTAGGCTCCCCCACCTTGTATAGCACCGTTGGTGGAAATGGCACAGATGGACAGTATTGTGAGCGATATAATGGTGTAGGCCACAATCACCATCAGAAGACCCTGTAACAGCCCCGCGTGACCGACCACAAACCCTGCAAGAGAGAGATCACGTCAGTGTTAGTCACTACTGTACAGTACAATGACTCAGTTGTGTTGTATGGGATTCATGCTAACTCCCACTGTATACAACCCAAAACTGCCTTCTAGTCTCTTCACACGCTCACCAGTTCTCAGGAACAGCACAATGCTGAACATGGAGAGGATGGTCGGCACCATCACCCCGAAAAAAGTGTTCAGTTGTCGAGGGTCTTTGCTCGGTGTCCCGGGACCAGATTCAGTGGCGGTGTCCAACTCCACGCCGCATGCCGCCGCGGTCACAGCCAGGCCGCACACCCCTGAGGTGATCAGAGGGGTGCGCTCGTTCGACATGGTTGGTGCGAGGAGCCTGGGATCAGTCTGTCAAAGACAGAATGAATGAGGATGGGTGTCAAAACAGAAAAAGAATATATACATACAGTATTGAATCAACTGCTGGAAGGCAATAATTCTGACATGCTTGTTGTTCACTACTCTTGAGAAAAACTGTCTGCCTGGCTGTATAGCACTCCGCATGCTTAGAAAGGAAATGGGTTGAAGTTGGAAATCATGGTCTCTTTAGTCACTTTGGTTTATTCTGTCAGCTTTGCCATCATTCAGCTCCACAGACAGATGTATCCCATGAGCAGATGCCCCCCACAGACATGTTGTGAGAAGGCCTGCAGGGTAAAGGATGCTGCATGCCCCAGATGCACACGGTCCACTTTTAAGGCACTTTTATGTGTCCTTGTTGAACAAGTTCCCATCTTTTACGGACAAAGTGTGACCATTTAACAGTCACGCAGCATATCATATCAGCGTTACTTATATATGTAACTTATATGTGTATACAGCCTTTGTTTACTTGATGTATTGTTCTCTGCAGCAACAAGCTGCAAACACACAAGCATTTTTGTCACACCCATAAACACACAGTGATGTTTGTAACCTTGCCAGCACTGGCTAGAAATGAAGATCATCATGTGATCTTTTTGAGCAGCTGACAATAAAGTGGGAGTTTGACAAACCTTCAGATTTAGCAGCTTAACACAAGCATGCTAATTTAAATCAAGCAATTGTTCGCCAGCACTCAGGTGCCACACCTGGCTGATACTACATATGTTAGTACCTGTTCTGTTACTTTTTTTCCACAGGCAGTCACTTCCCTTCTTTACGTCCCTTTACTACAAAACATTACAAATACTCTGCGAGTGGCTGTGGCTCACACTGCAGGTTGGTATTTGCAGTCACCTGATTCACAGCTGCTTGTCTGTTTTTACATGCAGCTCAAAAGCGAAGAGCAGACATCTCATCTGAGCAGCCTGAGCATGCCCCTCTGTGTTCAGGTGACCGTGGTTGTTTTCTTTCTCTCTGATCCCAGCATCGCTCAACTTTTCCCATGTTTTTTTCCTCAAAGAGGTAGTTTTCATCACTGAAGCTGTGGACAGAGTCGCCTCAACAACACTGCTCTCTGTGAGCTATGACGTCATACAGGAATCACATGACCACAACACGATGGGACATGATCTCCTAATTATTATAGGGATCACACCCAGTTACTGATTCTTTTTTAACTAAGATGTTCACAGTATTTTACCTTTAGCCCTGAAACAATTAGTCCATTAAATCGGTTAGTCATTTAATCATACAATCATAATTTTTAAAGCAAAAATTCCCAAAAAAAACCTCTCTGGTTCCAGCTGCTCCGATTTGACAATGTTCTGCTTTTATTTGTCCCCCAATGTGTTTTAGACTGTTGGTCGGATGAGCAATTTGAAGCTCAATGACTTATCGATGACTAATCAAGAGAATGGACAGATCATTCGATCCTGTAAATAAAGGTGCAGCTCAATTTAACAAATGCATGCATGTTTCCAGTGAGCTACTCTATAGGCATCTCTAGTCCTTGCTGATTAAAAGTAATTTGGCTGTTTGTATTACAGTTGCACAACATTCACAAATATAGTAAAATACATCTCATGAAACATTCTCTCAACCCCATGATGGGGAGATGAGTTGTGAGCGGTTTAAACAGGGAAGTAGTTTACAATAAGAACTGTTTACTGTCATGTACTGATCCATATCAACTGCTCTGCTAGTTCCCTTATACTCCTTGATGGTGGAAGTGGCTTAGCCTCCCCGGCCATACTCTGCAGGATGCTGTCAGTGGCGCACTGAGCTAATATCTCTCACGGCCCATGCAGACCGCCTAAACCCACCCAAAGAGGCCCTCTCGGGGTCCACGGACCCGACTTCAGAAACAAGTCGGTCACCAAAATAAATCCCCGTTTCCGTCACATACACATACGTGAGTGTGGAGCAACTGCAACATTAAAACTTTACGTCTTTTGTGAAAACATTGGCTGAATAATACGTCATTTAGCAGCTTACTGATGGGTAAATGTTGTTTACGTTTTGAGGCTCTCTGCCAGGAAGTGGCCGCGCCGGGGCGGTCATAAAGCAACGCACCCGGTGAATGACACACGCACACACTGCGCGAGCGCTTCAGCTCGCGCAGTGTGTGCGTGTGTCATTCAAACGGCAACATCCAGGATGTGTTCGGTCAGACGCACCCTTTGATGTCCAGTATCCCCAAAACACCGAGGATAGCCTAACTTACCTCGATGAACCTCCACGGGACAGTTTCACCCACTTCCTACTTGTTTCCGTGGCCCACTGAGTGAGGTCTGCCTCTCTGCTGGTCTCAGCTTTTAGTAGAAGATAGCTCGGGTCAGATGCGCAGTGGACGGTCAAAATATAACCGCAGCAGGACGGTGGACATGACAGGACATGAGCTGTCCCGAGAGTTGGATGCTGTGAAAGATGTGCCGCCCAATAACAACACAGCAGCCATGGCACGCCTCGTTCCCCTATTATTTGTTCAAAAGTGTCACGGGAAGAGCAGAATCCGACCATGTGACTGCCAAAAGGGGAGGGCAAAAAAGAAAATACCACAAACTGTATGAGCAAAGGTACTGCTGCTTGCCTAAAAGTCACCACGCCCCTTACTTGCAGTCAAACGTGACATCACCAATAACGTATTAATAACTTCCAATACATGGAGCCTACATGAGGTGGTGAGTGGTCAGTTGTTAATCTGCTGTGTCCACCAAGATTATAAAAAACTTGAATGCATACACACACATATATGACCATGGTAGTGTAAAGTTGTTCTGTCGGCTGGACTGTAATGTCTCTTCTACAAACCAGGGGTCACTGTTGGGACAGAGATGGCGTCCATAAATAGAAAGGGAGGGAGGCGGGTCATTGTGTAGCAGGGCTGACCTGTGATGTCAAGTGAGGTTATCGTTAAAATATTTGGATTTTTTTTTTTTTTTATCATAGCAAAAAAAATTGAAATAGTCTATATAAGCCTTTGTATCCACTCTGCTCCAGAAAAAAACAGACAAGCACTGACAAAGAACAAGGGAATTGATATGGGGATTGTGATGTTATAGACATGCAGCATCTCCTTCATCTTATTTCACAAGCTTCTCAATAAATGGTTTCCAGTACTTTGCCCATGTCTTATAACACAAAGCAAATGCCAAAATGTTACGTTCACAAACAGTTGCTTATTTAGAAATACAGAGAATAATACGCCTTTATTCAATCAGCTTCAGATAGACGTATAGATAGACAGACAATCAGACAGGTAGGTAGATAGATAGGTAGATAGACAGATAGATAGGTATAGATATATAGACAGACAGACAGAGAGAGAGAGACAGACACACAGAGAGAGAGAGAGAGAGAGAGAGAGAGAGAGAGAGAGAGAGAGAAAGATATATATATATATATATATATATATATATATTATGTATATATATATATATATATGTATATATATATACATATATATATGTATGTATAGATAGATAGATAGATAGATAGATAGATAGATAGATAGATAGATAGATAGATGCATTGAATGAGTAGTGATGCTAGAACGTTGGGGGGATTTTTGAATCACATCCACATTTATCCACATCCAATTTATGTGATGTACATTGTGTAACATCAGAGTGGAGAGGATGGGCATGTATGTTCACAACGAGCCCATGCTTTCACATATTTTACTCATTGTGCTGCATCCTGAAAAAACATGAAATGAGCATTAGTAAAAAAACAACAACATTGCATTTGTAACATGAGCAACGTAAAGGATCAACTCATAGTTTCTCCCTCTGAACACCTCCAACTGAGGAGTCCAGGTGACAAAAGGATCCCCAAACTGCAGAGTGATCTGATCTGAGAGGGGGGGGGGGGGGGGGTCATGGGATTACTAGTATTTAAGAGATGGGTGTGGTTGAAACATGCTTCATGCCCAGATTTGAGGATCCTTCTGCAAGCGCCCACCGCGTGATCTGGCTGCTTGTTTCTGAATAATGATATTCAGAAAAAAACCGAAAAAAAAAAAAAAAAAAAACAGGAACCGTGTGGATAACTGACCGAGGGGGCCGCGGCTCATTATACTGTGACAAAATCCACGCAGTCGGTCTACTGACGGGTTGATGTCTTGCAGCTATAGAAGCATTTCTCTTTTTGTTTAATGGCATTATTTTGTCATATGAGGCAGATTTTACTCAGTAATTCATTGTCGGCTCGGAGGCGGTTGTCCTGATGAAGTGTCGGCAGAGGGAGGAGGAAACCAGAGAGAGGAAGGAAACGAGGATAACGTCACGAAAAGCAGAATCGGAGTGAAACGGACTGTGTAGTATTTAATGGACAGAGCTTGATGCGGGCCGAGCACCGAGCCGAAATTCTGTTTGTTTACGTCGCATTTGGACAAAGATGTTTTTGTTAACTGGTCGGGCGTGAAAAGAAAAGGAGGGGGAAAACATTTCGAGGAGGAAACGGCAACACAAGCAGCAGCAGCAGCAGCAGATCTCATCTTTTTTTTTTTTTTTTTTTTTTCAGGAGGCTCCACTAAAGCAGAGAAATGGAAATGTGTGTAGCCCTCCTCCGTTTGCCTGTTCGCTGAAGGATTTGGGAAACAGCCTAATCGTGACACACGGACTTTAAAGTGGATCTCATTTTTTTTTTTAATGAGTGATAAAGACGTATAGTTAAAACCCTTTCCACGGGATTTCTTTTTTTTTCGGGGGACGTTGCTTTTTTTTCGCGGAAGGAGAAAAAAAAAAAAAAAAGCTGCAAAATCATCGGGAGAATTAACAGGTAGCCACCCCATTATCAAACACGGTGACAGCTGCTGTAGGCCAGCCCGGTGAGCGTGAGATGGCTGGGCGATGATGTGCTCTATTCGTGGCATCATTTCGACTAAATGAACTTAGCTACATCCGCATTTTAGGAGCTCAGCATCTGAAACGAGATGTGGCCAAGGCCTCCATCAGCCGCTCGCTGCTGATCGATATGTGATGTAGCCTGCTTTCACGGGGCCTGCCCTTCTTATTTGGATACACTGGGCTTCTATAAATGCGGCGGACGGTGAAACAACCCCCCCCCCCCCCCCCCTTATGGAGTACATCCTATATATCTGAATCTGGCTTGTACCCGCTTCTTTCTTTACTGCGGCTTTTTTACACCGCGAGAAGCTCCCAGCAAACAGGCCTATGCGTGCGTGCGTGCGTGTGTGTGTGTGTGTTAACCTGGGTTAGTGAGCGGAGCCGCACAGTCTCTCTGACATTAACATTTGCTCTGTCAAACATGCAGCGGCTTCTGCACTCCATCTCCAGTTTTACAGATGTAGTCATGCCATGTCGGTGTAGCTCCACATCAGATGTGCATCCGAAGGGGTGGGGCCAGGCAACACTTTCGGGCATCAATTCTCTCTCCTTGTGTTATAAAATGTGCTCTTTTAAAAAACAAAAAAGAGGCCACGACTCCCCCAGATGTTCAGATGAGACTTTATTGTAACGTTAACCTTCCTCATCGTCGTGGAGGAGGTACAGCTTGTCTGGCCATGCATCAGTGCAGGTGGGGTCTGTTGGCTGTGATGTGTGGGGTCTTTTTTTTTTTCTTCTCTCCGTCCATCGGTATGACTTCGTCACAGCTCTGCTCGCCATCCAGTCGATGCTTGCAGGCGACTCGGAACATGCATCCGAGCATCTGGTCGGACCCATCCAGGCCTGATCTGTGATGCATCACCCCCCCCCCCCCCCCCCCCCCCCCCCCCTCATCTTTTTATCCTCCTCATTGGCTAAATGAGCAGCTGTGCCAGGAGACTGAGACCCATGATGCGCCCCTTTTGGCTTCCATTAGTGCCGTGTGATCCATCTGGTCGCAGGTCCCCCCCAGGGAACAGTGACCTACTGTAGCTAATTGCTCTTCCTTTGCAGTGTGCACTGTATGCATGTTTGCTGTAGATTTGAATTGCTGCACAAATGCAAATAGAAGCTCCCTGTTTGGGAAGCGGTTTTGAATGTGTAACTGTGCTCCTATCAGGAGCAGGAAATGCTGTTTCCTCCTGAAAGCTTGATGTGATGTACAGTGTGAGAGCACCCAGTTGGCTAATAGCTAAATGATATAACTCCTGCCATGTTAATTCTTCCAAACCGCAGTGCCTCCGACGACATAAAGATGACTGTATCCAGCATTAGCACCAGTTCTAACTTGATACACAACCTGTAATTGCACAGTGTAACAGGTAACAGGTTCCCTCGGCTTTAGAGGGAGTGTTCAGTGCTCAGTATCTGCTGCCTGGTAGCGATGCTGGCTGCTCGATAGAGGGTTAGTCATTACAGATTATTCTCCTCTGTTAAACCAGACATGGTTGCACAGCCATAAACAGATTACAAGGTTTTTTCTCACTGTGTGGGTTCAGTAAACCGTAGAGATTAAAATTTGTGTGTTTTTATTTTATTATTTCATACAAACAGTGTTTTAAGTAAATTATTTAACCTAATTGATTCATTTTTGATGAAAGTGGACTCCTGGATTATAGTGGATTATCAAATCATAAAACTATGCTAATCCCTGTGGGGCTCACTCATATACATCGGCAGTCATTTTTTTTTATCAATTATGAGATGATACTTTATGTAAATCTGAGACTGACATTTTAAGTTTTTCCACGACCAACAGGTGACAGCTCAGACAAATCCAAAATGAGTGAGCTGGAGCAGCTTCGCCAGGAGGCCGAGCAGCTTAGGAACCAGATAAGAGTGAGTCCAATGTTTTTAGAGTTTAGTTTTCATCCACTTGTATATTTACATGTTGTGTGATGTCTTATTTTTTTCGTCCTATGATTCCCTGTCCAACAGGATGCTAGGAAAGCATGTGGAGATTCAACCCTGACACAGGTAAGTGCCCCTGAATGTACCATTAGTAAAATAACTATAAAATAAACGTCTATTAAAGATTTTGGGGGATTTAATTCTAGTGATAAGAATTGGTTTGGTGACCATCGATTTGGATACATAATAATAAGTTCATGGGAGAAACTTGACAGGTTTTTTTTTTGGTTCACGTAGTAAAAGCAGAGTAGAGGGCACATCTTTTTTTTTTAAAACAGACTTATACTATTTACTTACAGTTTTTGGAAAATATAGATGCTTAGTTATCGATGATTTATAACTAATTTCCACCCACAAGATCACCAGCAGTATAAAGATGGTGGTTTAACATTTTCCTGTGCTGTGCTCTATACATTACTTTAATATCATCATTTGTAAATTAGATTTTTTGTTACATCTATTTGTATCATCAAATTTGGCATAGCATATTACAATATTGTTACAATCTTAAGACACTTCACTGTGGAACCTTCCATCACATCGTTATCAATAAAAAAGTTTTTTGTTTAACCTCTCCTCTCTAACCCAGATAACTGCTGGTCTGGATCCTGTGGGGCGGATTCAGATGCGGACGAGACGCACCCTCCGCGGCCACCTCGCAAAGATCTACGCCATGCACTGGGGCACTGACTCAAAGTGAGTCTCTACTGTAGCAAACACTCCATTCATTAGCGACTTAACATGAGATAATACATTACATATTTACATATATATATATATATATATATATATATATATATATATATATATATATATATATATATATATATATATAAATATATATATATATATATATAAAATATATATATATATATATATATATATATATATATATATATATATATATATATCAAACAAACAAACAAACATAAACTTGCTACTTAGCCATTCTGAAAAGTAGCCTAAACTAGGTCTTTGCCTGTTTACACTGTGCTGTGTGTTTAGTGCTAATAACCAAATGTTAGCATGCCTACATGCGAAAGTAAGATGGGGATCACTGTAAACACTATACCCGCTTTACATCCGCATGTTAGCATTGTCACTGTGATAGCATGCTGACCAAAGTACAGCCTCACAAAACTGATAACTTCTGAGTCTTCAAAAACACGGAGCCAAAACATCCAAAAAGCAGATTTAGCTTTAGAACGACACTGTACAGACAAAAGCTGTAGTGCCAGTTATATTCCAAGTGTGTGTGTTCTGAAATATGTGTCAAAATCAAAGTTTTCAGTTTTTAATGTTTTGCCTGTATTACCAGTAGAATAGACCGATCACTGTGGAAGACTGGGTGTGTTTGTTTCAAATGAGTCCACAGTTTGAATTCATTCAGGAAATGAATACTAAGCCAAACTGAATGTCCATCAATAGAAGAATAAAGTTCGAACGTTTGTGTCTCCACAGGCTTCTGGTTAGTGCCTCTCAAGATGGAAAACTGATCATCTGGGACAGCTACACCACTAACAAGGTAAAGTCAGCCGAGTAATTCTTCTCATCAGCTGGATAAATAGTCACATTCGGTGGGGGCGCTCGGGCCAGATTGGTTAAGTGAAAGTGGAGTGAAGTCGTCGTCTGCGGTTGACTCGTCACAGCTTCTTTTACTACCATTGTCATGACTTGTTCTAACGTTAGCCAGTGACATTAGCATTGGGTTAGTGTTATTACTAGGGTGTAGGGTTTTTCTTTTAACGTCTGTTGCCTCCACGCCTTCTTAGATACACGCCATCCCCCTGCGCTCCTCCTGGGTGATGACCTGTGCGTACGCCCCGTCTGGGAACTACGTGGCCTGCGGAGGCCTGGACAACATCTGCTCCATCTACTGCTTGAAGACTCGCGAGGGCAACGTCAGGGTCAGCAGGGAGCTACCTGGCCACACAGGTGAGAGAACGTCGTGCTCTCAACCACATCAGCCAATGATACCGCTACCTCTTGGGAAAGCTCTGCTCCCAAACCCCTGAACAATGAAGATTTCATACACATGGTCAATTAATCGCAGGTCAGCGTTGTCTTAATGAGCGGAGACATCGACTCCTGTCTGCGAGACTTGGGTTTGTGACACTGTGGCTACTGTGCTGTGGTGCGTGATTTGCAGAATGGGCTGCAACGTAATATCAAGATGTCTCTAATACAATGCTATTATCATAAAGTATCAGGTGTCTGTCAAAGTCTACACAACGGAAAGCTCAATAACCAATTCCATCATGAATTGTTATTTGCTAGATCGATATAGATGTATAGATTTGCAGGAAATGTCATTCACATCATCTCCACCTTTACCCTAATGTTTTTTTGTAAAGTCAGTGTACTGTTGTAATAATATACATTTTTGATGTGCCTGTTGTAATACAGTATACCCTAGGAATGCCACTTTACTATCGCCTATTGTTAAAAATGCATCTAAATATGTATATGATCACCTGTCAGTATGCAAGTTTCATTCAGGTCCTCAACAAACACCTGCTCTGTTCTCTCAGGTTACCTGTCATGTTGCCGTTTCATTGACGACAATCAAATCATCACGAGTTCAGGAGACACCACATGGTGAGCCTCAGAGATCAAAAACACAGACAGTGTGCGGTGCGAGTGTGTTTGTCGCGAGTTGATCAGTGTCTAACTCTTTCCCTCTCCGCCCCAGTGCACTGTGGGACATCGAGACGAGTCAGCAGACCACGGTTTTCTCGGGGCACAGCGGCGACGTCATGAGCCTGTCCCTGTCGCCCGACCTCCGCACCTTTGTGTCAGGAGCCTGCGACGCCTCGGTCAAACTGTGGGACATCAGGGACAGCATGTGCCGGCAGACCTTCACAGGCCACGAGTCAGACATCAACGCCATCTGTGTGAGTGTGCTCAGGGAACGGGGGGCCCTGTGACCAAACTAGTACAAATATGTATCTTCATTCGTACTATTTAAAAAAAAGATCTGTGATTGCAGTTTGAAGGGGCACTCGTCAATTTTTACACATGAAGTTCAGTTCATGGGAAACATTTTCTTCCTAAAACTCTGCAGGAGCTTTGTTAAGTCTTAAAAAATAATCAACAATGGTCTAAAGTGGTAGTCTGTAAACCGACTAATACACGATCAACAGAGCGCCTCCAGGATTTGTCTCGGTGACGTCACACGCTGTCTTGTCTCCAGCTTTGGGGGGGATTTAAACTGGGAGCATGCTAGAGGATTAACAAGATTATCAATTAACACCATATCTGAACATCCTGCATCAGTCCAGACTCCAACTGTCTGGACTGATGCGCCACACAGGTTAAATCTGATAGATGACAGCTGGACAGATTTGGTTTTGAAAACACCGCGATCATCTGATCAGATTCAGTCCAAGTGCCGAGACACTAGTAGCCAATGAGAGTCATAGAAGGCCATGTAGGGAATAGGGGACTATATAGGGGACAGAATTACCTCCTTATTGTCTCTTCATGTACCTGTATCCACACTTCCTGCTTCTCATTCATCTCCCCATGCTCCTCCTCAGTTCTTTCCCAATGGCAGCGCCTTTGCCACCGGCTCAGACGACGCCACCTGCAGGCTGTTTGACCTGCGTGCAGACCAGGAGCTCAGCCTCTACTGCCATGACAACATCATTTGTGGCATCACCTCTGTGGCTTTCTCGCGCTCCGGCCGTTTGCTTCTAGCTGGTTATGATGACTTCAACTGCAACATCTGGGACGCCATGAAGGGAGACAGAGCAGGTGAGTGGGACAAGCGAGAGGAAACAGCCGTGCGCTCAAAGAGTAGGTCTAGAAAGGTTCAACCTGCAGCTCAAGTGAGGATTATCTTCCTCGTGGAGTTACTTCATTGAGACACCAAATTACTTTTAAAATAAGCTTTTAACATTGTTTGTGTCTTAGTTTAATCTGTAGCTTTCTGCCAGAGAGGGACGATTGTAGGTATGCGTTTATACACCTCACCATCAACTAAAACTTTTACGTATGTAAAGGATTATAGGATGAAAAGGCAACAGTCCATATTGTATCACTGCAAAGTAAAACTAACACGTATCGGACCATCACCTGCAATATTTCACTCAAAAACCAAGTGAAAGTGTGTTTGGTGCAAAAAATGTAAATCTTAATGCCACATTTCATTACCCAATTCAAAGAATCTGAATTATTGGCCATGTATGCGTACGCATACATAGAATTTGACTCCGGTTTCCACTCCCCTCTCATTGTACATACACTATTTTACAATAAACAAGATATAATATATAAACAATAAAAAAGGGTAGCAAAAAAGGCAAATTTACCTCCTTTAAAAGAATGAAGAGTTACACAGATTATTGTATAAATAACACAAAGTGCAGTTATACTTTGCACATTTCTAATTAAGTTAATGGTAACTGGTTGTATGGCCTGCGGTGGAGGTGATAGTCAATGTCCTTAACTGAGCACCATGGAGCAAATGAATCAACCAATGTAGACCAATAGGATTTAGGTGAAAATACCAAAATTGTTTTTGTTTTTACTGAACCAAAAACAATCATGTGTCTGTAATGAGTTGTAAAACAATGTGTAACATGGTATGCACATACATTGTGGTTTATAATTGGAAACTGAGAGGTGTAAGCATAAAATACAACTATATCACTGAATCATTTGACAGTTTTAAGTTGACTTTTGAGTCATTTTTGGGTGTGCCACACTTACCAGTAAATTTACATGTCTCAAGCTTTATTTTGTGAAAACTGAACCTGTGTTGCCAGTTAAAGCAGTAATAGACACAAGGTTGCTGTGTTTTTCAAAAGTTTTGGCACAGAGCAAAACATTTTTACAGCAACAAGTCCTCTTTTGTTTGTCCCTGTCCCCCCTGCAGGGGTCCTGGCCGGCCATGACAATCGTGTGAGCTGTCTGGGTGTGACGGATGATGGCATGGCGGTGAGCACCGGGTCCTGGGACAGCTTCCTTAAGATCTGGAACTGAGCCACGCACATAAACTGCAAACACACACACGCACACACGCACGTACGTCCAACAAACAGACAGACATCGCTCCCGTCTTGGGACACTGTTTGCACCCTGTATTCACTGTATGTAAGATTCAACAGACAAACTGCAACATTGTACTGTACATAATATATATGACTTAGATATGAGTTTACACACACACACACACACACACACACACACACACACACACACACACACACACGCTGTATGCAGGACAAGATGACACAAAACCTGAACACATGCCCTCACTACCTACGGCTGGTTTAAGTACAGTTCCACACACACACACACACACACACACACACACACACACACACACACACACACACACACACACACACACATAATCTGTAAAATGTAAAAATGTGACAAAAAAACAGTTGATTCTTCAGCTGCTCAAATAAAAAACACAAATGCCACTATTACCTGAAGCCTTTTAACACGTCTAACACGCTCATTCACTTAAAACACACACACACACACACACACACACACACACACACACACACACACACACACACACACACACACACACTTTTTCCTGAGAGACACTGCTCCTCGAGTTAAACAGGGGAGAAGACGTTATTTGACAATTCTGTCTTTGTTTACAATGAAGTCCAAAATGCACTTCAGACAAATTTTTCTGTACTATTTTTGTCTCAGTACCACATGTATCTCGGCGATGCTAATGTGAAGGAAGAATGGTTGTGGAAAGAGAATTATGTGAGTCCATTAACACTGAAAACAACAAAACAAAACACTGACAGACAGGATGAGCCGATGATCGACAGAGTCCAAGGAAATATCAACTCTTATTTTCATCTGTTCGAAACATCATGTAATCACTGTTTTTATAGATATGTACCCCCACATACAGTAAATCTCCTCTTCAGTTTTGGTTTTCTTCTTTTTTTTACACTTATTTTATTCATGTTCTCCCTGTGTGCCTCAGATACACGTTAAGGATTATTAATAGAGAATATTGATAAAGTTAAATTAACAAAAACATTAAAGATCTGAGATTCAAAGTTGAGTGAAAAAAAATTAAAACATTGTAAGACGCATCTTAATAAAGCAGGAGCCAGTATTCATACTTTGACTTTATCAATGTATTATCTGGACATGACAATGGTATAATTGTACATAATATTAATAAATAATAGCCTCTCCTGCCAGTTATTGTGGTTTCCTTTTTTAAAGCACTGTTTCTTTATTCATACACTTGTGAAGCTGATCAACCTGAGAGAAAAGTGTTTTCAGGTGCAGTTCAGCCTGGTATATGACATTAAAATGTTTGTTCTGGTACATTGACCCATGCTGTTAGATTATTGGTATAGTTTCTAAATAGCCTAGACACATTTTAGCACAAATAAGAATAACAAACAAATTATTCTCGTTTTACAATTAAACATTTATCACAGACGTCATTGGAAAGATGCTAAATGCTTCATTGTATAAAGACTGAACACATTTTTTCCTATAGTAATCTAAAAATATACTATTTAAAACAATTATAATACAAACTGTATAATTACAACATAATACAAAGTTTAAGGTTGGAACGCCTGACAGCGGATACAATAGTTGTAGTTCCCCACAGCAAACTTAGTAACCTATTTAATTAGAAATGTGTGGAAAGAAACTAAACCTTCACAATCACAAATGAAATATCTTGAATGTTAAGAATCAGTGGTGCTCTGTGTTTCTACTGCAGGAAAAAAAACATGTCACCTGTGCTCAGGTTATAGAAAAGTTATTTAATACAATTTCCAATCATCACTCAGGTAACAGTAGTTTGTGTTTTCATATCTGTTGATTGGAATTAAACTAAAATGTTTCATACAGGAAGAGATTTAGCTATTTTTGCAGGATTGAAGTGTTTTTACCTTCAGCCACCAGGAGGCGCTGCAGCTCCCTCAGCATCTCAGGTTCACAAAATAAGGACAGAAATGGCTTTATTACAAAAAAAAATAATCTTTAAAGCAATTAATTTAATCCATTGAATGGCATGCCGGGGAATATTGAGCTGGGTTTCCGGTGAAGTGGACATTTTGAATCTTGAGTCTTTAAAGTAGAGTTATATACGTCACACAAATCCAGGGACAGGGACAACAGGTCCAAGTGGATTTTAGCACCATCCTGTGGTTAAACTGAGGCATATATTTAATATTCTCACTACTATATTGTTAAAGGCCCTGTGCACCCACAGTAAACCCACAGGTCAGCTCAATTATTTGCCCTGAAAATCCCTGTGTGTACACACTGCTTGAATGACACCTTTTATTTTTCATTATCATTATCAGTACAACTAAGTGCAGTGACCTCTTGTAATCCCAGTGTAGCTCCACCCACCTTCAGCCTGAGCAAAGGTCTAATGGGGGGTGAGCAGGGCCTTTAACAAATATTGTGGAGAGGCAAGCTCAGGTCTCCAGTAATGAGAATTCAAAGAAATGTAGTTCATAGAAATTAAAATCTAATTGTATAATGGACATTTATTCAGAAGTCAAAGAAATGAAACCGGACAAATGAGATTAAGGTATTTTATTTTTCAAACAATTCTGTATTAAGACATGAATTCATTCAACACAATCTTTTGAAAGTTTAAAGTTTTATCAGTCTATGAAATACAATCTGGAGTTAGTTAACCTCTCACAAGTAACACAGACACGCACACACACACACACACTAAAACATTGCAAACATGTTTACCGTCTTTAAAAAAAGTTATTGATAAAGAATAATAGATGAAGTTCTGTCCAAAGATCCACATCGTTTTAGAGCTTAAGTTTGATCTGCCTCGCTCTCAGCTACAGCTTCTAATCCATTCACACGTTATTGATAAGAAATAGAAGCTATGAGAGAGGAGTGCCTCATCACAATGTTAACTATCGATACTTCAGAGTTCACAAAAGGCAGTTCCTGGGATTTTACTATAGTGAAGCAGGAACAAGCATCCCAACAGGTGATCGTGTTAAACTGACGGGGAGAAGCAGTTATTCTTTGCGATTACGAGCAAAAGTAAAATACACAACGACTTTGTTAACAAGCGACGCAAAAACCAGCCTACATTCAGTCTGCCGAAGGCCGCTGAAGAGTCACTTTCTGTAGGCCACACGGAGATGGACAGCCACGGTTTGATTTGTTCAAATGCTTGTATTGCTTATAAAAAAAAATGAAAAAGAAATGTCTCTCAGGATGATGTTCTACATGTTCAGCGCTCCACCTACAGCTCCTCTTTCTTTGTGATGACAAACTGGATGCATCTTGGCTGTTACATGAATTCAGCAATTAAATCGATCCTGAAACTAACTTGTTGTGAGGTCCTTTTACTGGCACACAATGAAATAGAACTTTTACATCTTCTTGTAACTAGAATTATAAGAATTTCTGCTGCATACAATTGTGACTGCCTCAATCAAATTGATGACTCTGTATTCGCTCGCCCATTAACTACTCGTCCATGTTCATCACAATCTTACAACATTGTTGAGCCACAAGAGTCTGAGCTCATTTTGAGAGATCTTTTTTTATTGGTAACATAAAAGGTCCTAATAAAATAAACAAGTCAAATTATTTAATTAAAAAGTTATCCAGAAAAACAACATTCAACACAAATCAGACAATAAAGATTAAATGAATATGTCGCTATGGTATTTTGCTTCATCTTTAATAAACAATCATAAACTGCAAAACCGAGGTAGAAATACACTAAAGTATTCCAAATAAACTTTATATTAGGCAACGTGAGTTATGCGTGTTGAAAGGAGTTCTCCACAGATTTCACACACCACAGTCTGTTTCAGTGTCATTGGTAGTAAGTGCACTGAGTGACGTTGCCAGGCAACACCTAAAATGTTGCAAACATTTTTGTAGAGGAAATGTCTGACTATCGCTCTGCATTTAGTGTTTGGGGAACCACTTCTGAATTAGAAACCCTAATTGAACTTTATAAATCCATGCATAACTTTTTTTATTACATGTGAAAATCGAATACCTGCATTACCCACAATGCACTGCGATGGCCAACAATTTGGTGAGAAATGATGTTGTGTTATGAAAGTAGCAGATGAGGAGCGAGCAAGAGAGGTCTGGTAAATTCACTTCTTTCTAAATCCAAACCTCAAAAGAAATTTCCACACATGCAGTCGTACTCCCTGACACCTGTAAACAGACTGGTGTGTAAAATCAGGGGAGTTCTTCTTGAAGGACTTTAATACCTGGTGACAAAAATGCATAAAAAATTTAAGTTGTCAAGAAATGATAATTGACTAATCGTCTTTCTCTGTAATCTGTTAAAGTCACTAATTGATCGATTAACTTTTCACTTCCTAAATGCTGCCTTATTTTGATAAGAGTCAATAAGCTCACATCCCCACTGCACCACCTGTGTGCCGTTTCCCGTCATCACCTGAGCATATTCACAGCCCGTCACCTTCACGAAGGCAAATTACACAAGAGGCCAATCTGTGAGTGACCACGAGCGTCTGCGTCACGATTGACTCCTCTGGTAACAAGAAGACGGACGTCTACATAACTCAACAGACATGCTGCAGTAATTGACAGTCTACATACACACAGCTGTCTCAGCGGACGACTCGTTTCACTATCACCAACTACTTAGACTGATTACATACTGACGAGTTTGACGACTGCTGAGTGAATGAAAGGAAAAAATAAACTCCATCTCTCCGTTGCACTCAATTATAGCTTTGATATCTGCCTTAAAATACATTGTGCTTTGATTATTAGAGCAGTACACATGTTCATATAAATACAAATCTGTCTTATAGATGTACATTCACTTTGATTTCTCAATATAGACTAATTTACACATTTTATAAAATAGGTTTTTCAGAATATATCAAGCTACTTTCCCCACTACAAGATTACGCAATCAACATCATTCAAGAATAAGCGCTTGTCTCATCTTTGCTGCAAGAACCTACATTTTCTGAGCAGACATCACACACAGTTGAATCTGACCTGTGCACAAGTACTAAATTTTCTCTACAAACACGTTTCATACGTATGGCTTTTCACTATGCTGGCTCCCACTGTGAGCAGATCCTTCACATGTTACACTTGATTAATTGGACACGTGGCAATTTAATTGATATTGCAACTTTCTGAATGAATTATTGTCGGAAAATCATTTTTAGGTCATATACGTGGTGCCAAAAAAGCATTTCAAGTCGCATCAACGGAATATTAGGGATTTGACTTCAGTGGCACAAATCATTTCAAGGGAGCAAATATAGTTGTGCCTCTTCAATGTGAGATTTCAAGTAAGACGTGTGCGCGCGTGTGCGTGTGCTGGGGGGGCTCATAACCAATCCTTAAATCTCTCACCTTCCCAACTCCAAGGCACTGCTTTAACTGTAAACATGGCAGATTGATACAAAATTATGATTTGACCATAAAAAGCATGAGTGCCAGAGCTCCTGGTGGATTGTAATTGTGGCATTAGAAATGAAAGTCATGGCACATACTCAAGAAAACACATTCGCTAAAAGGGGAAAACAACTTCGATACAGTACTATATACTCTATTTCAATGGCTTACATGCACACTAAGTATCTGCTTGAGATATATTTGTAAATGTGTGTTTACTGAAGTGAAAGTGCTTTCCATGCCCATTTACAGTTTGTTTTATAATCTCACCACAAAAGTAGCCATCTATTTATATACTCTTTGATTAAACACCATCTGACCATGTCCTGCATTCTTTATAGCTTTATTTTTGCCCATATGAAATATATCTTCTTCGCGACTTTTAGCAGACTACCCCACTGATCACTAGCCGAGGTTCCTTTTTATAATAACCAAAAGCTTTTTCTACAGGCAGTTTAACAAAGAAATTACAGTTTTGTTCTTTTAACATTAACATGTCAGTTTCTATTCATAAGCAGATAAACTCACTTGTTGAAAAATGTAGACATTTTCCTAACAACTCCATGCTGATAGGAGTGACTTTAAAATGTCCACCTGTTGATACAAAGTGCTGTGGAAGCACAGTGGTGCTGTAACACCGCGTGAATCACTAATCAGAAAGAGTGATTCATGTGTGGACCAACCCACTGCTGACAGGAAAATCAGCAATCTACTTCCTGATGACGCTGCCTTGTACTTCTACCGTACTCCCCGGTGTATGAGAGCACACAGAATCTCCCTTGTGCAGCTGCCTAAACAAAGCAGACACTTAATTCCCATAAACAAAAGGGGGGAAACCTATGCAATACTAACAAACACACAAAGTCAAGAGCTTTGGGAGATCCAAAGCAGCTCATTAAGCACGATACCATAATATTATTGAGAAAGGTGACTTTTTAGCTGTATATACATAGAAAGGAACATCGCTTAGTGATCTGTAGGAAGAGTTTCTACACAAATCTTTATAAACACCATTTTAGCCTAGTTCCTTTTGCCCGGGCTTCCTACCCCCGCTGCAGAATATGCGGTGAACTTTGGCAGAATGTACAGTTATGAAATATATTAAGTCTCATGTGTTCCAGCAATCTTCTCCAAAGTGCCTGATGAGATGGAGTCATCTGTGATATTGTAGAGTCACCCTAAATTAAATCTTTCCACTGGCCTAAGACGAAGAATGAACTGTACCACACCAAGCTGTTCTCTGCAAACAAAAAAAAGAAGATCCACACTAACTAAATAGTCTTAGAACTGAAATATAGTACAGTAGGGTAGATCACTGTGGTAGGAGGGTGAAAGGACCACAAAAATGATCTCCGTTAATCACTGTAATCTCAGTGACACCCTCTTTTCACATTCCTCCAACGCCCTCGTTTACCGACAAATCTCCTCCAAAAAAGTGTCAACACTCTGACACGACCAGCCAAGTACACAAACTCCCCTCTTCAAACAAAGACTCCACAGATTAGCATATATTGCAATATGATGGCAATATCATTACAGTTAAAGTAAGATTACCAGTAGGCCAATACCAATACAGAATCACTACATATAAATAACACATTTTTGTATTATGTAAATCTATGAAAACAAAAAGTTTAGATACAAGCCTGATGAGTCAAATAATGAATGGCTTCACCTAAACCTAGAAAAAAAGGCAAAGCAGGAGATTTCACATTACTGATTCTGAGTACTGCACATTTATATGAATTCTGATTGGTTTGATCAAGTTATTCACTGAAACTGAAATCTATTTTGCTTTTGAAGCATTCAAGGCTTACTTGTTGTGATTAAGAGTTGCAACATCATTTGCCATTCAGGTCAGAAAAAGTTAGTGAAAGCCAGACTTCAGGTTACTGTCTACTATACAGAACTAAAAATACTTCAACAAGCTACTTTGTCCCGACTTTAATGTCCCTTTGTAATATATTTTCTGTACTAAATACTTCCTTTAAACCTCCCTGAAATCATGAGAGCCCCATAACAATGGTGGTCCGAAAGCCACAGCAGATGGGCGTTCCAGCATTTTTATTATTTGACGTCCATGTGTCCGGCGGCAACACACTGACTGGAGGCGATATAAGAGGCCTGCAAATGATTCAGATCTAAGAGTAAGGTGCTACCTATTTACAGCTTCATCTCAACATACAGTATTGGTAAATAATGCCTTCTTCAAAACGTACTGTAGAGCCATCAAGGAATGTTTCTTTTTAACATACTTCACAATGAGGAACTAAATAGTTACAACAGAACAAGGGTCCACCAAGTAAAGTAATTCAAGACAAGAATATTTACAGTACAAATCAATAGATGGTATTAACATTTGAAGCTCATCAGGGATTTTTCATGATTATTCCAGGGAGAATGTTATCGGGGGAGGGGGTTCTGTGGAAAGTGTGTCTTAAGGAGTGTACATGTAGGCTGGAATGGGTTGATTGTGTGTGTGTGTGTGTGTGTGTGTGTGTGTGTGTGTGTGTGTGTGTGTGTGTGTGTGTGTGTCTTTGGCGCATGAGTGAGTGTGAGAGAGAGAGAACTGAAGAGAAAGGGAGGAAGGTGTTCGCAGTTGTGTGCATGCGATTGTGAGAATTTCGGATGCCCTTCCTTCTGGGTTCCACACACACTGACCAGAGCAGCTGCTCCTTCACCAGTTCATGATGCAGTTTCTGTTCAGCGTCATGAAGTACACCTGGCTGCTGCCTCCAGACCGCACTGATGCAAAGAACACCTGAGGCACAGCACGACACAAAAGGACATGCACGTGTTTAGGTTCAGTGGCTGTTAGTGGCCCGACTGTCCCACACTTTTAAGCTTGCATCCGTCTCACCTTGTCGTTTCTCTCACAAAGGAACTTCAGCCTCTGAGCTCTTTTGTGCATGAAGACACCATCCAGGTGGCCTGTCTCCACAGAACGGATCTCAATGGCCTTTTCTCCCCATCCCATGATCTGATTTGAGCAGATATGAGCTGCAAGGCAAAATGTAACATTAGTACTTTGGCAAGCCGATTATAGTTTGTACAGCTGATAACATCCACTTTGATCTAAGCCCATTTAAGTTTGTTTTGGGATTCGATTCGCACCAACAGATGTGGGCATCTCGCCCCACTGCAGGACCACGTCCTTGATGATGCGCCCATAGGTGTTGACGTAGACCCCCTCGTCTTCGTAGCATAGCAGCATCTCCATGCCGTCTGAGCTGGGCAGGAACACGATTGCGTGCGGTGTCACGTGGCTCTGAATCTGTTTGAGATGAAAACAGAAGGGATGACTTCCTGTAGGTTTCACATCACCCCAAAACACTGCCGTCCGTGCAACTCACATGAACGGGGATGTAAATGTCATAATTGTTTCCGGAGTCCACGTCGATGGCGTGGAAGCCAGCACATGAACCGTAGATGACCTTTAACCTCTGACCCTCCTCCACTGTCAGGTCAACCAGGACAGGCCTGTGTGGCAGGTCTGCAAAAGACTGGCGTGGAGGAGAGGAGGGAGCAGAAAGTGAGTGCGAGAAGATGATCTACTTAAACGCTCTTCTGGTTGACTGATCTGGCATCACTAATCCAGCTCATAGGAAAGGGGAGACTTACCTTGAAGGCCATGAATTTGTGATAAGGTTTGGGCGCCCAAGCATACACTTCCACCGCATTCTTCAAAGCAATCACCAGGAACTTTATCCTCTCATATTTCACTGGAGAGAACAACCACAAGGCCATCTGACATCAGATACTTGCAATCAATAATTCACTAGGCCAAATGCATTTATGAGAACTTCTCCGGAGTGGAATAGACAGCGGTGATAAAACAGCCCTCTTCTGTCACTCACCCACTTTGTAGTGCACGCAGCCCTCCATCTCCCCCACAGTGGTCCAGCCCTGCTTCTTCTCCACCTCAGGGTCATTGTGGAGGATCTTGTTCCTCAGCCAGGCCAGATAGTAGACACGCACCTTGTTTTTCTTGCCTTAATAGACACGGAGATCACTTACAAAGAGGCTAATATCAGTGTTTATTTAATGCATTTAAATTGAGGTTACTGGCACAAATGTCTAAACTTGTGTTTTAGCTGTGCAAACATGTTGATGGTATATTTCTGTTGTTATGTGTAAATATCTGATAAGGACATTAGTAATCAACAAAATATCACATTATTAATACAGTATATTGTAAAACACACTGATATTTCCCATTTTTAGCTCTCGATTGGCTTCACGTATTTGTTCAAAACCATCTTTTCACAACACCTCCAAGCCCTTAAACACACAGCACACAAAAATAAAAAAGATTTCCTGTGGTTTTGAAGTGCAAAGTCAAAATGCAAGGCAAAGCAATTACTCTGAAGGCATGAGCACAATTGGCATCTAGTGTTTGGCATCCCATTAAAAAGACGGTAGTCTTTTTTTTTTCAAAAGTACAGACAGCTTTAACCAAGTGTGGTGAGAGCAGACTGGTGATGAGCAGCAGTAATGACCTGATATGGTGATGAGCAGGTTGAGGCCCTCCAGGACGTCCATCTGCTGGAACCTGCGAGAGTTGATGAGGGGGTAAACCTTGCCTTGACCACTACGGTCCAGCAGCTTCAAACCGTTCTCTGTGCCCACCAACAGGTTCACACCTGGACACACACACATCCACAAATTAAATTAAAATGATTGTAATTATTGCATTTTCTTAGTTATTTTACATTTTGTATGCTTTAATTTTCCTGCAACACCTCCACGATACAATATCATAATATTTAGAAGAGGAAAAAATAAAGATAACTTTAATAAATATGTGATGTAACTGCGACAATGTCACCCATTGACAACTCTACCTACAGTACTATTGGAGGATGGAGAAACAGGACTTTGAAGTTGACACATTATAAAAACAACTTTCAGCTAGTGAGAAGAGGCTCTAAGAGCAGGAATTGATTTGATAAAAATTGCTTTGATAATGAAAGCAGAGACATCTAGTTATTAATGTCACGTTATATTTTGTTAGTTTTGGTCATATTTTAACCTGAGCCCTGATGGAGCTGACATATTAGTTCTTTGTCAGGATGTTGAGTCAAAGATAAGGGTTAAAATAACTTGACTCTGTTGTGGCACCAATAATCTGACTGAACTCTCTGTGTCTGGCAACTCAAAAGATAAACATATTTTGAGTAATAAGTTGGTTTAAGAGAGCTAATGTTTCATCTCCTTTGCATTTACAGTCGAGTATTGAATCTCTTCTCACCCCAGAGGGCAGCACACAGGATCTCCGAGTTGAACCTCTTCTTGTACTTGCGGATCTCAGGTGTGTCATTGGGGGGGCGTGTGTTAGTGGGATTGACATTCACCATGGATCCTTTCCTCACCTCCATCTTCAGCTGCTCAAACCTGGAGCCTAAACAGAAAGGCCCCGATGGAAACGGCTTAATTGACGAAGGAAAAGGAAACCGACGGAAAATGGTACAAGCTTCGGAACGAGACACAAATCTCCCACTTATCCTTTTAAAAAGGGAATTTAGCTGATTAACAAGTTACATTTTAATTAATTATGCTGTAATGTAATGACTCACCAGTGATAGACATGTTATCCCCTGTACCTCCTGGTGACTGGTACATGCCCAGATCCACAAAAGTGGTGAAGGAGGACTTGCCAGATGCTTTAACCAAACCTCTGGACTGATACTGGTGGAGCAGAAAGGTGTTGTTTAAGTGAACATCATGTCTGTGGAGACTTTAGTTTGTTCATTGTTTGATTTTAGTTTCAAAATGTTAAAAACATATTTTTGTGCCTATTGTATGTGGCATTAAAACTGCACTTTTAAGTCATATTTTTGATGATGTCGCCACTAACAAGCTGAACAGATTGTCATGAAATGTAATGCGTTATGGGTGGACTTCATGGCTGGAATGAGGGCAGATAAAAAATAAAAAATAAACCAGGAATTTAGGACTGATATATTTAGCATCAGTAGAACTTACATCATAAACAGAGTCCTTCCCAGGGGAGGAGTGAGTGGCTGAATCTGTGGGGGAGTGGGAAGGCTGCACCACATCTGGCAAGTTAGTGTATCCGTTATGGCTCCGCTTCTCTGGGGTCTTTCAGGTAAAAGAGAAAACACACACACAAACAACTCTATATATTACTTATTCACCAATTACCAGTATTTGAGCCGTCTGGTTAGCACACCACAGTAACTACAAGAAGTAAAGTAACAGTCGTGAACAGACTCGCTTTGAAAAGGTGTTAAATATGAGTTTGGGACCTTATTTATTGCCTCAACGTGGTGGCAGCTGATGTCAGTGTCTCACAGCTATTGATGCTAACAGCACAAATAAAGCAAACTACAGCAAACGTATATGCCAACTGACCTGTGACATGAAGATGATATCATTTGTGCAATCTATTGGGTGACATAAAAGAAGGGCTGACACTGTTCTAATGTGATGCAAATAAATATTTGTGTCGTCAGTGAAGCTGACTTGCTTTAAAAAATGAAAGTACAATTACGGTTTGTGTGAAAGTAAGTAAAATTCCTCTATATGATGTATTGTACAATGTTTTGTTGTTTTCTTTAAAATTAAAAACTCCCCATCTTTCCCTGACATTCAGTTTTGTCACTGTAGCTTGGCAAATATTTGACGCTCATTGCATATTCAAATGCTTCAACACAAAAAACTCACACATTCAATTCATCACTAGCCACCTGCAAGATGTATGCCGTCCGTCACTGAGTCATATTGCTGTCTCTCCAAAAATCTCAAAGACTTGTGCCAACCTTCTGTAACCCAGGGTGGTTTTTGGTATGTACAAAATCAAATGTATTATTATATTAATTTAATTCTGAGTGCTTTTTGAACAATTAATCTACAAAAGGTGCTTTTCAGTAAAACCTGAAAGACATCGTTGAGGTTTTGGGCATCTTCATGAGACTTCATTAGGGGTGCATGGAAAATGGCTACACATAATGTATTAATTTGGTCAGTTACGTGTGTAATTAAAATAACCTGAAAACTGTCTTGCAGCTTTGTAATATTCTTTGACTTGTGTTGATTTTCCATCAAGTGAAAATGCATTTTAAGCATCATTACGTGCACAGATGACTCACCCTCTGCACCAACATGGTCTGATCCCCGTAGCCTCCGGCTTGCTCTCCCTCTCCCCCCTCGCCTTCGTCTTCATGAACCACCATGGTGTTGACTGAATCAGTGTCTGCGTCCCTGTGACTGAAATCAACAGAGGAATAGAAGTCAAGGATGACATAAGACCCCGAGCTTGATAATGGAAAAGTGTGAAAAGAGAGTAGCGCAGTATTGAATACTGTACTTCAAAGTGAATTTGACAAATAAAGACAATGGTTTGCTTCTTGAATTGCTATCATTTGTGGGCGTTAGTGTTACCGATCTGTGGGGCTTTCTTCCTCCTCTGCTCCCTCGCCACTCTCGCTCTCTTCACTACTCTCGCTGCTCTCCGAAGAGGAGGAGTAATCATTGGCCTTGACTGGGGGCCTTGGCTGCTCCTCAGCACGCTCCTTGGCAAAGAGGCCATGGTCCTGGACGCACACAATATTTACTTTAAGAATGCATTCAAAAATGTTTTAAACAATCTCAGCTATCACAGAAAGTAGCAAATAGCAAATCATATTAAAGACAATCCAAACAACTGAAGGTGAAGGCTCTTCAGAGAGTACTGGGAGTTTCGGTACTGTTTTTGAGCCCATCTTTCTGAATTCAGAGCCTGCCACCTGGTGACATGTTAGGATGATTTTGAGGATTCAAGGCCTGTGCAAGATGTCCACAAAGTAACAGAAAAAAATGCAAAACACATGAAATAAGGCTATTATTTAAAGAGTAGGATTTCTTTCAAAGACAAAACATGATTAAACCAATAAATAAAAAGTGTAGAGCATGCAATTCATTCAACATGTACTACAGTCAATGAATGCAGATGCAAACTCATGCATGAACACTGAGGGCTGTATAACGAACAAGGACACAGTGATACTAACCTCCCCTATAGCTCTCTTGTAACTCTGCACAATTGAGGTAAAGTCAACAAACAGGGATTTAAGAAGGAGAGACATGAAGCATATAAAAACATAAAGGAAAGATTATGTGAGGAGAAAACCTTGAGTTAGTATACAACATGTCAGTTTACAAACCGGGTGTTTTTATTCAACCATATTATGTGTTGCATGCACACCTACAATGATGTTAAACTTAGTTTTATAAGTAGAGGATACTGAAGAGACAGCCAATACACTGTCTGTTTGAAAACAACCACTTACTGCAGGGCGCCCAGGGCGGGAGGAGGTGCGAGACTCCCCTGGCTTATGACGGCTATCATGGGAGAGCATGGGCGAATCCATTTTGGAGGAACCTGCAAATAACAAGGTTGCAGAGTGTAGTTATGATTCTGAAATCAGACTTACTGTAAAGACAGTCTGTAGAGAAATAGCATTGGGGGTGCAGGGACTCACTGAGGATGCGATGCCTCTCTAGAGAGCCAGTCTGGGGAAGATTGGATATGATGCTCATACTGTCTCCTCTCTCCCAGCGATCATTGCGACTGAGATCTGGATTGCTGCCATGAGGATACAAATCAGTTATCTGAAGTCTATCTACCATCATTTAGCAGGCAGTAATTTCTGTAAATATCTGATAAATCATTTGGCTGTCTTTAGTACCTGGCTCGCACTGGATGCCTAATGCCAGAGGTCAGGTTGGTGTTGAGAGCTGTGGCAATAGACGCTGTCCTTTGTGGAATCTGAGGACGGAAACATCATAGTATTACATTTAACAGTGTTCTGACAAAAAGAGTTTTCCCCAAGATGAAAGCACACGGTAGAATTTTAACCACTTCTAAATGCACGTCAAAGCAGTGAATGGAAAACCTGTTGGATCCACCAGCTACTGTGTGAGAGAAACTGAGTATCATGTCCCAGGCCTGCTTTTAAGCCATGTTTTAATTGTGTACTTTCTGTTTTTTGTGTCTTCTTAAATGTAAACTTTTGGCCCTTATGTGGTCACTTTGTGTTTTTTATGCTTGTAATTCCACCCCTGTTAAGCACTTTGTGACTAATGTCTGTGAAAAGTGCTATATCAATAAATCATACTTATTTATTCCTTTTAAAAAGACCTTTCAAAGTGAGTTTACTAACTATAGTCCGGGTAACATATTGTGTGTGTGTGCGAGTGTGTATGTGTCTCAATATGGGAGTCTTTTGCAAACTGGGGTACACCTACTGGTGGCTGGTTTTGACAGAGTCAAAACCAGCCACAAGATCTCACCTTGGGTGGGAGTTCCACATCTGGAAGGCGGATCCAGGGGCCGCGATCCTCTCCCATTTGGTGTGCCTGCGGTGCCGGGGTTTCAGAAGTCGGGTCGGAGTTTTGACGCACCAGCTCTCTAGAGTGGATGGGACGGGGTGAGGGGGTAAGGGAGGGATCCTGGGTGGGGAATGCGGACATGGTCTTAGTGGGCTGGTCACAGAGGGACTGGGAACGAGGGACAGGGGCGGCATAAGGCTTCAGTGGAACCAAGTGAGCCATCTGGAACTGCGAAGGACAGGAGGAGCAGCAGCAGCAGCACACCAGGAGGGAGGAGCAGCAAAGTGGAAGGAAGAGAACACAAGACAGTCGGAGAAGCAGGCCGAGGTGGAGAAGAATGCAAGGTTGTGTTTGTATTCCAAGGAGATTTTTTTAACATGTAGGGACAAAGTGATCACAGATGTGTGGAGAAGGAAAGGAGGGGTAAAGAAGTAAAAAAAAAAGAGAGGCATAAATAAAGTAGCAGAGATAATAGAGGATAAAGCAGCTAAAGAATTAAGGGCAGAAAGGCATAAGCAGTTGTATCTTGTGTTGATTTAATCAGCTGAATTTTACACCCACCTTTCCCTGCCCCCCTTGGGGTTCAACAGGCCTCTGCATCGGTGGGGTCTGAGAAGACTGGACCATTCCCGACTGGCTGATTGAGTCAGAGCGAGACTGGAGGGCATTGTCGGAGACAGTGGTGCAGATTTTGGGTGAGCCCTGTCTGTTGAGCTTACTTCGCTCCTCCACCTGCGATAAGGATGACAATGAAAAGAGGATGTACATTGCACGGCAGTGTACAGTAGTTTGACTGTGGTGTTCAAAGCTTCAAATGTAGGCAACATTGCTACCTCACGGGCCCAAGTAGGTTTGTTGTTGGGCTCCAGGTTTTTGTTATAGTGGTAGAGCTGGGGCTTCTTCTCTTGCTGCTGTTGTTGCAGAGACACCAGGTAGGCATGCTCCTGCTGCAGCTGCCTCTGCAGTCGCTCCGACTGACGCTGTTCCTCTAGCTGCTTGCGCTTATACTCCTGGGATTAAAAAAAAAAAAAAAAAAAAAAACACACTGCAGTCAAGTCATTGCTTGCCTCATACTGGACACGAAAAACAGGTCAGGCAGGTTGTAAAAAAACAAAACTCACATCAAAAGAATATTTTTAGCAAAAACCTTTTTGTGCTGTATATTAAACTGACAATGAAAAACCAATAAGTCAACTGACTCACTTTTACACTGTGAGTTGTAGGCACAGGTCTCCTCGCCTTTTGATGGCCACGGCATACATAACGAAACAAGCACATTGCTTCTTATAACAGCAGAGATTAGATTTCCATTGTCAAGCAGGAAATGTCTCACATAAAGTTACATTTGAGAAACAATTTTAGGTACACAGAATCAAAATTAACTTTGTAATAAAGCTAAAATCTTTGCTGTTTTAGCATTAGATCTACAAGTCAGTCTACGTTATAATGCTCACATACATGTTCTGGGTGGTGAGTGAAAGCACAAGACTGTGGATGCAAACAAACCAACGTCCTCTCAGAAACCAATGTGGTGTTCCTGCACAGCAGGTGAGAGAACCCAGCCTGGCACCGGGTGAGAATGCCTCACCCAGGTGCCTCCCTATGTGGGAGGATACATTTGAATAGGCCGAGGACATAATGGAGGGATTACAGCACATCTCTTAGAGGAACCTATGAACTCCTGTGGAAAGGGACATCTACCCTGCTGCCACCCCAACACACATATTTAACATGGATATATATGCTTTCTAAAGGGGGAATCTTCCACACCTCCAAAACTGTTTTGATTCTCATTTTGTCTGAGGCCAGGGCCCTTCCTGAAGGATAATATGGAGCACAGCTCAATAAAGCAAAAGATAAGACCTAATGCTCTGTTGTGAACATTTAATGTTAGCCTAAATGTCTTGAATGGTATTGCCGAACAGAAAATAGCAACAGAAAAGGTATGAATATAGATTTGGAAGCCCTTTTATTCAGCAATGAATTGTGGCCGACTTCAGAGCCCATCAAAGCCGCCCAGCAGTACCTCTCTATTTGTGCCTTTTGTTTGATTTCATTCAATTTTCAGAGGCGAGTTAGTCCTATTTGATTCACATTTTGCCCATTACTTTCTTCATTACATCTAATGAAAGGCACTATGGAAAGACTATTACTATGAATCAGCTGCAGGAAACGTTAAGTTTGCATTATCACAGCTGATTCAAACATCAGGAGAGGAATAGAGTTTGTTACAGGCACTTTTGTAATGTCGGTGTATGCGAAAAGTTTTTTTTCTGGTGGCAAGTGTATGTCATGTTATCCTAAAATGCTGACTGAACACTCACAGCGTTATAGCACTGTTCCTAGGGGTGTGCTATCCATGAGCATTAAAACTACTTCAGGGCCACTGTCCTGTGGTCGACCCTGTGCTTTATGAAGATGCACATACCCATAATTTCTGTGTGTATGTAGAACGTAGGAGGAAAATGTGGAAAACTCTCTCAATTGCCTCATAAATACAGTAGTGAGGATTCGGTTCTTTCTCCCTCCAAAAAACAGGAACAAGGAGCCGACACTATAGCTCAATCTAAATGACAGCAACTTGTATGCTTCACAGGAGCTAGCTAAAGCAAAGATGTTAGGAGTGTGGAAAATCTTCCTTTCACTGTCAGCAAGAGTCAATAACAAACTCTGAAATCTGACCAAAACAACCCTCAAAATCTAGGTCAGTGCATGCCTTTACAAGACATGCAGTATCATCTGCCTTTTACTCGACCTAATAGCATCTATCTCAAACACAAGTAGACATGTAACACTGCAGTGTTTGTTTCGACAAAACACTGCAACACTGTTTTTTCCTTATCAGAATCAAGGGTCTAAGGATAGAGGGTGGCATATGCTGTACCAATTATAAAGCCCCCTGAGGCAATTATGTGATATCTGGTTATATATAAATAAAATTGACTTGGCAAAATAAGAAAACAAGCCATATTGTTGTGAGGACACATGATGTGTTTTTTCTGTGCTGATCAATAAATCTCCTTCACTAATGATCTATTGTATCCGAGAGGACATGGAAACCTCTGCAGTCAAAACAAGACATGATAAAGGAGGAGTGAGGACTAGTTACCATAAGCAGTGCTTGCTCCTGAAGCAACTGCTGTTGAAGGATTTCTAACTGCCGCTGCTCTTCTTCTAACTTATGTCTGATAAACTCCTGAGGAAAGGTAAGGAGGCAGGAATGACAGGCATTAAAAGGCGGGAAAAGAGAAAAGACAGGACATAGAAACAGTTACGTAACAGCATTCCAGTAAACAACAGACAGTGTGTCGCACTAATAACAATTCTTTAAATTAATTTTAGCGGCAAAAACATGCACCGTCCCCTTTTAGAAGTTATAAGAGACAAATACAAGCTACCATTGAAACATGACATCACTGTTTAGCACTACATAGAGAAGGGTTAAATATTTAGTGGAACATTGTGGTCGTTTTGTGGCATAAAATTAGTATTTGGGAGCACAGGGTGATGATGCCGTGTTGCCAGACTCTTGTGTTACTGAGGGTAGACTGGAAACGGAGCACAAGAGACGCAGAGCGCTCACCCACAGAAAACTCATCTCTGAATAAATACACCAATTTAGACCCTTGCTGCTATGGCAACCTACTCATGGAATTTCACCACCAGAGCAACTCGCACTGTGTTGCTGGTGGACACGCCCACACACGACAGTGATTGGCTGATTGCAGCCCCACATCTCCCGCGGTTGGTTACCTGCTCCCTCTCGGCCAACCTTCTGTCTTCCTCTCGTCTCATATCGTCGAGCCTCCGGTGGGGACCTTTATCTTGCTGCCTCACCATGTCTCGCTCCTTTCTCTGTTGCTGGGAGAGAAGGGTGACAGGGAAAAAAGAGAAATGAGCATACAGGCTGTGTTTGCACAGGGGCATTTATAACCCTCCCTTGTTTTTTGTGCAAAGAGCTGGGAAAAAAAGGAAATAAAATGGAGTAGGGATGCAGGGCAGAGAACGAGACACTCACACACTCACACTCACACGCACACACACACACACACACAATCAGTTTGCTGCTTTGATTCAAACTCATTCACTTTTGGCAGGGAGTAGTCTTTATCTTTGTTTTTTAAAGGGACATTGGACAAGAGCTTTGTGTGCTGTGTCATTTCAGCACAAAGAACAAGCCCTGTTGTTTCACTCGATTGTTGTTGAGGAGCCAGAGAAGATTGACAAGGAGGTGGTGGTATATCAGGGGAGTTCATTTATACTGCAGTAAAACACACTTACCAATACTGCACAACATTTTCAGTATCGGTGTAAAAAGTGTGCCTCATTAAAATCCTACATAACTCCTCAGACATTTCACAGCTGATGGCACTTTGTCAGCTCACCAATGAGCTCAGTTATGGTCATTCAAAATCAAATTCTCTGTACAAAACCTCGACTTAAATATTCGCTACAAGCATAAAGTGTTCATCAACCGTGACAATTAAATAAGAGCTTTATTTCATTCCGTTGTCCTTCATACCTGCATCAATATTTGCTCCCAAGTCCTTTGTGTCGATCAATAAATTACAAACTAACACAAAAATCACAGAGTGCCATGTTTCTAAAGTTTCCTATATTTGTTTAATGCGTGTAGTAACATGATGCATAAAATGACCATGATTATCCGACTTAACCAGCCAAACAATAACCTGATTTCTGATAAGAGCTGATGGCTAAAGACTGTCAGAGAGCTATCCACAACATGGCAGATAAAAAAAAATTGAAAGCAAGTTCAGCTGCCTTCTGGACAGAGAAGATAACGTTATGACACATTCAGGGGATGTGAAATATTGACAACTTTACAAGTGTAAATCAAAACTTTTTGTCAACTGCTACAACGTCCAAATAATCCTTGTACTGTGCTACGAGGAATTTATCACCAACGTCAGAATGAATTCATATTGTTCCATTTGGTAGTGTGCAAACACTTAACAGCATTTACAAACCAACATGTCTGTGAAGAGGTTGTTTATTGAGACCTTTTCTGCACAAACTTTATACTCGCAAAACATCTCACTCTAGGCTACGAAATCATCTCACTTTGGGCGAATGTTTGCAGAATTAATAATTCATACCTGTGTTGCAAGGAGGTGGACTTCATGTAATCTCACTCTCCCCACTTCCCCACTGTTTACCTATTTATTTAACTATGAATGTTGGTGAACAACATGTTGAAAATGTACTGTTGCAAGTTAGGGTGACCGGAGATTCAGTTCAGTCCTTGCAACTAGTTATTTAGTTATGGAGGCTTTAAGTTGGTGAGGGGAATACAATTAAATTTAAAAAATAATAATAATGGGTAGGTTTTAGTCTTTTTCATTTAGTGCAAAGGCCTTATTTCTAAATGTCCAAGTCTGAGTTATTCAAACTTTATATTTTATTACTTCTGTCCATGGATTGATTTACATTAAGAATATTGCATAACAAAAGTTTAGTAGGCCGATAATAGAAGGCTGATTAAAACTGCTATGCATTTATGACTAAAGCAGCCAATGGCAAACCAAATACATAATAAAAATACATAATAAAAAGAGCAACAGCAAGTGGTTAAGTGGATGAAGAACAAAGAACAAGAGCAGACACAGACAAGGAACATTATATTCTTGTTGCTTGGTACAGTTTTGCTTTGAATTAAAAATGTTCCGCCTGTTGCATAATGTATTAGTATCATGAGCCTCTGGTAAAATGTGCAAGATTACATTACAATTATAAAACAAGGTTGACAGTGGAAATAAGGTCAAAGACACCATTTTATTTCTATCCCAGACAAAATCTGATGCGTTCGTACTTATAAATGTATCAGAATGAATCAAAACCAGCACCATACAAGAAAAATGAACGTGTGCATTTAAACTGGAGACACCCAATGAATGTGTTTTCATTCTCTGAAGTTGGGAGATGATTTATGCACAGGAAGTAAATTCACTTCAAAAGATGAATTGCTGATACTCAACCTACATTACAGCAAGGTCTCTAAAACACATCTACGTTTTGTAAATTGAGTATCATATCGCTTAATGCACTGTTAGGGAACTTTCCAATTCTTTCTAGTGATGTGCATTTTATCACCAATGCTGAGTTTATGCAGAATTGTATTTTGCAGGTACTAAAATCTCAGCATTGGGTGCATTACAATAATCGTGGACGATATTGGAATGTTAAGTGTTTTGTCAAAACATAAAAAAAAACAATTTTAAGATAAAAAGGCCAGGAAAATATCTTTGTTTTCTTTAAAAGTAGCAGTTCGACACTTTGGGAAATAAGTTTATTTGCTTTCTTGCCAAGCTTGCATGAAGAGATTGATACCAGTCTCTGTCTGTGTGTTAAGTATGAAGCTTTGTCGAGTCGGGCTAGTTGTCCAACTGCTTCCTGTCTCAACGCTAAGCTACAATAAATGTCTCTTTGCTCTACATTCATGTTTAGCATGCAGATATGAGAGTAGTACTATTCTTCTCATCCAACTCTCGAAAAGAAAGCTAATAAGCGTATTTGTCATAATACTACTCCACTAAAAAAGGTAGAAATTTCTTAGTTGATCGTTACCTCTTCGAGTCGACGACGCTGTTCCTTCTGCTCCTCGATGCGTTTCTGTCGGTCGTGCAACAGTTGCCTCTTGTGTTCCTCAGGATCCCGACGCTGAGCAGCCAACTGGGCCTGCTGCCTCTTGTGGGCCTCCGAGCGCTCTTTGTTCTCCTGCTGCAGACGCTGGAAGTCCCGCCTCAGAGTGGACTCACCGGGCACGTTGAGGATGGAGCTGATGACCAAAATTAAAGAAAAAAAAAAATTAAAAATAAAAAAATAAATGAGGGAGAGGCTTTTGGGGACAATAATTCACACAGAGAACACAAGTCACTTGGATAGAGAATATATTGATTAATGCGGTTAATAAATTGGAAATACCTTGACTCTCGGTCATCTCCACGATTTTCATCCTCTTCATCACTACCACTGTACTCATACTCTGTTTCTTCTGTAATGAAAATTAGCATCAAGAGAAGTGAAATATTACATGAA
Source organism: Cebidichthys violaceus (assembly GCF_023349555.1). Classification (NCBI taxonomy): domain Eukaryota; kingdom Metazoa; phylum Chordata; class Actinopteri; order Perciformes; family Stichaeidae; genus Cebidichthys; species Cebidichthys violaceus. Next base: position 10,491,397 of record NW_027176373.1, read on the forward strand.
AAAAAAAAAAGATTGTGGCACAATCTACAGTACACTGTATAGTAAATCATGGTGCATGAAGAGACAGGGTACCCTGGGTTACACCCATTTAGGCTCTTTCCATCTCATTTGCTCACCCTTTTCTCCCCTTTTCTTGCGCGTACGGTCGATATGGTCTTTGAGCTGAATTCGGACCTGGCGCTCAGTGGGCTGGTCCCTGATGAAGGAGTGCTTGAGAAGCTGCTCTGTGGATGGTCGGCTGGTATACGTCTTCACCAGACAGCCCTCTATGAAGTCAATGAATTTCTTGGACCTGGGAGGAATGGGGAGTTGAGAGGAGGATAAACTAGTGAGAGAGAGTGGGAGGGCAGGGAGGAACGGAACAGTTGGCAGCTGGGCAGAAGAGAGACGCAAGTGGGACAAGGTCCATCTTTAGCCACTTTTAACATGTCTGTCATTTTCTGGGGAGGAGTCATGTATGTGACATTTCTAGGAATGCTTGCAGTCTTGTGTGTCACTGGAAAAATAATATCACATAATGCACTGACCCATTTCATTCTGTAATGTCTTCACAGAATGTATTTGATTGGCAGGAGAGCTAGTAGCTGCAATTTACCAGTAAACAGAGTGAACAGTACATTACCAAGCTGAAAAACTTTCTTCTCACTCAATTTCTCTGAAACTGCAACATGATCACTGCAAAATACAATTCAACTCTATGCAATATACATTACCTGTATGGGGTTAATAATGTTCAAACATAGCAACCAAGAGTTATTGAGTACAAGTAATTGTGTCCATCCTTTACTTCTGTTTTTTATATTTGCATAATTGTTCATCTGGGTCACACCATATTGACCGACGGCTTCTTTATGATTGGAACGTTGCGTTTTAAAAAACACAACGTGAAAGAAACATTTCATTCTGAATGCAGTGGGACCATAAACTCTACTAAGTGAGTCCATTAACGAGCAGCATAAAGATTAATAGGAGCAGGGTAGGAAAAAGAACATGGCAAACACGTTTAAAAGCGTTCAGCTTCTCATCTTGCTCACGATCATATTTGTCTCTGGGACAAAGGACTTGACCTCTCACACTTTGAAATCTGAGTGAGTGACAGCTACCCTAAATGTCTTTCCCCAAAAGAGGGACAAATGCAGTAACTTAACGAAGCACAACATCTGCTTTGAGAAATCAGAGATGTTCCTGTAATCACGTCTTGTGCAGGCAGCATTCGTTCCATTCAGTGCTGTTCTTGTTAAGTGTGTTTATATGCACTAAAGGGATAGTTTGGCTTTACCTAGTCAGACGGCACTGTCCAACGGGGAACTGAAGCAGTTATCTATGCTCTCTTCTAAGCCACGAGACTCCTTTAGAAAAACAGTCATTTTACCTTGAAGAACACGGGAGTTGCTGGTCTTCCGCTGCCTCTATCAGTTAGTTTGTTTGTGTTATTGTGCGACTTTGGTGAATCCAAACTAACTCTTTAAAACTCTTAATTCACACAATAACAGACACAAACTAACTAATCGAGGCAGAGGTAGACCAACAACTCCCGTGTTCTGCAGGTAAAATTACTGTTTTTGTCAAAGGAATCTTGAGGCTTTAAAGAGAGCACATATGGGTCTAACTTTTTGAGTTCCCAGCTGAAGAGGACTGGCAAGGTAAAACTGTGAAAGTATTCTAATAGCGTGTATTTAAACTGCTATTGATTTCTTTAGGTGGGCCTTTTGTTCTGTGGCTAAAATACATTTTGCTGCTGCCCCCGTCCACAGCAGTACTTTGCTACCGTGCTGCTACTCCTGTCTGTTTCTCCAAACTGGGGGCATCCCAAACGTCATCTATTGTAGGTAATACACCATCTATTAATAAGTACCTCATACAACTGTAAAAACTGTAAAAATTCTAAACTATCCCTTCAACCTGGTTATTGTTGCTCTGCAGTAACCTGCTTTCTCAAACATTGAGTAAACAGAGTGCACATAACACATAACTGGGCTCTCCTACCACGACCCGTTTTACTCACTTTTGTACGTCACCTTTACTCTTGAATTTGTCTTTGGAAACAAAATTAGGTTTTGAGACTTAATGCACATTTAAAATCATACGAGGGGAGCCTGCTAGGTGTCTAGGAAATTATACATGCAAGTAATACAACAGGATGGTTGATAACTCACCATTTTTTGGATTTAAGTTTTGGGGGGGGGTTCCTGGGAATGAGGAAGAGGGCTCTCATCGGGTGCATGTCACACAAGGCTGCAGAAATAAAAGAAGATGGTGAGTTGGTTGATATTATCAAATCCCCCTACCAATGCTGAGACCTACAACAAATGTAAGGAAAAGTAACATCAGAATAAATCAAATGTAAGACAGAGTATCATATACTCCCACACCTGGTGGTTTCTAAAAAATACTAGCCACCATTACACAGTCTTTGTATCCTCAAACATGGTTACAGCTGCTGTTATCCAATCTTTCCTGGTGCCTCAGGCTTATTGTTACATTGAATGTAAGAGCAAGGACTGTGAGTCATTGTGTTCCCAGCGTAGGTAGGTAGCTAAACCTGACTGGTTAGCGTTACAGTTTCACAGTAAATCGGCTTTTATATGGCAGTCCTTTGGACGAATGCAACGTGACTGAGAGAGCCTCAGGCAGGAAGAACATTATATTTCAGTATTAAGGGAACAAAAGGATCACAGCTACTGTTTGTGTGTGCTTCAAATAACATGCATGTTCACCTTGTATCATACACAGCCATAATGTGTAAGCATTAGTATTTATTCAGTAGACTTGCATGGTTTATTTTCATTTAAAAAGGAATAGATCACCCGCTGACAGAATGTTGGCAGTTTTGTCAACACCCTGTCAGTGTGAATGATGCCATTTAGCGTTTTATTAAATACCTGGAGTGAACTGATCTGTTTGTTTCTGCTTTTAGCTGATCAATTGTACAGACAGTCTTAAAACTGTTTTTAAATTATTACCTGTTATTCACCACACTGACAGCCCTGTGTTTTCTTATACGTGTCAACTAACAGTAAAAGGTATGGAGGGTGTCTGCTGACACAGCTAGTGACAAAAAAATTCTGTGAAAAGATGCTCAATAATTCACATGTTCAAAAATAAACAGCCAGTAACCCTGTAAGGCTAATGAATACATTACTGTAAGTAGCACAATGAAGCATCTCAATGAAACAGCGACAGATACCACAGAGAGCATTTGTCAGTCCTGCCTTTACGATGTCGTCGATAAATTGACCGTAGTCCACCTGTCACACATCAATACAGATGTTCTATTGAATTATTTGACAACAAACAAAATTGAACTACTGCTTTAACTATATAACTCAATAAAAAACAGTTAAAGGTTATATACATCAGGTCTTTATCTTAGACATTATGTAAAAACAACGACTAGGGTTGCAATAATGATGATATCAATCAATTGTTAATCAACTAATCAAATCCAAATATTTACAGTGGGTACGGAAAGTATTCAGACCCCTTTAAATTTTTCACTCTGTTTCATTGCAGCCATTTGCTAAAATCGAAAAAGTTCATTTTATTTCTCATTAATGTACACTCAGCACCCCATCTTGACAGAAAAAAAACAGAAATGTAGAAATTTTTGCAAATTTAGTAAAAAAGAAAAACTGAAATATCACATGGTCATAAGTATTCAGACCCTTTGCTCAGTATTGAGTAGAAGCACCCTTTTGAGCTAGTACAGCCATGAGTCTTCTTGGGAATGATGCAACAAGTTTTTCACACCTGGATTTGGGGATCCTCTGCCATTCTTCCTTGCAGATCCTCTCCAGTTCCGTCAGGTTGGATGGTGAACGTTGGTGGACAGCCATTTTCAGGTCTCTCCAGAGATGCTCAATTGGGTTTAGGTCAGGGCTCTGGCTGGGCCAGTCAAGAATGGTCACAGAGTTGTTCCGAAGCCACTCCTTTGTTATTTTAGCTGTGTGCTTAGGGTCATTGTCTTGTTGGAAGGTGAACCTTCGGCCCAGTCTGAGGTCCTGAGCACTCTGGAAGAGGTTTTCTTCCAGGATATCTCTGTACTTGTCCGCATTCATCTTTCCTTCAATTGCAACCAGTCGTCCTGTCCCTGGAGCTGAAAAACACCCCCATAGCATGATGCTGCCACCACCATGTTTCACTGTTGGGATTGTATTGGGCAGGTGATGAGCAGTGCCTGGTTTTCTCCACACATACCGCTTAGAATTAACGCCAAAAAGTTCAATCTTCGTCTCATCAGACCAGAGAATCATATTTTTCATAGTCTGGGAGTCCTTCATGTGTTTTTTGGCAAACTCTATGCGGGCTTTCATATGTTTTGCACTGAGGAGAGGCTTCCGTCGGGCCACTCTGCCATAAAGCCCCGACTGGTGGAGGGCTGCAGTGATAGTTGACTTTGTGGAACTTTCTCCCATCTCCCTACTGCATCTCTGGAGCTCAGCCACAGTGATCTTTGGGTTCTTCTTTACCTCTCTCACCAAGGCTCTTCTCCCACGATTGCTCAGTTTGGCTGGACGGCCAGGTCTAGGAAGAGTTCTGGTCATCCCAAACTTCTTCCATTTAAGGATTATGGAGGCCACTGTGCTCTTAGGAACCTTGAGTGCTGCAGAAATTCTTTTGTAACCTTGGCCAGATCTGTGCCTTGTCACAATTCTGTCTCTGAGCTCCTTGGGCAGTTCCTTCGACCTCATGATTCTCATTTGCTCTGACATGCACTGTGAGCTGTAAGGTCTTATATAGACAGGTGTGTGCCCTTTATTTAAACACAGATGGACTCCAATGAAGGAGTAGAACCATCTCCAGGAGGATCAGAAGAAATGGACAGCATGTGAGTTAAAGATGACTGTCACAGCAAAGGGTCTGAATACTTATGACCATGTGATATTTCAGTTTTTCTTTTTGAATAAATTTGCAAAAATTTCTACATTTCTGTTTTTTTCTGTCAAGATGGGGTGCTGAGTGTACATTAATGAGAAATAAAATGAACTTTTTTGATTTTAGCAAATGGCTGCAATGAAACAAAGAGTGAAAAATTTAAAGGGGTCTGAATACTTTCCATACCCACTGTATCTATCTTATGTTATCCAAGACAAACGTGTCTAATTTTGTTTGGCAAACAGTTTAGCAAAGGTAAAGTGTAACAGTTATAATGATTTTAAACAGAGAAATTAACTAATTCATAAAACTGTCTTCCATTATTGTCTGTCGACTAACTAATCAAAATGTAATTTAAAAAAAATGGTTTGTCTAAAACCTAAAAGAGATCTAATCAAAAAACAAGGAATATTGCGCCTTTGTAAGTGGAATATATACTTCAGTAATGAAACTGATGGAGTGAGTAATTACACACTGCATAATTTAAAAAGGTACATTAACACCAGCTTCACAGTTGTCCCGTATGTCTTATGTCATTGGCAGCAGCAACATGGTCTACAAGAGCTCTGTAGTTCTTATCAGTGATGTGAACAAAAGGCTCTCTGAACATTATCATTGTAAGTTCACCACAGTTGTGATTCATTTCACAAACATTTTAGCTGCTACTCTTAAGTGAGATTTTCTTTTCTTCTTAGTCAGGTTTAACACCAAATCTCCAGACAGACATATCTCCCCGCTTAGCAGACCAGAGAGATCTGTGCAATCAGCCTCCACAGGCCAACTGCCAGCTCACGACTACACTACCTTGATTACAGCGAGTCAGCTGCCCATCTGAAGACTCAGACAACAAGGCCGCATATGCAAGACAGACTCATTCATGAGGTCTTTTCTGGCAATGAGAAACTGTCTGTTGCTGGGTACATAGAAATGCATGTTTCAAACAAGAACAGGTTAAATTAAAAAAAAGGTGTTCAAAGGAAGTGTATACACTTACGAGGCGCTCCCTCTGCCATCTCAATGGCTGTAATCCCCAAGGACCAGATATCGCTCTGCAAAATACACAAGGGACCAGGTCAGTGTCTACCTTTCATATGCTCCCGCAGCATAGTGCAGACACAAACACAGTGCTTCTGTTACCCTGTAGTCATAGGTGGAGTCGGGGTTCTCGTCACAGGCAATAACCTCAGGTGCCATCCAGTACGGTGTGCCGATGAAGGTGTTCCTACGCCCAACAGTCCTGTCCAACTGAGCACTCACCCCGAAATCCACTGAATGTGGACAAAGCGATCAGAGGAAAAGGATGTGAGACGATGCTGGGTATAGCAGATACCTACTGTTGCTCTTTTACCCAAAACCTACAAGCATTCAACGTACCAAGTTTGACCTCCGCATTCTCCGTTAGCAGCACGTTCTGGCCCTTGATGTCCCTGTGGATGACTTTATGGGCGTGGAGATGAGAAAGGCCCTGCGCACAGACAAAGAAGTCAAAATTGATCAGTAAAGAGTGACCTCTGCTGCAGACTTGTTTTGACTGATGGGACAGCGATTTCTCACCCTTAGGATTTCTCTGCAGATGTAAGCGATCCAGTCCTCCTTCAGAGAGCTGCCCTTAGTGTTTTTCACCAGGTCGGTCACTGATCCGGCCCCACAGAACTCCATCACCAGCTACATACAGACAAATGCAAATGTAGTGAGCACAATCAAACAGGCATTCTGCATTAAAATGATCAGGCCAGGTAAAAAGGGGAGACCCACCCAAAGTTGGTCATCATGTCCTGGTGGACTCTTCTTGACAAAGGCACCGTAGTACGTGGCTATGTTGCGGTGGTGACTGTATTTTTTCAGCATGTTGATTTCAGCTTTGATCTCCTCCTCTTCCTCTTCCGTGACATCCATCACCTTGATCGCAGCCAGCTGGCCCGTCTTCACGTGACGGCCCTGACAAGTTCATCACAACAGCGGTCAGTAAAGTTTAAAATGAACCTGGGACTCCATGTTTCTGAAACGCTTTGAATCTCACCCCATCAAGTGTGGCTAATTGCTTCATCACACCACTTCACCGTTCTTATTTTACATTTTCTTCTCCAGTGTCTCTTATCTTTCTGTCACAGACGGTTTAAACTTTTCAGGCTGACAGCTGAAACATTTTCTTACATAGCAGTTGGCTAAATCTAATGTAATCTGAGAAATGAATGCAAAAAACATTTAACACAGAGCAGGCACTAGAGTGGTCTTTGGAGCCCATTTTATCGAACAGGTGAAAACTTAATGTGTTGAATGCGTTTATCTACGAAAAAAGCACAACATCATTGAGGTATAATTTAGGCATCATGTCTCACCTTGTATACCTGCCCATAGGTCCCATTGCCGACAACCTCGACCAGCTCAAAGATCCCTGCTGGATCCTATGGGAGACACGGTCAGATTCATGAGACATACAACATACAGACAGAGCAGGATCAGATACACCATCAAAATACAAACCGCTCCAAATAAAAACAGCATTTCAATCAAATAAACTGCAATTTGTTTTGCTTTTTTATTTTTGCTAAATTAAAAATGGCTACACTCCATATCTATTTTTGTTCTAAGTGGGTGGTGCTTGCTTTGTTCTTCTTTGAATCCTATACATCTACACTTCAATGCCGACCCGAAGTGGAGGTCATATTTCATGTTGTTACACTCATACTCATACACTGTTTCCTCAGTTAAGAGTCACGCTTAGATACTAAATGCATACTAAACTGCACCTGTTCTAGTAACTCCTGCAGTCTGGCTTCAATAATGTTGGAAGTCTGAATACAAACGCTGCTGAGGACACAAAATAAAACCAACAGGCTTTCAAATGTTTCGAGAATCGAGAATCTTTAATTTAATGTGTACATCAGTTAAAGTATAGCAGCAGATCTATTGACTCCATCAACAACACGTCATATAAACACACAAACAAAACCACAAAGACTCATACATAAAACAACCCCAATGGTTTCTACTTTGTATACACTAAAGCCAATTTGAATCCAATATTACCATACAAATCATTTGAACTCAATCTGCCTAGCCACCCCCACACACACGCACTCACCGCCCGCCCACAACATGGAGGAAACAGACGAGCAGATACACTACATATTGATATTAGATTAGATATGGATTTGACATGGACATCCATCTGGCCTTTTCTTGATTTGTTCGTTTTAAGTTTCAATGGAGTGAACACATTCTACTGACACCAGGGGTGCTTTGACTTAATTACGCAACCCCTCCCCCAAGACACAAGGGAATATGACAATCAGTTCCACTTTCAAGCAATTTCAATATGGCTTTAAGAAGATGTGTGGGTGGTTAGACTGCTGCTTTGGGTTTAGAATGTACAGCATGACCTATCCTGCTTTCATCTGTTTCCAATGATGGCTTTTCCGCCTTCAACAAGGAGGGGGAAATTCCTTTGAGACAGGAAACATTTATGGGAAGAAAATAGCACGTATACTTATGAAAGATTTGCCAGTGAAACTGGAAAGTGACCACATATTTGATGCAAATGCACACACCCCATATGACATAAACATACCATATTGTGAAGCATGTTATAACTCTAAAGAGGGGGGAACTGTAATGTAAAGCAGGAGGCAACAAAATGATGATATGGAAGAGAATAATGAGTGGGTGGCAAGGCAGAGGCGGTAGCTTCGCCCACGAGAGTGGGATGAGAGGAACGAAGCGATAGAAGGGGAAGGGTACAGTTATGTTCAAGGATTAGCACCACCAGCAGACACAGGCAAACAAATTGCCAGCAATGATTGCTAAAATGGCAAGGAAGCAGTAAAGCCACGGGGTAACTGGAGGAGAAACTGCAGTCAGCCTGCTTAAAGATACAAATGGCAGCTCTGGTAGTTCTTATGGATATAATACTGTCTTATTAATGTGCAAACTTAATGTATTGATTAACCACAGGGAACAATGCCGTGAGCTTTCCCATCAACCTCAGTTCAACAGGGTATAAACTTTAAAAGACACTGGTAATGGTCCATTGGGAAGTTGACCACACATTTCCTCCAGGGGTGTCAACTTAGCTGACAGAGAAAGTCTTTTTTTTTTTTTTTTAAGCCTGCCCTTTCTGTGGATACACAGCTGCATCAATACATCATAAAACACTTGCATTCCCTGAATATCATTAGTGAAAAACATTATAGCTGGCCTTAAATGTTTTTAAATGGCTTCCTAATACTTAAATTTGGAAGTACTTCATCTTTTTTCAAATTCAGCAACCTAATCCCAACAGCATGAATTTGCACATCTTAGTTACGGTAGAACATTTAGTTGTTGCCATTGTTGGATTATGCTACCATTATGGGCCCAGTATTAGTAAACACCATGTGGGCTAATTTACATCCATCCAAAGTTAGTGTATCCACAAAAAATTAGATTAAATAGATTTTGACAGTTCACAATTTTGATGACTTTGTTAATTCATAAATCACAATGTGGGGGAAAAAAGTCATGGACACGGAGGAAATGTTAATTAAGTTAATTAAGTTTAATCTCTGACGTGACACTTTTACTGGTGTTTACAATAAAGCTTCATATTAAAAAGGAGAGATTTGTATCACTATCATATGCTTATTTATGCCAAGCATGGACTGTTTCACTGCACCAAAATAAAAATCACAAGACTAAATTTGTCATGAGTTTCATTTCCAGAGGGCTGGTATTCCTGGTTAACCATCATCCAATAATCTCAGCACACTATCAGAGTTTCGGTTTGAAACTGAAAAATCAGCAAAGAAATCCCTTTCCAACAGTTTTAAATTGAGAACAAAACAGGTGAAATTCAGCAGATATATTTGTTGGAGTATGACCATGTCACTTTAATTGTCTTAGTTCCACAAGTGTAACTTACTATGCCACCTGTAGTTCAAACAATTGTGCAGGTGTCTTTGATTTTATCCAGTGCTACTGACATTGGAACAACGTGTTACAGCACAACTGACTTGTTGTTGCCCGTGTACAATGGACTGTTGCTATGTAGCCCAATGCTGGAGTCCTTCTGTACTGCTGTGATTGAGCCACTTAAAGGTTCCCTGTGGAGTTTTTGTCCTGTAGTAGCGCTCTGGAGCCCTTTCTCTATGACTGGGTCCCAGTGTTGTTTATCTAATGCGCATGAACAGGGAGACACATGCACGCGCACAAGGGTGTCGTGCTCCACAGTCCTGCCAATGGTTTCACACTATTCCACTCATCAACAGGTGGCAGTAACGCCCAAGACATGCAGCATGCCCCAACAAAGGCACGGAAGGAAAAGACTGTTAGCTAGTAAACAAAGCAGGTTTTAAAATACAAAAAAAAAATTACTCTACAAATGTGGGAGGAAATGCATTTAACACATTTGTTGGAGCTCAAGGATACACAAGATGCCTTTTGGTGAATGATAATAAATGTAAACACATTTTACTTTTGTTTGTTTATAAGAAAACTTCACAGGGCACCTCTAAATGGTCAGCTAACCCAAATCACAAAAACAATTTCACAATTAATTCTAGTGGTAGATGGCCAGGCAGATATTGGTATTTTAAGGATTTCATTTACTCTTTAAACCCGACAATAACTTCACTTTCCAACAAAAACTGAACGGTCAGCGTTGTGTCTCCAGCCAATAACTTTCATATTCAAACATGACTTCAATTTACTGAACAGAGATATTATTGAGACTGATAATCCAATTCCCAAATTCATATATCTTACTTTATATAAAAAATAAACTCAGATAATATTGGCAATCTTCTCATATAACCATTGAATACAGATATGTTATAAAGAGCTGGGTCAGCTCTAATAATATGCAGGGATTTTAATAAATCTGTTCATTTAAAGTCAGGGAGAAGATAACACAGGTCCAAGCAAGCCAAGATTCAAATAAACTACCCCTGATCTCCTGTTATGCCCCATAAATATGTGAATGCCTCAAGACTCTTAGTTTATGTGATGCTGATTATTTTCGATGGAGTAACACACCCAGAGGAAAGTCACTCAGAGTAACCTTTGGTCATTTTGATTCTAGACAGAGATAATAAAAAAAATAACAAAAAGAATGAAAAAGAAAGCTATTGTTCTGTTTCAAACCTGTTGCTAAGTGGGGAGACAGGGCTGTGATCTACCTTTTCAAAAAGGCAGTGACTGAAAGCATAAAATGCTTCTTTATAATGCTAATAAGGGTCTGTCTTTGGGGGATTTACTGCTGCAACACAATCATAGATTTTGACACTTCCCATTGAAATGGAGAGATGCATCAAAAGAGAGCATCAGAGCTGTGGTCTCAATTAAGAAACCGTAGCCTTGGAAAGAAGATTTTTCATCAAATCAGAAGAGTGGTGACTCTTTTTTCCTCATTTGATTTAATTTCTTGTCTGGTAAAGTGGTTCTATTGTTAAAAGAAGTTGGTCAAAAAAGGTTGTAGGTTGTTTTTTAAACTGAGGCCTTCAAGGTGGACCACTGCTATACCAGATCAGTAAGACCAGGGCTAATACTAGTCTAATACTTGTAGTATTTTAAGAGAAACCAAACCAAAAACACCAGATCCAAATTTCACAAGGAAATGGTAAGAGGATTTCTCATTCAACTTGGAATACGGCTGTCAAGCCCCCATATGGAGAAACACCTCCAAACAACAATATTTTAAACAATAGAGATTGTGTTTGTGCATTTCAATCTCAAGAGTTTAGAACTAGTAGCTACAAATACATTATAAATAACTACATGACAACAGCAAAGTGTTTCAGGTCATGCACAAGCGACAGGAGCAGCCATCATTCTCCTGTTTTTGTTATTATTTATTTTCCTTTTTTTACTAATGCACTAAACACGAAAAGTTGTCACGGCTGTAAACTCGCTTCTTTATTCTGTGATCTCTGATGTGAATCTGACACTCAAACAGCTCAGCTGCCTAAAGCAATGCGGGGCCAAGGGATGTTTATTCCACCTCAACTTTAGAGACGTGGGTGTTGAATGGTGTCAGGAGGCAAACAGACACTTCAGTTCATATGACATAACATCCAATGAGTACGTCTGCAATCATTCTAGATGAATAAAGTGCAGCACACGTATCTTAACAACAACAAATACTCACCCTCAGAGCTGCGAGGTCTATGTCGTCCAGGCTTCGTGTGGGGGCGTTTTCAGACATAGCTGGAGAAAACTTAGAGCCTTAGCTACCAAGTTAGCCAGATATTTGACAAAAAGTACTGAGGGGGATTATAAATGGCTGCTACAGCGATCTTGACCGGTGTTATCTATGGATTAAATTCAGCTAAACGGGCTGTCCAATGTGCAGAAACTGTTGCGGAACACGGTTAGCACTTAGATTAGCGAACACATCGCAGATAGAGCTGCACCCAGCTGGCTAGCTCACGAGAGCTACACTGTTATCCGCAGTGGTTTTTACAGAAACGCCGCCGCAATATTTAATCAAAATACAGTTTAACTTTACACAAGATATTTCAACAAAGTAGTAACGTCACCGTTAGCCGGCCATCGGTACCGTTCTACGAACAACGCGATGCACCTCCACTGTTGTTGAACACCTTGCTGCGTTCATTTTGACAAGACGTCTCTGCTGCTGTACAACATCCAGCGAATGTTATGTGTGAGAAAATGATGCGTCTAAAAAACTACCAGATAGGACTGGTGTGTCATTGAAGCATTCCTAGTAGAAAACAACATTTACGGCTCAACAGCGCAATGGTTGTTTTTTTGAGGACGCAACGTCTGATGTGATGGCGTCCGGGTCCGTCCGCACCAGAACCGACTGGCAGGCTGTCAATATTAGCCTCAAATATGTGCCCTCCCAAAATATAAAGACAAAGTGCGAAAAAAATTAAAATAATGGCCTCGTTTGAAATACGATCTTTTCGCGACTGCAGTTGTCAAACTTGTTAACACGACTTAAATATTCCTGTTTGGACCCGGAGCGCACGTTCATCCGAACACCGAGTCAGGTGCGTGCAATCAACCGCACGTTAACTGGCTAGCTAACGTAGCTAAGCTAGTCGGCTAAAATAGTCTTTTCCAGAATAAACTTTCCTTCTTCATCCATTTTCACTGTTGACAGTCGCGCCTAGCACCGCCACAACCTTCCGGGGGAAAAGCGCAGGCAAGCAGACGAGCACTATTTTTTTTTTTTTTTTCGCGAGGCACCGCCGTAATACTTGTAAATTGGGGCCAACGACACTTTAAAGTTAAGCGTTGTCTTCGTGCTCACGCGTCCAATTTTTATGAACTGGTAGTTACACCCCAACACTAAAGACACGGTGCAGTTTCAAAAGCGGCGACAGCTAAACTTGTTATTTCGCCATGTTTTGCTTCTTGAGTTCTCCCTCCCACTCCCAGCCTTGTTGTAGTCTAACAGGGTTGTACTGACGATTGGCTGCACACGCTCCTCAAGTGTTTGCTCTGGATGACTACGGTGCTTCATCAGGGACAAATTACCTGCAAAATTACAGCGGAACGCAACCTACGCAACTGCATCTGTCTGCTCCCAGCAGCACAGCCGAGGTCGTCCTCTGACATACCTGTCCTGCAATGACCTACTCCGTCTCAAAAATAAGTTAACTTAAAATACAGTTCTGCTGGATATCTAAAAAACACACTGCAATGTATCATTCCTAGTGTGTCTGTTGTTATTAGTAACTAATTGACCCTTTCCTGTTTTTTGTTTTGCTCTGATATGTCTGCAATCCTAAGAGCTTTATGCCGACTACAGTTATTTTACATTAAAACAGGCCTACCTTATCTTCAACAAATCATAATGCTTGTCAATAATGCATGATTGAAGTCCAAAGCTGTCCACAAAGAGTTAAAAAACAATAGCATGGTGCTTTATTGAAGATTTCAGCATTCATATATTAAATTAACTTATTTATTGAAAAATAAACAGTGCCCATTTACATGTTCAGTTTCCATGTACACTCAGTCTTCAAATTGCTCTACTAAAATACATTGTTTGTTCCCAGAATGAACAGATAACAGATGATGGAATTTAAGTACTAGTGATACCAGTTTGTTGCTGCTGTTTACATTCCTTGTGTTGCAAATAAAACAAAAAATGCACTACAGGAATGTGCTACTGTTTTTGTTTTGTTTGCCATGTGTTTGTTCTGTGTTGAAAATGGGCTACAACTACATTTTGCTGTGCATCCCTATGTTGCATAATGACAATAAAACATCCTTGAATTTTCACAATGACTAGAATGTTTCCCTTCTCAGTTTGTTTTTTTGTGCAAAATGTCACGCTCTGTTTCTAGATGGTATCAGACTGTGGAAGGCTATTTTTTGATACATGCCATGTTCATTTTGATAAAAAAAAATTTTTAAAGTGACTTTGAAACTCCATAAAAAACAAGTTTATTGAGGAGATAAGAAAATAACATACCTTGAAGAAGAAGTTGTTCATAACTGTTTTTAAATGATTAAGTAAGAATATGTATTATCTCTCTAACCCTCAGTGTTAGTAGGCTATACATCAGCAACTCTAAGGTAATAACCAAGATCTGCAGGTTTTCATACACAAAGATTTTCACATGGTGACTTTTTTGTTTAGTTTCTGTTAGTAGTTTATTCATAAAAATGTACTGGTAATGCTGGCTGTTAGTCCAATAAAAAACAAAAATCATGGTAAAACAGTATATGGTCAATTCTCAGTATATCACAGACATTTCGGTAGAATCTTTAAACAAAGTATACCCCTCAAGGCCACCATTTTGTTCTGTACAAGACAGGTTACAGCAAATACAAAGTTTCTAGTGTGCAAGAACTCATTGTGTCTTTTTAATATCTTCCTCTGTGAAAGGTGCTTCATGTGGTGACAAGGCAGAGTTCATGTGTGACACTTGTCATCTGTCAGATTCATTGAAGCATTGGCTCTGGAGCAGCAGGAGGGCCCAGGCCTGGGAACCGGAGAGTTGCAAGTTCAAGTCCCTGTATGGACCAAGTGCGGAGTGTTGATTGGCACTGGAGAGGTGCCAATCCACCCCCTGTGCCTTAGATGCTGTAACCACCTTGGTAGTGTTGTTGACAAAAAGTTCTGTACAGACAAAGAAGTCTGTGTATTTCACTGGCTCTGTCGTATGTTCAACAATTTAAAAAATAGATTATGAACTGGATTATGGTAATGCCATGCACATCAATCCAATATTTGAAATCTCCATAAACATACAGATCTCTTTAAAAAAAATTCAATGAGAAAACCACAGAAAGAGTATAAAAGATAAAGCCTCACATTCTGCCTTTTGTCTGCCTCGCTGCTGGTTGTTCTCTAAAATCTTGATATGACACAGGAGCTTTGCAGTTACTGATAAACTTGGCAAGACTGTGTTCCAGGTTCTGCTTTGCTACATGAGGAAGGTAGCAAGTTCTGCAGTTATTATATGATATTTCCAAAATCAGTCAATGCAATATGGATGCTACATGTTTATCCAGTGCAAGACTTGCTCAATATCAGTGCTAATGGCTCAGTCAAGAGAATTAGCAGGGTTTGAGAGAATAACTATTGTGATTTCATATGAAACAAAACCTAAAACTCTTTGTGATTTAAGACTCGATGTTGCTCTGTGGGAATTGCTCCGTGAATATAAGCCACATTATGTCACTACTCAGTTACAGTGTAATGGCTAAATGTAATGTGCCTAATAAAAGCCTGGTGCATGTAAATCAACAAAACGTGTAGATATGTGAGACATTTTATGGCACCTGGACACGGAATTGAGGAGCCGGCATGGAAATAGCTGAAGTGGCTACTGGAATGTTTTGTTCTGTTCTGCTGACAGAATGATGTAATAATAATTCACTTTGGTTGTCATGGTGACTAAAAAAATGAAGAAGCAACAATTAGCGGTAAATCAACCTAGCAACCTTTAATTATGTTGTCCTCTTTTTCTTTCCCTCGAACCGTTTTCCCACCTGATCATCCAAAAATATTTAAATGATTTTGATCAGTCCTCTTTCAACATATTACCGTCTATTTTCCGGAACAACATCCTGATGTAGTAAGTTCTCCCTCTTTATCAGTACTCTCCCTTCTCTGCCCTATCCAGTTTTTGTTTCAGCTACCATCCAGTCATCTCTTTATATCCGTCACCATAACAACCACAAATGTTCTGACAGATTTGCTGGCACTGCAGTGAGAGGTGAAGCCTCAGAGGGAGAGAGGGAGTGCGAGAGAGAGAGAGAGAAGGAGAGAGAGAGAGAGACAGAGACACCCACCCACCCAAAAACCTTGCACTAATAAATGTACACTATGTTCTCAGATCATGTGAAAATGCTTGATTTCAAATACAACCTCGCAAATCCTCTCCTGACTCATACATTCATTTATGTGTGTCTAACACCACCGCCAGCTCTGCAGTTCAGATTGCACTGTAGTGCAAGTTATGCAGCAGACATGATCATCACGAACAAACTGTCCAGTTCAGGTTAAGCTACTGTTCTAAAACATGATGAAAAATCTACATTTCAGTGGTTATGTTCAAACTCATCGTCAGTCAAAAGACAATATAAAAAACATTGACTGTGTTGAGGTGATGTCTTTCCTCATCATTGCAGCGTCAGTGTTGGAACTACTTAAGTGTACTGTGCTAAACATTAGAAACTACAGGGAGCACGTGGTGCAGCAGCCCCTTAGTTGTTACGTAGTGGTCTGATCTGAGCTCAGCTGCGGTTATGTCCACAGCCCCACCGGAGCCATGCCTTCTTTAGTGTTCAGTGGAGGCAGCAGGTTCTCCTCACACAGGAACTTCAGCGGGAAGTGGACCAGCAGCCCTCGGACGGCCTTCAGCTCCTCTCTGGCCTGCTCAGGGTCTGTGTCGCAGAGGCGTTCCTTGCTGGCGTATTCCTTCAGCTGTCGCATGTTGTGGACAGTGTTGTGGGGCAGGCATTTGAAGACCTGTTGTAGACCAGCCAACAAAAGGGGGTAAGAAAACTAAAACTACACATTGCGACTATCACTGAATAAAAAGATCATGATTTATAATCCACCATCATTTACATAATTTATACCTTGTCGTATATGGTGGCATTCAGTTTAGCAGGTGCATTCCAGCCCAAGAAGAAGAATTCATCGCTGATTGGATCGTCAATATTGACAGTGGGGTCTGAAGAAGCTCCAACAAGAACTCTGGTGGGGAAAATAAATAAATAAATAAATAACAGCCGAACGTTCCACAAGCACAGAGCATTCAAAGATTACAGACGTTCTTATAATGTCACAATATAATTCAAAGTTCTTAAGTGAGAATTAAATTATTTAGGTTTATCATAAGGGAAATGATTACATCATTTTCAAATGAGATGATTTTCTTGTAAGTCTCAAAAAAATATAGATGGTTCCTCACTTGTTGCCAGATTCCATTTGGTAGCCGACCCTTCTCAATAAAAACAAACTAAGCTAGCCTTGATATTTTCCATGACAGAGAGATAGGTGATACACTCCCTTGGAGGTAGTAACAGTTCATGGTCATGCATAAAGAGAACGCACATTTCAGGAGTTGCATATCTCATCCTGACCTGAAACACTCTTTACGCAGAGCGAGTGTGAGGGGTCCTGCCTGGTACTCCTGCCCTCCCATGACGGAAAGGACCCGATCTTCATCTTCCACAAACACTGCCATCTCACTATCTCTGCAGCCCAGCATGCTGCGGTCATTGATGTTGGCTGATCCTGGAACACAAGTGGAAAGTATGAGCATTAACAATCCGTCATTTCAGAGGCGTCACTCGTCAAACCATATTCAACACATGAAGCAACTCTCAAAGTGAAATAACTTTATATCGGAAATATTCTTCACAATGAATCCAGGATTCTCTTCTCTGTATATTTGTTGTTCAGAAATGGATTTGAACTTGAATGTTACAGGTTTATATTCTGTATATGAAATGAAGTCTATGAGTGCAGAACTCAAAGCTGACCAATCACAGAGTCTGTGGAAGAAATTAATCTTGGCAAACAAACCGCTGATTTAAGCGTTTTGATTTATGTTTAACAGTCTCAACCTGGTTTAACATTTAATTAAAAAAGTCCTTTTAAGAGCCTGGCCATAGCCAATTTGGTCACAAATACATTGCATTCCTTGTGCATGCCTCAGAATAAAGACCACCCCATTCTTTACGGCTTTAGTAGTAGAAGAAATGTTAGATTTGCATTAGCAGTACCGTAAGACAAAATAAGGAGAGTGAACAGTAAACAATGAGGCTCAATGAGATACAATTACAAATAGAAATGCAGGATTACATGCATACATCGTTTCCTCTGAATCCGGGTGTGTGTGTGTGAAGGCAATCTGAACCCAGCACAGGAATGGTGGACTATATATCCATCTATATGTCCACTTGCAAATTTTGCAGTGTTGACTGTGCTATTAAACTACAGCTAAAACATCATAGCTCAAAGATGACTTAAGGTCAAAATGATAATTTGGAATGAGTTTGCATCAGTGGTGACGCACCAATGATATAGCAGCGGTCATCAGCAATGATGGTCTTGCTGTGAATATAGATGAGCTCTGTGACAAGCGACTGGGAGAGCTGGGAATGTGTTCTCAGGCCGCAGAGTGTGATGTACTCCGTCCACAGCTCCTCAACTGGGGGGTAAACCAGAACCACATTAATCACAAAGGATAATGCAAAACAATGGAAATGTATTAGGAAACTCACATAGACTCTTAAAATGGAATAGAAGAAGAAGTCAAGGATGTAAATGGAAACTGGTGGGCAGATACCTAGTACCAGTAGCTTCAGTTTAAAGGAGCAACACAAAGAAAAGGAAAGAAACATGTCAGAGAGGAAACAGGTGGTATTTTGTGATGTCAGATGGATTTTTTTGTGGAAATGAGAGCAGACAAGTGACAGAAAACTCACCTTCCCTAAGTCTTGAGAGAATAGAGTGCTCCCCTCGGCACATGGTCCTAGAAGATTAATCATTCACAAAATTACATAATTAACACATTATAGGACAAAAATGTATCAATCAATCAAGTTGCACTTTTGGTTGATAGAAACCCTAGCCCAACTGGTGAAACAGCTACTTCTTACTTTTGTAATAGACAAAAGCTAAAAGAATGGAATATTATCCCAATTAAATTTGAGCAAATCCTCAACTCTGGCATTTTGTACATAAATGATAACGGGAGGAAAAGGCTCTTACCTGTAAGTGAAGTGCAGAATAGCTTGGATGGCATTTCCACCTCCCGTATTGATGTCTCCCTCAAATCCAGGAAGCAAAGGAACCACCACAAACACCCTGTACTTCTTCTGCTCTCTGCAGCAAGACACAATGTCAACAAGTGTACCATTTAAACATTACTACAAGTGGACTGTTCCTTTCACTCCTATTTATATTCTATGTTGTGATTTGTTGGGTACATGCTGAAATGTACTCATTGTTTATACTCTTTGAAATGTGCTTTGTTTAACATGTTTAAATTTCACAATGAGCTTCATGAAAAACTGCTTTATAACTTTAAGGTTCGAGATCGTGGGTATGCAAAATAAACAAAGCTGTCTTGTGCAATCAAACCCAACCTGTGTGCACGCAAGATTCGATTCACAATTGCATCACCGATCCCATTATAGATGGTCTTCCCATCATCGGCACAGCTGATGAAGAACTGGTTCTGAGGGCAGAGAAAAGGCAGATGGTGGCTCGGTATGAGGTGAGGGCTAACACAGGTAGGCAGCTGGCAGGGAAAGGGCCGAGCCGTGATTATATTCAGACTCATGAGAACTCCTGATCAGACACACATTGGCTACAGAATCTCTCAGTGACAAGTAAAATTAAAGAGTCAAATGTTATGTAAGTAATTAAGAATCACATGCTGAAACGTCAAAAATGAAGGGAGGCCAATCTTTATATACAAATAGATGCATTTCTATACAAAACAGAACCCACTCTTAAGTGTTGCTACTAAAACTATTTGAGGTAACAATTTTTTGTTTGCTATGTATGCTATTATTTTAAAAAGTATCAACAAATCATTAGAAAGCATTGACAGGGACACATACATCCAGATTCGTGTGTTCCTGCATTACCTCAATGTAGATGTAGTGCTCGCTGTTCTCGATGGTGTGGATGTAGGCGTTGAGGATCGAGTTGTCTTTGGTTCCAGTCGACCAGTGGTCGGCTGAGCGCAACACCTGAAGAAGAGACGAGTCAGTCCATGAGACACATCTTTCACATCATAATAACTGCCTGTTACCAAATCAATTGTAACATCCATGTTTAGCTCAAGACTTGGACAGAGAACAACAAGGAACTTTAGCATTACTATCATTTAGTATTACTACGCTATTTATTTTTAAAAAGTACTTTTAAAAGCTTTAGCTGTATCATAGACGTGTAACAAATCAGAAACCTACGACTGCTGCTATCACTTTTTGTAGTAATTTAAGCTAGTTGTGATGTACTCAGCTTGTGCCTTGCATCAACTTCTGCTTTACAGATAACAAAAAATGGGAGAACTGAGTCTCTGAAACCTGAATATGGGAATAACTAAACCTGAAAAGAAAGCTATGGCATAATAGGGAGCGAGGGTTAAGGTTACAGGCCATTGCCCACCGTAGAAGAAGAAAGTACACACAGCAAAAGCTATTGTTACCCAACGCTCACTCAGTCAGTACAGAGTGAGAACGGTAGCCTCTGCCATGCCAGTTGTGTTGCTAACGCTAGCAGTGCTCATGACCTGGACCACATTTCCCATGAAGCCCATTGAAAATTAAACACTTCCAATTGTCCCCCCCTCCCCGTCTTTGGCAGTGCATTTGTTTTCTCTGGCTTTACTGAACAGGATCAACATGTTGGAAGTGATTTTCTTCCACAGGCTTTACTCTTGTTCCACCATCTGCCATCGCAAGAAAAGCTCTGAATACTTAAGCTGCACTTCAAAAGGCAGAACAGTGTCTCTTTGTTGTACTGTAAAGAAATCCATTTGATTTCCTGCTAGCTCTGACTTGGTGTCTCACAAAGTAAAATGCCAATGGTGTTGTTTGTTTACAGTAAATACATTTCACTAGTTTGTCAACATAATTTTACATAATCCTTTCTTCAAATGAGAGTTCAAGGTTTCAAACCCTGATGTTGTCCTGATGAAGGGCATCTTTAAAGCTGGCTTGACACAGAAATCCCTTTTTCCTGTGTACACTAAGCCAAACATAAAATACTTTGCTTGTTTTCTGTGTTGCCATCATGTGTGTATAGTGACTTGGTCTTTGGTGCTTAAATACCTGCACTTTGGCCTTGCTGGATCCGGGCACCGTGAATGAGAGCGAGTCAGCAGTGCAGTGAGACTTGGGAAGAAGGTAAGGATAGAAATCGTCCTTGTACTTGTTTTTGAAGATCTAGAGAAGACAAAACAAATGAATGAAAGCAAGATTTTCGACCTTCCTGCTGGTCCTATTTCCTACAAAAGCCTTGATAAAAAACAAAAGTTAGATACACTTTGTTTTACTACTTGCTATCTGACTAATTGTTGGCTAATAAACCCAATAGGTTAGCGTAGCATACCATAATAAAGTAGAAAGATTTCAACAGGTCCAAAATAACAAAAGTCTCAGATTGCTTTAGCAAACCCAGGTAACTTTAAAGTGACAGAGCTTTGCTTTAAGTCTGACCTTAGTGAAGTTCCAGCGCTGGATGAAGTGGCGAGCTACATCCCGGGCAGCTCTGCCATGAACAGCTGCAGACAGATCACGCCACGGTATGCGGGGAACCTGAGTACGGTCGATGTTATCTGAAAAAATATAGAAAGCAAAACCTTTCAGCTCCCTCTTTCCTCTCAGTGTGTTTGCATGTATGCGATATTTAAGGAGACATTACCTTCAAATGGTCTGTCCAGTTGGACCCAGTCTTTCCTGATAAAGTTGTTGTAGTCTTTGCCAAGCCACAGTTTAGTGTTGCCAGTCAGGTCATCAGGGTCCTGCTCTGCTTGCTTATCTGATTCAGGTGGTTTTGGACCACCAGACACACCATTATCCTAGTTAGTAGAGACATGTGTTAGTGTCTGCAGGGATTGTGACATATTGAAAGCACACGGGTTCATGAACTAATATCAACACATTCATGCTTTATCAGTTTCTTACGACTGCATCTCCTTTGGGCTCCTCCTCGCTTACACTGTTGGCCGTCTCCGTCAAACCCAGGTCAGTTAGCCGGTACTGGCTGTCATCCCACCTCCCAAACGCCAGGTCAATCCCCCCCACAAAGGCGACTGTTTGGTCAATGGCCACGGTCTTTTCGTGGTGAGCCCACATGAACACCACAGAGGACACGTGGTCAGGATGTCGCATCACCTGGCGGACATAGGGGTTGAAATTGATGTTGAGACATGAGATGAGGCCTCCGGTAATTGCCTGTATCAAATTACGTGGGGATGTGACAGACCTTGATGTTTGGGTGCATGTTCATAAGAGTCCTCTTGCTGTGCTCACTATTGATGCCAAGGGCCATCTCCATCTCTTTGTACAGCATAACACACACTTTGACTCCTTGTTCCTGCAGGAAGGAGTTAAAGAAGAGGCAATGCCACTTGAAAAATGTATCAGCACAGGTAATCTGAAATTTGAAAATGATTTAACTGGAATGGAAGAGAAGACAGAGAGAATTCGTACTGCTTTGCGTTTGAGTATCTCATCCAGGCGCCAGTAGTTATCAGTTGCTGGTCTCTTTAGGAACACTTCAGGGCTGAGCCTGACAGGGAAGACATTTACATTAGTCACATTAGAAATACACTTCATATGTAGCTAAAATATTTAAATGTTCCCAACTTGGTAAAACGAAGCCTCTTCATCGCCGAATCCAGATCTTGCTTGACACTTACCACCAATCTGTGATGAAGATTTCCTCCTTGGCTTGTTCGAGAGCATCAGCCAGGTCGGCAAAGTAGCCACTTCCATTCACATACCTTCAAACAACATTCATGAGCCATAAAGTTTAGCAAATGAAGATGAAATGTGAAAACAGATAAATCTCCGGGAGAACATGTATCTGACCATTTAGTGAGCGTGTTCTCCCGTGGCGGAGCGAACCCCTCGAAGCGTTGCACTTTGAGAAAGTCAGAGGTTTCTGCCAGCCGGTTGATTTCATGACTCCACCAATGAGTCTGCCGATAGCTGCTGCATTTGATGATTAGACTCCTGAACAAAAGCAACAGGCCACGTGTCACAAACACAACATAACCTCAGGTTCAAATACATGCAGTATGCTAGAGCTCTCAGTACCTAGGCAAACAAACATCTGACCTACCGAGTGAAGTTCTCAATGCAGACTCCATATCTGGTGTCTGTGTAAGAACGTCCTACTTTCACTTTGAACTCCGGGTCAAACAGCAACACAAAGTTGATGCTGCCGTTGTCTCGGTCCATATACAACAGGAAGGAGTCTTTCACCACTAGCCAGCGTCGGGACCAGCGAAAACAGAGCTGATGATGGCCAATGCAGTTGAGGCCTTGGATCCGGTGACCCCCCGACCTCTTGAAGATGGGTCCCTCCCTGAGACAAGTTGACACAATCAATCTCTATCACGCACTTGGTCATTAAACCCACTTTTCCTTACGCCTCACACACTCTCAGTAAGTTTGCTTACAAGCCTTTGGGTCCGAGGTCAGTGACGAAGGAGAGAGCACCGACGGAAAGGAATTCAAGCTGCAAAAAAAGTAAATGTGAAAATGTCATCGTGCTGCATGACATCCACTTTGTATGTGTGCATGCGTGTTTTTGTTTTAAAGCTGTTACCATGCTGTGATCATTCCTACAAAATGCATTCTCCAGCAGACCATTCAGGTACTCCTCAAGGTATTTCTGCAATAGAAAAGCAGGTAAATAAGTGCAACTGTTTTTGTTCTGTACATGATATTTATAATACAATACAATAAAATAAATAAAATGATTTTAAATTGTATTAGAAATAAAAAAATTTTGGCAGTATATATGATATTTCCTATAAATAAAATATATTACATTGATCAGCCTGAATAAGGACTCTACAAAGACCAACACAGCAGCAGTAGTATGTACAGTAGTTAATAGAGAAGACCAATCTTCTCTATTTTTAATATCTTGCTACAACATCAATTAAGTGTGTGTATTCGAATGGGTTTTTGTGTTCTGTGTAAACTATTCGTGTATCTGATTGGTTTGTTTGATACCATTTTGCTGGAGGTCCTCCTGGTCCGTTCAGTCCCGTGTAGGCTGGGCATTTCCTCTGACATGGCTCTCAGCTGCTGCCTGTCCTTTGCAAATCTTTGAGAGAAATTTAAATATTCAAAATACTTGGTGCTTGACAAACCTGACGATAAAGATTTCCACTGCAGGTCTCTCAGAGCGATAGGTTGATTTGCATGATTGAAATAAACAGAATAGTGCACCGACCTTCCCAGAGGCATCAAGTGAAGTATCATCTTGTGCTTGTAAAGGTCTCGATGCAGCTCTTGGAAGTGCTTGTACTTCCTCTTCACTACCCAGTGGAAGTGACCATGTGTTAGCTGCACTGTGTACAAGGTGCCTACATGGACCTGGAGGGACGTTATTGAAATGATGTACATGAGCATGGTGGTTTTGATTTAGGAAAATATGGTACATTCTTAGAAGCCTACCTCTCTATCTGAACAACAACAGTAGGCTTCTATAAAAGCTGAGCAAGCTGGCTCGAAACAAACCAACTCAAAGTTCAAACACTGAGGCAGCAGATTTTATATCACATTAGTACGGTAAATCAGATTGACATGGTCAAGCTTATCAAAAGCTTTCTATAAATACTAGCATCTTGTTAACAACCACCAAAGAAAAAAAAAGTGAATTATTTTCCACACGTGATTAAAAACTGGTGTACCTTTGAGCGAGTAGTGTATTTCTCTGTGTTGTCCACTCTGCATGTAATAGGTATACCAGGCATTAAGAAAGGTATACCCTCATCTTTTACGTCAGGAAGATGATGCACCACAAGGAAAGGGCGACCGTCTGCGAATTGGAAGATTAGAACATTTTGATTAAAGTCTTCTGATGCAGCCATTAGAGTTTCAACGGTTAAACGTATTCATAAAAGGGACTGTTTATCTCACCACTGCTGGACATGAGGCCATCTATCTCGTCTGGAGAAATGCCGTGATTGTCATGAGAAAAGCGCCTTCTGGCCAGGTTTTGGGATGTCGAGCTTTGAGCCGCCGGCTCGATCACATCTGGGCTGGCCATCGCACTGTTGCTGCAAGTGCCAGCTGCCCTGATGCAAAGACAAAAGAAAAGGGAGTTCACATTTACAGTTCGGAGTGTTTGCACCTTCCCAACACTAAGCATACAAAACAATTGTGAACCTGAGACCTATCTACAGCAGATAGAGATTTTAAAGACACAAGCTTGGAGTTCACAGCAGTTCATCAACTCATTTCATCACCTCAACAATTAAGTGATTTAGTATTCCAATAAAATCAAAAGTGAGACATTTTGGAGTCTTACAATATTGTAACTCCACAGACTGCAAGTTCAAGGTTTTAGCTGCATTAATCACATAATTAAAAAGGTATTTATATCATAGTATATTTTATATTAATTGAAGGGATTCTGCGTATATTTTCTCTATACTGTACATGGCTTCATGTCTAATTATGGAAATTATTAAATGAATGCTGTTTATGCCAGTGTAGCTATAGTTAAGTTATAAGTAGGCTGTTAACTTTCCTCAAAGTTTTAAATCTAGTTACACTTTAGATGTTAGATCTTCTATGTGTTATTCTATATGGTGCGTTTTAAAACTTAAAACAAATGTTTTTGCAATTATCCTTTGATTGAGGACAAGTAGTGGAACTTTGGGTGTTATCAGTACTTCTACTGCTACCATTAATAGTATCAGTAGTTTGTAGCAGAAGTGCATGAACTAAAAATAACATCAATACATGAAGCAGCCCCAGCAGCAGAGTAGTCATCGACACTGCGTCACATGAGAAGTCTAGGACACAGCTACCAGTGCGAGAAAAAGGTGTGTGTGAACCCTTTTGTATCGTGTGTGGGTAGATGTCTTTGAATGGCTGAATGTTTCCTGGGCAACCAGGCAAAGAGGAGGGAAGGAGGGTGTGTGTGTGTGTGTGTGTGTGTGTGTGTGTGTGTGTGTGTGTGTGTGTGTGTGTGTGTGTGTGTGTGTGTGTGTGTGTGTGTGTGTGTGTGTGTGAGAAGGAGAGAGAGAGTTTGGGAATGAAAATGAGGATGGAACATATACTAAAAATACTAACACTAAAGAACTCCCAAAATTTAGTGAAAATGTAAAATGTTCATTTATAGTTTTGATTCCATGAGAAATAAAAACTGAAACTATAGCTGTGGAAGACACAGATATGACTCTGTTGCCTTTTTGATTAACTTCAGCATTATCTCTGAACTTGCTCTATTATTATAACTTCAATATTAGTGGTAGAGTTTGGGATCAAGATATGTGTCATATAAAATAATAAAAAATAAAATAGAAAAGGTTTTCACTGAAGTACTTGCCAAATTGTGTCACATGGATTATACAGTATATCTTGTTTCACATCTACCAACTGAATAAAGGAGGAACTATAGCAGGTTAAGTGCAATACTGAACACTGGCTGGGTACTTCAGCTGGACTGTATTAGCTAGCTTCAGCAGCATCTAAAGACTTAATAGAAATAAAAGGACAAGTGAAAGCCGCAATAAAAAATACCTTGATGAAACTGTAATAATTTGTGTTTGATAATAATCTCTTTTGTAGATCCTTTGTTATCTCAGTTACTGTTTATTTAATTATTTCCTTCATAACAAATACCATATCTTGTTTGTTTAAGACTCATTCGGCATATTAGGCTTGACTCAATTTACAACTGCTGAACAACACTCTCTTGAGTTTCCATCATTTGCAGAAGACTATATTTAACATCTGGGATTCCCATGAAAAGAACAAGTTGTGTTTTAATTGATATGAAACCCATATTAGGACCATTTCTTCTTTGTCATGTTTGCTGCAGAGTTAATTCTTCACTATTCCCAAGATTTATTTGTTGTTTCCACTTATAATATAAGATATGTTTTGGCCATTGGCATGCAAATTAACATTAAACCCTGTCATTTAAATTTACTGCTGTTTGTTGAGAAAAATAATATTTAACCAAACAACCTCTGTTGAGTGCTATGAATACTGGAAGTATAGCATCTTTTTTCTCTGATCAGCCTTTACTCTCAGGTGAAAAGCTAACTTGTAATTGCCACAGAGCAATATTATGCAATAAACTTACAGGCATGACAGAATCTTAAAATATATTTCGTTAACTCTTTGAGTCAGAGAAGTCGAGTGTTGACTTGACAAGCTTTTCTTGTTTTTTGTTTGTTGGAGTGAAACTTACTCAGACGTCCTACCTGTGAAACACACTACACCCACCCAGAGTCCTCTACAACATGAGCCAAATTGGCCAGAGGGGAGTGCTTTTAAGCAACATCTTACACACCAACTGTTCACAGGAGCATAAATCTTTGAGTGTGTTTCAGTGGTGCTGGACCGATTACCACTTAATGTTGCCAGCAGCAGTGACCGACAACGCCATGAGAGATTTAAAGCACCTATGTGCAGGATTTGTCTTTGAATCGTCTATTTTTTTCCCCCCCAAACAAAAACGTATACCATCAGAACAATTAAAAAGTTTATACAACAACATTAACATATTTCACAAAGGGGCTTTGAAGATCAACTAGACATCACCCGAAAATCATGTTTTTACTGCTGACCATACTAGTTCTCACCCTGCTGTGGTGATGTAGAGGCGTACCCAGGGCGTGGTGGGTACACCTTTACATCACTACTGGGTGTGTTTAAGTAACTAAGTTACAAAACTGGCTCAATTTAACAATAGGTTTTTTTTCCAAAGGTTGCCATGCCTGGACCTGTCGCATATGATCTGATATTACTCTGCTTGAAGAACAATATTATCCTAAATTATAAAATGTTAATAAGTTAAAGAAATTGCACCTCAGGTATAGCTAGTTTCTCTCCATCTTAGGGGCAACATGGTAAATGCAGTGTAGTATTTATTTAAAAAGGTGTCATATTGAATAAATAAGCCTGATCTTTACAGATGTTTATGTTCCCTGCTCTATGGGAAAGTTATGGTGTTTTTACATAATTTACCTGACCTTTTAGAAACGAAACATGCACGTGGCCTTTAAATGCATACTGAGACAAAATATATACCCCCAGACTCTGAACCAAATCCATCCACCAAATGACAGGATGTGTCACACATTCCTACGTAACTAAAACAACAGTGCTGACACAGTCAAGTCAACCCGCTGCCTGCGCCTCAGCCCCGCGGATTTCCCCCAAAACTGCGCAACTGTCGCCTAAAATAAAGATCGTTTCTGACTGATTCAGCGTTTTCACTACATTAACCCATTACAGTAAACTGTCACGAGCTTTGTAACGTGAGTTAAGATACAAGTTTGGAGATTAACACACACACACGTTTGCCACTTTGCTTTCTTTTTCGTAGTATGGACAAGTTTTGTAGCCTATGTGAGCTACACACCATCTTAAATTTACCCCTAAACCTGCATGATCCACTTTCTTAATTCTCACAATATAGTATAGTCACTTTAAGTCTCCGGATATCAAGGCAGCTCAGACTTCAGAAGCTGACATTGCTGAATGCTACTTTGTGTCGTCTCCACCCATAGCCTCGTTTCCTACAGCGACGCATTTCACAAAACAAAACTCCAACCCGAGTTTACAAAACTACGCCACAAACATCACCTGGCGAAAGTGACGACGGTCGGCTGTTCGCACATCACACCGACGATAAGCAATAGGCGCTGGGTCCGTGCCTCGGTGGCGTGAAAACCCCGCAGCTGGACTCGTATCTTAAATCTGCAATGCTGCGACCGCTCAGTCAGAGGAGTGAAACATCCGTCTGATTTAGTTAGTTAGGCCCACGAAGATACTTACGTTCAGTTCAAATACCGACTCGGGACACAGCTATTCCACGTGCGGAAAAAATAGACAACATGTAATTAGGCCTACATACAGGCTAAAAGTAAGGTTTCATCGTTTTTCTCAATGAAGAGGTCATTCGTATTCCCCGTGGGTGATGCACACGGTAGTCCCTCCCACAGGGTGTCCAGTGGGACAGAGTGTGGAGGAGGAAAAAAGAAAAGGGAATATACGAAAATACGGCAGCAAGAGGCAGCTGTTGCTTAGCACATTTTGTCTTCTATTTTTAAATCCGATTTAACAAAAAGCACATGATGTTTATTCACAAACCAAACAGCTTGCTTATTTTTTCGCGTGATAAAAGTTTCGAGCGACAAAAGGCACGACAAGTCCTGACGGGCCGCCATCACACACACACACACACACACACACACACACACAGGAATTCAGGTAACCTAGATCATAAGATAGATCAAGAGGAGGAGGTGGGCTCCAATGAAACTACATGACAGCGTTACTTATCTGTACTGACGTGATTCACGGAACATACCACAGGATTTCCGGTTCGTATTTTAAAAATGAAAAGCTTGCTTGCAAATATCGGGACACTGCATTTCTGTTTTTTTTACTTTTAAACGTTCCCGTTGTAAGGTGTACTTACCGGAAGTACCGGAAGACTGTTTACGTCGTGCCAGCTAGCCTAGGTTGAACTGTCCCACAACATTTTCATTTGAAATGCAAGCCACAAAATACAAGCATTTCTGGGAAATCCTCTTTTAATTTAAACGTTTAACAATTCTAGTTATTATGTATTCATCCGCACACACGTAGCCTAATGATTGTATTTAAACTACAACACCACTTACAGACAGGAGAAGCAGACTGATTACTACTGTCAATAATGTAATGACATGTACTCTGAGTTTACTCTGGACAGTGATTTATTTGTCTCTAGACAATCACCTAAAATTCAAATCCTCCACACCCTTATCAAGATTGTTGATGACATTAAAATCGTTTCCAGGGACGTAGAAAAGCTTAATATTTGATTGCATTAATATCCCCTCTGAAGGTTACTCATGTTTTCCACTTGTGGCAACGTTTGTGTTTTTGGGTTCCCCCATTCCTCTTAATAAACTTGAGGACCTGTAAACTGAATGAGATGATATATAAGCCTACAAATAAACAGACTTAGTTTTAGTGGAACACTTTGACTCAGGTGGACTGGTAAAATCGACTATAGGATAAAAGAAAAATACTTGCAAGATATAAGCAAAAATTGGTAACAGTCTGAGACACTTCTAGTGTGGCGCTGTTACTGGGGGAAAAATAGCCCTTTCTGCTTTGGTGTAATACATGTTTACACCACATGGGTGTGTTCAACCACACTTACACCAAAAGTCTTAACTAGTGATTTAGAAATTATTCAAGGTAGTGTACCACATCACAGACACTGAGCATGCTGATTTAAATAATACGTACATCAATATGTTAAGATAATTCACCGTATGTTTTTTAAGCATCCAGTTGATACATACAGTATGTGACAATAATAATCCGATTACAAAATGTTTGTTTTTTTAGGAGTTTTGCATTGTAATTACACTTTTATCTGAGCATATGTAAGTTTCAACATCCCTGAAGAACAGCAGCAGACATACACAAAGCATTTTTAACCACAATGCTGCAGTGACTGCTTATTATCATTTCCTGTCTTTTCTGAGATGCATATGGCACAATCTGTTGTAGCTTCTGAAGTACTACATGCACAACTACTTTGACATACAATTCAAGATTAGATTTTCCTCATTTTATATCTAAGGCAGGGTTTTCAAACAGCTTGCACTTTGCAATAAATTGATTAAGCAAGTCACAATGCACAAAATAAAATGTTTATTTAAAAAAAAAGCATGGCACAATGAATCAAGACAATGTCGCTCCAAGCCATCTACCCCAAACAAGACTTTCTGATAAATAAGTCAAAGTAAGAAGAATAAGGCTTTGATTCAGAGTTGGCTGGCTCAAGTTACATGTACAAACTCTTCACATATAAGACGTAGTGCATGCAGGGAAACTTCTCCAGGCTTTATCAGATATGTTTTTCAGTGTGATACATGGGCAATTCTTAAAAGCCCATGAAAAATTGACAACTTCAGCACATCACGTGTAAATAAAATCACATAATCAGTTAAATAACCTTCTTTATTGCTATTTATGAATCCGGTTCTACGTGCTTATGGATCCATGCAATACAGTACCTAATGCCGTCGTAGTTTTGGTTAAAAAATGCTTTGCTTCAACAGAAATAACTTCCTCAGCATGGTGAGGAAACATCTTCAGCATTTTTTTTTTAAACACACCTCTGACCTGAAGTCTGAACTTGCTTCTTTTATACCACAAAACAAATATTGATTGTGCTTGGTAATGATGATGACTACTATGAATTAAAATATCACTATTTCTATCAAGACCTGTTCCACCCATTTAATGTATACATCCAAAGAACTTGCACTGAAATGAAGAACTTGGCTCTAACTAAGTTGAAGGTTTGAATGAAAAACCCTCAGCTGCCTGACAAGTGTTCACAAAGAGAAGTCCGAGCTGTGAACACAGCCAGATTTGTTGTTAAATCTCTGTTATTAAAGTCAGCTAACTCAACCCTGAATCTGAGCCTGGGACTCAATGAGCAAGATCGCTCAGCCTTATCGACAGCATGAGGCACAGTGATCCTTGGAAAGGTTTCATCAGAGTAAAAGAGTATATTTTGTAGTTGTCTTTTTAACTTGGAACATATTTTTTGCTCTGCCCCGGAAACGGAAATTCAGGCGCCCGGTTGAAGTGTCCTGTTAGGAAGATCCACACTGTGCCGATGATGAAGAGGAGAATGGCAGCCCAGAAACACACCTTGTCGATCATCTTCCCAATCAGTACCCAGCTTTCAATTTCCTGTGTTTAGAAATCAAGGGAATATTGATTAAAGAACTAAGATAACAGCTAGCCTAAAACCATTATAGATAGGAAAACATGAAATCAATAGACATATTCAAAAAAAATAATTTAAATTGCATTGATGTTGGCTAAAAGTTTAAAGTGACACTCACAGATCCAATGTTATTTTGTTGTCTCGTACTCTCAGCAATGAAGTTGCAGGCATCCACACATTGCTTGATCTCGGGTGCAGCTTGGGCCAAACTCTTATACAGGTTGGCTGTACTGCTGACATCCATATTATCCACTAGGGGGGGAAGGAGAAACAGAGTCAGACAATAGTATGCCACGACGTTGACGGCTGGTTAGCTTTTAGAGATGGGTCATAGGTTTGAAAATAGACATCTTACCAATGGATCGTGTGAGACCATGCCTCTCTCTTTGTTTGTCGAACATCATTTCACTGCGAGGTTGTTTCAGTACATATTCCTCTGCTCTCTGCATGAGGCCAAAGGAGCTGCGCCGCCGCTCCCTCACTCCGTTCACCTCAGTTGTCACCTCACTGTCATCCACCAGTGGGGGCATGCCCAGGAAGCGAGGTACCATTTCCAGGAACACCTAAGGGAGGCAAAGAAGATAACAGAAGTTGACACAAAATAACTCTTCAATAGACCAATTTGACTGAATTCTGCTGCATAGAATACACTTACATGTTTGATAGTATTTGACATGGTGTGAGTGCTGGGGCTACGCAGGGAGAAGTTCAGCACCACTATTTGATTAGTGGCAATGAGAGTAGTGACAGACATAACAAAGATCAGGTACCTGAGGGAGTACAAAGAGAAGATCTGTGTTGGAGACTCAAACTGTATGGATTAAGTCCAGCAGAGGTCAGCAGAGAACACACACAGACTCACTTGCCGATGAGAGGGACCGAGAGAGACGTCTCAGGGATCTTCTGGGCAATAAGAAAGAGGAAGACAGTCTGAGCCAGCAAGACAGAGATGGACACAGTCAACTTTTGTCCCCCGGCTGTGGAGGAGACAACAGAGACTTAGGAGACAGAGGAACACAGCAAATCAACAAAAAAACAAAAACATACCAGCTTTAGGATCCAATACTCTCAGTATTCTTTGTGTTCAGGCACTTTATTATAGCAGCAAATAACTCTATGGGGATAATGATAAAACATTTCACTGAAAACAAATCTGCAAAGAGTGTTTTTCTGACAACATACTTACTGACTATATTTACTCTGTTTTATTGCTTATATAAGAAAAGTCATAAAAAAAATCCTTAAATTCTAGTCTTTTTTTATTAGTCAGAATACGAGTAACTAGAATGAATTATTATTTAGTTTTATGTCCAAAGTACACAACGTTATGACACTTTGTATTTTATAACATTCTTGTAATATCGCCCCATCTGAAACAATAATAATCTAACAGTTGTAGGGAATTAGATAACAGCTTCACTGACCTTGTGCAGGTAGGAAGTAGGCCAGCACCACCAACGAGGAGATGAGAGAGCAGGGCAGGATGATGTTGATGACATAGAAGAGGGGTTTCCTTTGGATGATCAGATTGAACAAGATCTCCTGATACTCTAGGTCATCTGGGGTGTACCGTGTGTTGATCATCTTCCTGGCTGGACGATGGACGATGGCCCACTCGCCATTCTCTGAGGGGTGAAGACAGAATAAGCCGGAGACAAATTGTGTGCTTTGGAAATTAGAGTGTTGAATGCCGACGTACTGTACCTGTGAAAGCCTCGGGGTCGATGTCCACCCACTCAATAGTCTCGTCTGTTTCTCCATTCTTCGCCAAGATGAGGTCCACTTCATTGGCACTGTATGTCTGGGATCTAGGGGTCGTGGCAGTGACGATAGAACAGGACAGAAAATGGTTGTGACCTGGATGTAACTCCAGTTCTATGATCATGTTTGTAGCCCTCTATTGGGGTTTGCCATTTGTTTAACCCATGTAGGCTCCATGTATGAAATAAAAAACTAAAACAAATCAGTAGTTATATATAGTTTATATATTGGAATCATATAATTGTTCCTCACCTGAATGCTAGCGTACAGTTTTGATAATCAAATGGGAAATAGGTGATCTCAATGGCACAAGTGCTGCGATAGATAGCAGGAGGCAGCCAGTACATCCAACCATCGCTGCTGATCAACACATTGGCGTAGTAAGCCACATCAAACTTGCCATCAATGCTGCAGAAATTGAGGGTAAAGAACAAAAACAGCTGACACCAGACTAGATTATATATGATGACACTGCAGGTGAGGAAAAAATGCATGATGTCACTGCCTTACTTGTTCTCCAGGACAATGTCAGGGAGCCAAACAGTCTTGCACGGAACACGAATAACATCAATGTCATAATAATGAGATTTGTTCCAGGCAAGGCGATAATCAGTCCATTGCTGTAGATGACATTTGAGAGAAAGGTCAACAGTGACATTAAAAACGAGACACAGCCGAGGGCTGAATAAGGGAGCAGGACAGAGTCTGCAAGGCAAAATTAACCTTACTCCAAAAAAGTTTGACCAGGATTTGTACAAAAGACACAAAAACATATAAGTATGAAGAGAGGGAAAACTCACAATCTCAATCCACACATTAGTCGTAAGAGTCTCCTCCTTTTCGTTCTGCAGTATAAGTGAAGAAGCAGTGTGAATATTTGAGCTGTAGATGTAGATCACACACTGCTAAGTTACTACGCCAGTGACCTAACAGCCATTATTGTGCTCAGGCCAAAGTGCTTATAGTCCTGTGGAAATAATGGTGAACTACTTTAAGAGTTGTGTAAGCTAGCTGTTTGGCAGTGTTGCAGCCAGGCTTTGATGCGACAAGAGAGAGCTCTCACCAGGGAGATGAGATTAGTGAGGGTCAGCTTGATCTGAATCTCCATCTTGTCTTCAGGATGAACCACTGGACGAATATTCTTGTTGTAGCCTTTGAACAAGTCGCCGATCAGCATGGACTCCTCATTGCACTGCACTGCATGAAAACAAAGATGAGAAATGGAGTGAGTTTACGTACTTATGTGATGGAATTACGTCTGATGAATATTTTACGACGGGAGGGTGGAGAAACTTAAATAGTAATCAGTCTGAAAGGCAGGTAAACTAAGTTTGGGTCCGTTTATTTAAATGTGTATATCTGTACTCTCAAATATCAAGACTGACATACTGCGATCATAAATGTTGTCATTACCTTCCAATCTTGTCCACAGTTGATTGAATAGTCGCTTTTGAGATCATTAAAGAAAAATGCTCTTGACAATGTGGAGAAAAAAAAGTGCAGATGCAAAATAAGTTATTTTTGTATGTACTTAGAAGCACCTATACTGTAAATTTTAACACCAACGTTTTAAGCCGACTTGACATCATGTGATATCATGTGTGTGAAGAGTCTACAGACTAGTAAAGATGCTCAAAACGGCACTTAAAGGCAACAATGCGATCTGTCTGTCTTCCTCCGCTACACTATATTTCAGTATAAACTTGAAGAGGGACTAAGGCAGAGGTTATTTCCGACACATTGCCTCTTCCCTCCCAGCTGTCACTATCCGTAGCTCAGATTACACAGCAGCTGGGAAACTCGAAACTAGGACAGTTTTTAAGTCACACTCAGGTCATCTACAATAATCATCAACTCCATCATTAAACAAAGATGCAACACATACTACGAAGCAGTAAAGATGTCGTCCCTCGTGATCGATTCCTTCCCAGGTCTGCCTGGTCCAATCGGGCACAAACATGTCACATAGTTTCGAGCTATAATCGTAACTCTCCCGTGGGACAATCTGTGTAGTGGGCGGTGTGATGACACTGGAGAGACTTCTCACTTTCCAAGGGTTTGCCAGTTGTTAATGATTAAATATTGGTAAACAAAAAAGTGTAATTCCTGTGTATTTCATCAAAATCCAGCAGCACTGAAGCATCACTTTAGGCCAATATCCATTTGAATGTGTAAACAGATCCATACTTCCTCCACTTTCAACACGGAGGAAAACATATCTAACAACACTCCCTAATAGGAAGATCTTAAAATGGTCTTTGAAATGTAGACAGAAAGTTGACAGCCTTGCCTACTACAATAAACTATGAAAAATCACTGCAATGCTCAGATGTCTGTGGCAGGTACATATAGACTGACCGTATGACAGCCTGCTTACTGCATCTGCTCTGGTGTTGCTACAATATATCTATAATAATACAGTAGAATAGCACTCCATGATTTTTGGATCCATCTAGAAAAAAAAGTATATAACAGGAGAACAGTCTGGGAATGATGGACGGCTGCAAAGACATTTCCATAGCAATGCTGGCATTTTAGTACAAAACAAAATATTACTAGCACTACAGCCTGAATGCAGAATAGTTGTATGGGAATGTACTTTTTTAGGAAACAGGGATGCACTCTACAATGGTAGAGTGAGAAACACACAATATGTGATGTCTTACTCAACTCACACGGATCAGGGATGGCGTATTTGTGAAGGCCAGCCCCGGAAGTTAGCCTTGCAATGGTTACCTTGCAAAATAAGGGTTTATTTACTTTAGATTTTGGATTATTGCAGAAAATATGATCTGTGGCAAAAAAAATGTTCATGATAATGACACATTTTGTTCAGCAGGATAATCTTCACAAATGAAACACCACTTTTGTGATTTCTGAAGCGTGAATGCAATCGGCAGAAGCAAAAAGTTTAAATTAGGCTGTAAACAAACTCCACCACAGTTGCATGAGCGCGAGTAGACAACGAGCCAGTGAAAGTGGACGAGTTGGTGTGATGATGTGTTGTAGGCTTATTTAGTAACTTGGTTGCAACCGCCTTTTCTAAAACACTTAAAAGCTTCAAAATTCACAACAGGGGGTATCTTCAGTCAGATTTCATATCGTAGAACAAAACTCTCTTGAGCTTATTTTAACCACAAACCAAATTTTAGGCATCTAACCAAAAACCCATTAAAAAAAGAATTGAGGGGATGCAGTGTTGATCAAAGTGGTCAAATGGATCGGATATCTCGTAACTTTGGCAGATGAAATCGCTAGATAGCACTAGCTGTGAGTGAGAAGATACATGTGCTTTACCTGAGCCGACACTTTAGGGTGACCAGAGGGCAGGTCAGGACAACATGGCCACCAGGTAAACATTACAACTTCACTGTTTGACTAAAGGGTAAAGGCAAACCAAGCTCACCCTAGTTGACCGTGTTGTCTAATGCACACTCCTATTCATGCGACCATTTTACACAAAAGAAGCAAAGAGAATGAAATTTGATCTAGCATGAAGAAGAAATAGTTTGTCCACCTTGCAGTAAGTATCCCTTCTAGGAAGAGTTCTGTATCTCAGGCCTGTTAGCAGTCAGATTCTTTCCAGTCCACTACACATGTGATTATCACTCGATGAGGACGGGAGGACAAGAGTTCATTCCTAATATCAGAACTGATATTGCACCTTGATTGAGTTCATTAATATCAAGATTGTAAGTACAGCTGTTGCTCTAAGTGTATAGAGATTAAATGGCCTCATCTAAAGTTTGCATCTGACAGTGATATTGTCAATTTGATAAGTGAATTGCAACAACAATGTGTTTATCAGTAAGGGCGTAAAAAGCTTGTCTAGGACAGCGTCTGCATTGTTCCTCCTGGACGTCCTCAGTCATATTTCCAGCATCCTAATGAATGCTTTCCAGAAGTCTACATTTCGGGGTCTGTCTCGTCCATGCCAGCGCCTCGTCACTGAGGAATGTTTAAACTACTCCAGTGACCTCTGCCAAGAAGATGGACAGGAGATTTGTCCACAGCTGTCGAGAGCTCTTCCCTCCTGAGTGGCCAAATGGATTTGTAGAATTATATGTTTTCAAACTTCCATCACATTGAGGCTCTCACTTCTGCTTCCACTGCAGCCTTTGGTACCTTCCTGTTGCAGAACGTCATCTGACCATCTTTACACACTCCGGTACTGCTGCTCTCAGGACAAAGCACTGATGACGCTCTGCTTTACTTGATACTTTTTTGTGCTCATCCTATAAACTGCATTGACTATACTCAAAGCAATACTTAATCATGGGACAGTTTATGGATCCCTGTGGACAGCGCACTTACTGTATGCGAGAAGAGATAAACATGTTTTATATCCGGTTTGCCTTGTATGCTACATGTGTTACAAAGTCATGCAAGTCTACAAATTAAGTGCATGGTTTTGTGCATGGATGTCAATAAAAAGCCAGTTTATGTCTACTCTATAGCAGTATGTAAAATATTATAGATAAACTGTATGTATTCTTGCAGATATGCCATCAACAGAAGGAAAATTACAAAATAGTCAAAAATGTGTATAATCTACACAAATTCAATGATTTACAAGAGTATGTGTGGAGAAGTTTTAACAAGTTTTCCCGAGGGTCTAAAGTAAGTTTTTCTCTGGCATGCCAATCAATGTAGTAAGAGTTTTAGAGCTGGTTGTCTCTCTCAACACTGATCTTCTGCCGATCATCAGGCATTTTAAGCTGAAAAGGCAGCCAGCCAGTCCATGGGGATGTGGCAAAAGTTTGACACTGCGCCACTTACCCTGAACCATTAAAGTCCCGAGAACAGCTAAGACTCCAAAGAATATCCAAAACCTGCGGGCTGCCATCATGTCCCAAGACCACTCCACTGCTCTCTATCTAAATATTAAGTTTGGGAGAGAGAGAGAGAGTAAAGACAGAGAGGAAGAGCCCTAAATCCCTCAACCAAACACCCTGACTGTCGCCCACCCCGGCTGTTGCTATCCATGGCTCAGATTTCACAGCAGCTGGGAAGCACTAAACCAGGACTTCAAG
This sequence comes from Cebidichthys violaceus, assembly GCF_023349555.1. Lineage (NCBI taxonomy): Eukaryota > Metazoa > Chordata > Actinopteri > Perciformes > Stichaeidae > Cebidichthys > Cebidichthys violaceus. The sequence continues at coordinate 10,530,007 of NW_027176373.1, forward strand.
TCACACTGCGGTCACTCACAATAATCATCATCACAATCATTAGACAACAACTATCTGAGGCGATGCCAGTTATTTAAAGCACTTCTATGACAAAATGTAGGCAACAGTTAGATTTTATGCTGTTCAACTCCAATATGATGAATCTCCAATATCCCTGCAATAGTCCTATAAATTGTTTTTGATTATAATAGTTCTAGTTTGATAAGTGTCATAGATTGTAGGATTGATTGTTTGTTGAAAATCCCCAATGACACGTTTTCATAGGGATGCTGACTTTGCGTATTTGTGTGTAACTATTGTCTGAATAGAATACGTGGATCTGTGTGTCAGACAGAGCAAAGAAAACAACAAAAACAACATGGAGATACGTACACCCTTGGGTGCAGCGAGGTATGCGGGCCTGCTCTCTCCCTGCTATGTGTCTTGAGTATTAATACATACCGCAGAGCCCTTCAACAGCAGGACTCCAGGAGCGACAGAGTGAGGCAGAAAATGCTCATAAAACTCCTTGGAGACTTGGAACTGCTTTAAGATAAGTCAGAGAACTTGTTTTGCAACAGAAGTGGATCTTGCTACAAAGGTAACTCCAAAAAGAACAAACCAGACTGACATCCGTGAAGTATCAATCATTTCAAATCCAGGGACTAAATTTGCTCTTATAATTAGTACTGTGAGTAATGGAAGTAGTGCCACTCTGCAGGGACAAGGGCAACAGACTTGATTTTTGGAATGTGCCATGTGAGTTGCACAGTATGTGATGTACTTCTAAATATACAGTTGGGGAAACAGAGATGAGCTTCTTTAAGGTAACTGGAGCCTCCAGAAGGCAGATTATATGTCTCACACTCAGTTCAGTTCGGTTTAGAGCTCAGAGACAGATGAAGGGCTGGATCTGTCCGCTCACAGAGCAGAGCAAAATTACACGCATTTTAGATTCAGACAAAAATGGGCAAATTATAAGATAAGAGGGGCAAAAGTTGTGCTTTTTTAAAATTTTAAGATAAAGGAGCCTGTCAGCATACAGTTTAGGTCACATTTTCCCACTACAACCAGTCTGGGTGAAGTCCAGTGTTTGCTCTTCTTACTCTGTACAGCTGAAGCCAAGAATTTTTTTCTGAACTCCAACCAATGATATTTGGCAGTTCTTTAAAACAACTGACAAGGAGGCCTCCCTGTGCAAAATGTCAGACAGATATGCTGTCTTAATTTTTTGATAACAAGGGCTATAAATATAGTTACATCCAGTGAAGCATGTGCTTCACAAACATTGTACGTGAATGCGGTTGGACCAAGAGCTGTAATTTGAATATGCAATGACAACATTTTTTAAATCGCCAGTGCATGCTGTGCATCAATGATAAAGCTACAATAACAGTAAACTCCTATCGGTAAATGTCTTAAAATTAATCATTCACTCTCACGATTTAATCCTCAGTTTAGGGATTTACATAAAATGTTGAAAGCTTGTTGCCAATGGAAGTTCACCGGTGTACCTCAGCCCACAAGGTCACATCCACAACAATCAGTAACAATCATGCTTTTTTTTCACCATTACATTTTGAACATCTGCACTGCTACCATTATGTTCAATCATCCAGCTCTGGATATGTGTGCTCTACTTAAATTTAAACAAAAAAAAGATCACGTGATTAAATGTTTTGACTGTCTACATGTGTTTCTCTAACTTTTGTATGGAAGCTGATGGAGAATCCAGTGCGATTTTATCTGACATTGACAAAATACCTCTTTCCTGCTCTACTGAACCCCCATTCATAAATTAAGTTGAACAGCGTGGAGTCATATGTTCCATGTGCTTAGTCTACCAAGTACTTTGCACCTGCGCACCATGTCAAGCATAGACAGCTTTCTGTGTCTTTTTTTTTTAACCAAACATACATTTTTGAAGGACTATATCTATTTTAAAATGAATATTATCAGAGCATTTAAACCGAGATTAGGGTCACATGTTTTCACAGGGATTCACAGTCTTCCCTTGTCAGTTGTTGCCTATTTAAAATGGGATCATTCATTGGTTGCACATATTAAAAGCCCCATGACCAGCCCCTCCCAGCCAAGTAATTAATGCCCCAGCTTTCACCGTTTTCCCGCTCCTACACTGCAAAATACCATTGTTAAGTCCCTCTTCAGGAGCACACATGTGGATTGGCTCGAGTGTGGAGTTCAATCATTGTTCAACTTGAGATAGCAAACTCAGTGATAGCGACCAATCAGTGGGTTCCCCATGATTATCACTATCAGAGGTGATAATCATGGGAACACCCTTTATGCGCTACGTCTTCACTCCAGTTTTACTGACATGTCTCAGACTTTAGACTCCAACAATCGGATGTAATCTCTAAATAATAAGCAATTAGAAATTCAAAAGGATGTAGAATATGAATACGATTTTGTAAAAGATATGGTGACAAGGGAAAGGAAATTATATTTTTTCTTTCCAAAATAGTTTCCCATTATGTTTTGTAGAACAGCAGATGTCTTTGTCATATTTAGTGTGAATGGACATCTTTGTTCATTTAGCCGTCTCAACTACAATAAGATTGGTTAGACTTTGTTATTCATTGACAAACGTAGATTTGGTATCACATCTTGTCAGCCGATTGCAGATTGTGGGAAAACACAATCTGCTTTTTAATTGATCATTACAGAGGTTTACTCTAGGTTTCAATAAAGATATAAGAGTGGGGAAACATACATTTGTATACATTGAGAGTGTCCTGAGATACTCATATATGTTTCATGTTATACTCCCATTTAAACCAACTGAAATGTGTGTCAGCACTGTTGTGTGTGGTAGTTGTGGTTGTGCTGCTAATGGTGTGTGTGTGTGTGTGTGTGTGTGTGTGTGTGTGTGAATGAGTTATAAAGCGAGAGAGAGAGAGAAAGAGAGGGAGAGGGAGGAGGGAGGGTGGTAGTGGTGGGAGGAGGAGAGGGAGCAAGTGTTTACTCAAACTGGTCAGGAATATAGCGCTTATATAGAAGATGAATCTGAAGGAAGGGGGTTACTGGCGGACAAGCTGCGTTGGCTCTGCATTATCAGCCAGTGGCTGATCTCTGGACTCTCAGATTGAGCAACAACCCAAGAGACAGGCAGCTTGAAAATCAGTCAGAAACAAAGGCAGGAAAGAGAAAAGACGTGAATCAAAAGAAAGCCAAAGGAAAACCTAAAAAAGAAAGAGCGGGAGCAGCCTGAGTTGTAACAGTGCGGCGGGGGAAAACAGCTGCCGTAAAATAGAGTTAAACATTACCTCTGTGAGGTACAATGGGTGAGAGAACTTTTTATTTAGGGTTTTGGGGAGGAGTATGAAAGATTTGCGAGGACGGGGGAAGGGGGGAGGCAGGGGGTCGGAGTCAGGGGTCCAGCAAGGAGTAATTGTGGTGACAGCCAGTGCAAGGGGACAAGGACCCATGTGAGACACGGAGGAGTTAAAATATAGGGACAAAGAGAGGGAACCGAGAGGGACCGGCAGACCCCAAACTGGACTTCAGAATGGGTGTTAAGAGCAAGGCTGCTGCTGCTATCATAGTCCTGCTGCTGTTCCTCGGCTCCCTGTGGATCCGTGAGTATTTTTCTGTGTGTGTGTGTGTGTGTGTGGTTTCTATCTTGTGCTAATAATCTATACAATCCCTCCCTTGTTTGAAATGCATGCGCTCCTCGTCAGGAATGTGTCACATGGTGCGGTGGCTGCAGAATCAAGCATGATGGTCACACCACTTAGTGCTCACTCTTCATGCTCAGAAATTTCACAACATATCAGAAGTATTTCTACGTGTGATTTGACATGTTTTTGGACTGTGAAATGACACAGTGATTTATTTGTTTTATTACATGAGCTATTTAAGTCACATCAGATGAAGTATTGCCTAAATAAATACTTTTTATACATGAAGATTTTTGGAACATGATGACATCTAAAGGTTTATAATGCAAAACAGCTCCAAACTCTTTTTATTTTGTTGTGGGAATCTTGGACTATTTGACTAATATATATTTATATATTATTATTATTTAACTGTATCTTAGCTTGGCTAAAAAAGTATAGAATGACAATAATAAAGTGCAGCACATAAGAAAAAAAGAAGTATTGTTTAATATAACAAAATAAATACATTTTCAATCCAAAAGTCTACATATATACAAATAAAACATATCAGTAGTTTTTCACATGGAAACAAAATTCTGATAAGCAGTGTAACAATGTTCAATGGGATCATGTGATCGTTTTCTGATGGATTAGATTCAAAGATTTGAGAGACTTGAGTGAGATTTTAGAGTGCATACCAAGATGAAAGGAAAGTTCAGTTGGGAGCATGAGCAGCCAGCTCTGCATCCTAATAGTAACTCAGTTAGGAAACTTAAATTTAGATACAGCTCTTAGTTTGCGGTGGCAAACTTCCCTGTTGACATTTTTGGCAGCGTCTACAGGAGGTCACAGACAAGTTAGAAATGCATGTTTATTAGACGGGCTCTGAGTTGAATTTGAACTGAGAGAGTTCGGTAGCTCAGTGAGGTTGACTGGCCAAGTTATCTGACAGGAAGCTCATTGTTCACGAAAGTCTTCCAGGGTCAATTTGGAGGCTGATGTTTAAGGGCTTTTATGGTAATGACTCGTGTAGAGGAGCACTGGCAGATTTTATGGCTTTTGCTTGTAAGGTGGTCGGATACACCTGCTCCTTGCCTGTGTGGTCTGGAGACCTGCAGAGGCCTGCTGACAGGAGGTCCCAAAGAAAAGTGTGGATTAGTTTGACCTCAGTAAGCTGAATTCAATATACCAAGATATAGACCTCTAGTATATCAGTGTAAAGGGGCTTTTCATGTCAGTTATTTTCATAACTGCAACTTATATATTCCTATATAGTATTTTACTAATGGTTAGTGCATGGGTCTTGTGGCTCAATGGAGGCATGTTATTAGAGATTTTTATGGGGTCCAAAATTGATACCAGCAACTTGTCTTGTGCACATGATGTGTGCTGCGGAAGTCAGTGTTTTGAGACAACTTAAATCTTTGTCACAGGCTGGAATGAGCTGAAAGGGATTAAAACTCAACATCACGGCCTGCTGTTAAAAGAATGTTATTTTCTTATTTTCTGCATTGTTTTTCTCTCTGTCTATCTACTTGTCTGTGTGCTATATAATCTTACTTGGGTGGGTAACAGTAGAGAAACCAGAAAGAGTAAGCTATTTAAAAAATTATCCGGTGAAGAGCCACGAGTGTGCACAGGTACGCGGTTAACTAGACAGCTAGATAGTCGGGCAGGTAGGCTGTCAAATCATAGGCTCATAGAGTCAGGCAGGGATAACGTTTTTTTGTAGGCCAACCACTGAAGTTAGCATCACGATCATACGAAATGTAAAAAATGCACTAGAGGGGTATCTACTTACATATTTTATATCTAAAATACATTTCCCATTCTTTTTTTCAAGTGGAATTAATCAAGAATGTCATTTTTTTTAATAAGACTATATATACCAAAGTGGCTATAATCAATATTTTTTTTACAACATAATGAATTAAATGAGAATCTGACGATATAAAAAGGGGTCACTCGTTGTAATGAACCTAAAAATACTGAGTATCTGAATCTGCAGCTTTAAGGAGCATTATAGCGAGTTGCAGCTCATTGTTTAGCTCTCATAACGTTGTTTTTTTTAGCCGTGGCAGGCAGCGGTTGTCAGTGAAAAAGCTCTAAAAACCGTCTGTACACCACACAGACAAGGTTACACTATAGTTGGTTAACTGCTGGATGCCTAAATAAGTTATCTATATTACATTAAAAGGATTTGTCAACATTGTGTTCACAACAAAAAATCTGTTATTGCAGGTTTAATTCTTTATAATTAATATGGAAATGCAAACTAATAAATATTTAATTTTGATGTGTTAAATGCACATGTAACGTACAATGTCCTTGTGTTTGAAACAGAGTTGCAGTATTATCAGACAAAAAAACGTCTCTGTAATCAAACACTAACAGTTTCACTTTCTCACTGCAGAGGGAGGTTTGGATTACCACTGGGATTCTTGTTTAAAAGGATATAATCAGGTGAACAAGGTAAGACTACACACAGATTATAAAGCATTTCCTCACTTACGACATTTCCTCCATAAGGCTGATTTTGTAAAGCAGATGGCTAATTTGAATGCAGCGAATCACTTCCGCTTTCTCCCTTTCTTTGTCCCCCGCCAATCGCCCCCACTCTCACATACCGCCCTTCCCCCCAACTGTCAGCTTCACCAGCTGTACAACAGCAGTGAGGCTGATGGGGCTGAGGGCCCCCAGGTCATCGAGGGGTGCCCCGGTCAGACCTTCCAGGTGTCACTCCTGCACTCCCACCTGCTGGCTGCACCGGCCTACACGTCAGACGTGCTAATGCAGCCATATCTGTCCTGCTGGGACGAGCTTGTGAGGTAAACTCATCAGATAAAACAGGCACGGTAGATTCATTTACAGCCACTAGAAAGAAAGAAGTAATTTACGTTTATGACATGTTGGACTCCGTAAGATGATTCATCTTGTTTTGGGTTTACTCCTCCAGGTTTATGGAGGCACTGGGCCCCATGGTGGGACTGATATCTAAAGAGATAGAGGGCAAGACTTCCATAATCCGTCAACTGGCCCTGTTGTCAGAAGGGAACCCTGAAGCAGAGCTGGGCCCAGATATACACTCAATAAACAGTGTGAGCGGAGACGCTGGGACAAAGAACGATCAGGAGGTCTCACAGTACGCCGGCGCTTATCACTCTGTGCGCTCCATGATCTGGGTGGAGCTGGACCGAGGACTGGTGGACTTCCACCATCAGACGGACTCTGGATGCAGGACTCTTCTGCGTCTGCATCGCGCTCTGCTTTGGTTGAAGCTCTTCCTGGAGAAGCTGGCTGAGACGCCGGTGGCCGGCCGGCTGAGGAGCCCCTCAGAGCTGTGCAGGGAGGCCTACCAGAGCACCCTCGCCAACCACCACACCTGGTTCGTCCGCAGGGCTGCCGAGCTGGCCTTCATTGCCATGCCAGAGCGGGGTTTGTTCTTCAGGCTGGTGTGCGTGCAGAGCCAAGAGGAGCTGAACACGGTGCTGAACAGAGTGGTTCAGGCCATCGGGGAGGTTTATGACAGGACGCAGAAAGCCCTTGAGGAAAATAACATGCTGGACTTGCCATAAAAAAGGGGCTAATCAGACTTGACCATATTTGCACTGTCCTCACGGCTTCCTGGGCATCACACATAAACGCCTAGCTATAAAAAACGTGGCGTAAACTTTTCTCAAGGAAACATGAATAAACTTTTTTGAGCTAAAATTCACAAGTGCCATATTCCCCCACCCACAATCAAAGTGCTGCGTCAACAATCAACTGATACTGAAGTATCAGGCTTTCGACCTGTGGACATTCTTCATCACATTTTATGAGCTCATGACTCGGCTTCTCACATAAGAGGCATTTTGAAGACAGCTGATGCATTCAGGCTGGCTAAACACAGAATGTGAATTATTTAAGCAGGTGCACATAATAACATGGGCACTGCACACCTAAAGCAACCCTTTATCACACCACTGCGATAAATCCAGCATTTGTTAAGCTTATAATGTTCTCAGCACGTGTCACAGGGGAGGTGATTTTGTAATGGATTGCATTAGATTGTACAGTTCAAGATTTTTTTTTTTACATTTTAAAAATTCTATGGAAAATGTTCTGTTTTAATTGTAGCTAGCACTTGGTGATTTAGTATACTACCTCCAAAACTGGCTTGTCTAAATGCCTTGTAGCCTTTAAATCTGGGACCAATCTATCCAATTAAAGAGGTATTACACACAACAAATCAACATGTGCTGAACAAAGGACTAAATGGCGCTTCATAGCATCTGTGGTGTGTGTGGAAAATACATTTCTCTGTTATATATTGTACATTTTTCTATCATGTTAATAATTATTAAATAACAAAAAAAAAAAGAATCCAGATGCCTATTTTCTGACTTAGTGTGGTCGAGTAATGTGATAACTTTGACATTTAAATGCCAATGACTGAACTGTGTAATGCTATCCACCATCCAGCAGAGGTTCTCTCTGCTACAGAGTAATCTTCTCTTACTATCATCATGGTGGATAAAATCTGCTTGTGTGACACTGGAATTTTTTTTTGTTTGTAAGAAAATATTAGATGTTATGCCTTAAATATTACAAAAAGTCCTGATCCGAAGAATATCTAAATGTGTCAGATTATTCAGTATTTTTAAATATAGTCTGTGTGTGGAACAGAGAGAATAGCATGTGTAAGAATCAATCACCGGCACTACTCTTGATCGAACTATTTTAAAGCCACAAATACCTCTAATGCCACGTAATCCTGACTCTCTCCCTTTTCCTGGACTGTGCTCTCTCTTTCTGAGGAGGAGACAGGGAAGAAAGGAGGGATAAGGATAGAGCCTGAAGCCTCGGTGTGAACAGGAGACAGGAGCTGGTTGAAGGTCACAGAGCGGAAGTACACTTCGCCTGTAATCTTGTCAAGCAGTTGGCGGCAGACTAAAGAAAAGCAGCCCCCAAAGGAAAAAATAATACTAACTAAAACAGAATTCACACATTTCTGAGCTCGGGTTGATCATTATTCATGATTGTGAACAACTATTTGTTGTACTAGAATCCAGAAACCTTTAACCTGCGCTGTGTGTAGGAGGATGACATGTTGCTGGTGGTATTTCCACTGCGTATTCACTTCCTCTTGTGAAAATAAAGTGCAGAGACTCTCACTAGTTCACAGATATGGACATTACCTCGACTCCTTTTTGCAGTATGTGTGCATCGTTTAACTACGGTGCACAATGGCGCTGTAGACTGTGAGGATCATGGTGAATGTGATAACATCACGCTTCTTTTGACACCGGCTGGCTTCTTTTTCTGTCCCCTATAAACAGCGATTCATAATAAGCCATGAAAAAAAGGATCAACATTGGCATTCTGGCCATTCCACTTTAAAAAGGTACAACGTGTAAGAACTGGCCACATGCTCCAAAAAAAATAGGGTGAAGCATTTCACCTCTACTATTGGGTCCTTACAATCAATTACTGTCATTAGTTAGAAACAACAAACAACAACTACTAACTATTAGGGGCAAGAAAGATGCAAAATTCTGAGAATAACACTGTTATCTGTAATCATCACATATGGCATGTGGCCTATATTGTGTTTGTATGCCACTAACTGTGGGCTGCATGACCCCTGTGCGCTTTGATAGTTTGTTTGTTTATTGGATTTAATCCAAAGTGGCTGAAACGAGAAAACAACTCTTATTTCAGTTTCATCCGCCCTGACACCTGAAGATACTCCAGCGGGAAGAGAGCGTGAGCTCCATAAGACAAACCTGCTGGGGTCAGAGAAAAGGTTCTGTCTCCCGCAGCTGCTGCCCACTCTCCTCCCGGCGAAATAGTGAAATTCTTGTTTCTGCCACTTTGGGTTTAATCCAGTAAACAAACTATCAAAGTGCACATGGAACCTGCACCTTCAAGGTGATTGATTGACAAGCCCAGACTGGAAGCTGGTGACTCACTATCACCTCTCCAGGTATGAGTGGTATTACAAGACTATCTCTGCTACACAGTACATGGACACCTTTGACTTAACTTCAACATTGTTACTTCTTCACATGCAGTTGATAATGTTAGTTACATTTTTTTAATGGCAGGAATGCACCCACAAAATCACCATTTGTATAACAATTACTCACTGAGTGTTAAATTTAGTTTTTTCTCGCTTGAACGGAGAACACGACAACGGAGTGACGTTAAATCCCCGATGGATTGGAGTTTATGGAGGCCTGGTTTAACAACAGCACAACTATATTAAAATATGTTTACAAACTCTTACACGTGCAGTATAATCCAAATTTATAGTTTATCCCGTCGTATGCTCACTGACTTTACTTCCCGAACATTAATTTTCGCCAAAAACTAATTAAAACACTTCCGTCACTACAATCTCATACGTGCGCATGCGCAATGCGAATCTGTGCGTGAGACAGTAGAGGTGGAAGTGTTTTAAATAGAAAGATTTGGGCAAAATCTTTTGGGAAACGGATTATTTATGTAGTTTTGCTGTTGTTAGACCTGGCCTCCATTTACTTCAATTCATCAAGGATTTGCCCAGGAAAGATAAATCCCTTCTCTCATCCTATGATGACACCAAAGATGACTGAGAGGCAAAAAAGTCAGTGTGAGCCTGATTTCCCTTAAATGACATTTATTTATTTATTTCTCTATCTTGGTTTGCAGTAAACATGAGCAAAAATATACATACAGTAAGAGCAAAAAAAAAAAGAAGATCCAGGATGGAATCGTCATCCTTTTGGGGCGAGAATATCTCAACAAAATGTCATGGATTTATTTTTTGAACTATCCTTATACCGCAGTCTCAGGCAATACAACGATATAAGACGAGGGGTTAGGTGGGGGAAATGAGGTTTGTTGAAGTTATGCCTTATTTGAAACTTTGAGTTAACTCTCTCTGACATTTGCATTGGACCACGTTGTAGTTTTATTCTAAAAAGTTCATGAAGGATTTTGCTCTTGAAAGTTCTCTGAAAGCTCTTTCTGATGAATTCACTATCAAATTACTTTTAATGACAGTGTCTTAATGCTGAAACATTGACCCCGGTCTTCAGAGAACTTTCATTGCAAGCTTTAATGGGCTCAATTTTAAGGAGACAGGACTCAAACCATGACAAAAAGTTTCTACATAAAAGAAAAAGAAAAAACCTTTCCAACCAAGCTGCTAACATTTTGCCATTTGTTGAATGGAATGCAGAAAACATATCAGGTAGCTCCCACGACATGGTACAATCCAAGTTTATACATTCTCTCCACTTTACAACAAAATAACAATAAAAATACTCTTTTATAAATAAAACACTTTTTATATTCCATCATGATAATGCACGCTGGCAAAGTTGCCTGACTGCATATATCTTTACTTTCTTTCCTATGTCTTCCTTGCTCTTGATGATACACTGACTTAGTTACAGCCTTTCTAATAAATACATACAGCCCCACAATAAATAAATGTATTGCTTTTTGAGGACATCTCCAAATTATAACAGAAAAAAACAACAGATAAATAGAGATAACAGGAAATAACATTCTGTCACACTGGGGAACAACACTATCTTTCCACCAGGAGGCACTGTTATGTTGTAGTGAAACACATTCCTTTTGTGCGTATTATTATTACTATTATATAAGAGTAAGCCTTTTAATAACACAGGGTGCTTAGCCCTCCACCTGGATCCTACAGTATCTCTGCTGAGGATGTGTCAGTGCAGCACAAATAAATTAAATTTAAACTGTCATGAAGATCTTTGGTTGAAGAACTAATCTCCACATGCACATGAGTAAAACAAGAATGGCCAATTAGGTGATGAAGCAGAACATTTTATTTGCCATGATGTGATTTAATAGGGTTTGATCAATTTAAGAATGATTGGGGGTAAAATAGGATTAAATGCTTTTTTTTTTTTTAAAATGAGCCTTGCTCTATACATTTTGAAGACAGTGATTCAGGCGTTTGACACAAGGAGGAGGAGCGACAAAGTAGGGTAAAGAAGTTGCCTGCTCTGGATTAGTTGACCAGATTAAGAGATTACACAGAAATTAAGTAAGTGTTGCAGGAATGCCAGAGGAGGAATGCATGAACTTCTCAGTGGATGGTCACAAAAAAGCACAAAAAAAGAGCCTCTGATGACTGTTGGAGCATGTCCTTCATTATGAATGACCCTGCATATATAGATCAGATAATCACATCAGATCTAATTGTCTTTCCTTGTAAAGTCTGGATCAGATAAAGAGGTACTTTTTTGACCACTGTGAGATATTTGCGAGAGAAACACATCGCTCTGAGAGAAATAAAGTGATGGAGTCGAGCCAGACCCTAATGTGAGTGAACAGATGCTTGTGTTCCACATTTGCTGCGATGACAAGGCAGGATCACAGTCGCATTGGTACAGTTTCCGTAACCGCGCCAAAGTAATGCAAGTTTAAAAGACTCCACAGATTTCTCCAGCTAACATTTACAGGTGTTTCTTGTACTGGACCATAAATGCACGTTAATGTAAACAGCACCAAACTCGGGCCTAATCTATGCTTTTTCAACAGGTCGGTTGTCTAGTAATCATGATGGTTTTGCCGTCGGACTGATTCAGGACAGTGGAGAATACCACAAGAAAACCAAAAATTAAGATGAAAAATGATTCAAGGAAGTAAAGTTGTTTTGTTAATTTCCTACAGGACAATAAAACAAAACTACCAACTCACATATTCAAGACTCTAGTAACCATTACAAGAATATGTAAACTATACCTTTTGATATCCTGGATGAATATTGTCGAGCGTGATAACGGGTACGAGTGAAAGAGGGGGCTCTACTTTCTACATTCTTCAAAACTGCACATGAATTAATTCAAAGCACACTTCCAGTGTAAATCAATACAAAATTTGACAATGGCATCTATTTCTGATACATATGAAATAGACGCAATACACAAAAAAATATATATATACTGTAAATATTTGTGTTTAAATTAACTAAAAATTGAGACACGAGAAAATAGCTCCTGCTTCAGCTTTAGGAATTAAATGATACACACAGTGACAGGGAGTGTAACGTCATCGTGCAGCGGGAGGATCTGTTTTGCTGTTTTCATTTGATATTCAGGTGGTTAGTTGAAAGCCTGCGTAGCATTACTGTTCTGTTTAGCCACTAGCTGATTGGTAGTTTTAGTTTTTTTCTCAAACTAAGGTGATGTTGTAAGATGTCTGAAGCATGACTGATGTCTCCTTTCATAATTTATCAGTGGTGTTGATATGAAATTAGAACCCAAATATGAACCACATCTGTTTTATAAGCTGCTCTCAGGTCAAACAACCAGCACGAATATCAAATGATCCAAAAATAATTATTAATAAATGTGTTGTCTAATCCGAGGAATGGACTCAGACATTCATAATGTATGCCACTTAATGAATATTGCACATTGCATGCAACTTCCCGACCTACAGTATGAAATGGGACCTGTGAATGGAGCACACACACGCGCACAAGCACACACACACACACACACACACACACACACACACACACACACACACACACACACACACACACAAACATACACAATCTTAAAGGTTTTGACCTCTACTGTAACTCCCTTTTTTTGGAGATGCCTATCTTACAGTATTGTTCTCAAAAGTACACACTTGCTGTGTGTAAGGTTCAGTAGATTACAGTGTGGCCCCTCCTGGTGGTCAGTGGTTTAACATAACCTTATTTCACACTTAGCAGAGAGGTGGGACATAAGGGGCCTCCTGCCCTCATAGCACACTAAAGATAATACACACATGCAAAATGGCTTCATCTCTGCATCCATCCATCAAGATATATGCGAGTCTGTTGGATTATTCTTTTAAGTGCAACAAAATAGACGTACTGATATAAGGTTATGATACTGTATAAATACTGTAGATATACACATTTTGTATTGTAAGTTGTGTATAGTTATAGAGGGGTACTCTATAAGGAGGCAGCAGGAGGGGAGCAGCAATAACGTGTTAATGTTGCTGATCCTTGCAAACTTTGAAAACACATTTTCACATCCTTTACATCCCCTAGTTTTTCATGCAGTATAAATAGACGTCACCTGAAACTAATTTACAGAAAATAATTTGTCCCAAAGCTCACAGACAGAAATAATGACAGAATTACCACCCTTTTATTCTTGCCCCATTTCATCACACAACTGGACAAACAGTTTCCCCCAAAGTTTGAGGGGTGTTGTAAACAAATCCTACAAAGGGTGTGAATACTGAGATTTGTTTCTGTGTATGTGCAATGTTGCAGAGAATGAAGAAAGTAGTTTTCAGGAGAGGAAAAAGGTCAACCTAGTTAGTGTTGATCCTCAGCTTGAAAGACACTCTTCCGGCAAACTTGTCCCTCTCACTTCCAACGGGAATGTTGTTGGCGTTGATCCTGCACTCGATGTTGACATCTTGATTGGTAGTAATGTTAAGGAACTTGACGGCAACCAAAGGCTGAGAGTAGTTCACCTGCGAAAACAGGTCCCCAGGACATCGTTAACACAGGAAGTGATGCATTCTGTCTGGTATGTCTTTAATAGACTGTCTAGAGATACATGATAGCTGCTCGGTTATTAGCAGCAATATTTGCTAATTTAAGTAATATTTTGATTTCAGACAAAATCTTACCTGAGCTTTCTTGCCATAGTAAGGGTAGTACATAAGGTTGAAAGTGCCATTTGGAGGGAAGAACATCATCTCTCCAATTTTGTCAGAGTCTTCTCTCTGAGGGGAGGAAACAGCTTCATGAGTTACAGACACTACATATATGTAGACGAGGAGAAGGTGAGCCCCACAAATCTCCTTTCTCTCAATCTAATTTCCCAACATGCCCACTATCTCCAACAGCAGTCTATTTAATGCAAAACATGGTCTTAACATCTAAACGTCTAAAATCTACATTGCTACTATGCATGTTTTAATGCAATCTAAAGTCTAAAAACACAGGTTCCATCCTGTTCTTACCCATTGATCTTTGCCAACTTTGTATTTCTGAGAGTGAGCAAATTAATGAAACGCAATGGGGGAAAAAAGAAAATAGAAAAGGAGCATACACAGGTGGTGTAAGTGACAACGTGGCATGCAATACAGATATGATAGTTGAAATGATACAAGCACAGACATCAAAGGAAATGGAGACGAGTGATAGGTGGCAGATGAGAGTGAGGCACAAAAGCTATGAATGGGCTGAAATCCAAATTGCTACGTTACACTTTTCATTGTGAAAGACAAAAAGGGATTACCTTTGCACCACAGGTGACAAACGGAGCCTGTCCATTGTTTCCTGGCAGCATTCCAATCACCTGGCGAGACAGAGAGACAGCACGTCTCCAGCACTATTCCCATTTCACTCATTTTAAACACAGAGGAATGGAAAATCATGTTTAAAATTGCTATAAAATATGCCAGAAATGAACGATAAATGCAATAACCAAGGATTGTTATCTTCATACTGACTTTCTCATTTTTACTGGGATACTCTTTTCCTTATTCCCAAGCAGTTTCATTATCTCAGTCACTCCATGTCTCCTAGCAACACCATCCCTCTTCCTTCCCTCTTTCTCTTTCATACCCGATTCAGCTTGATGATGATGCATGGCTTGCCCTCCTGGTATCCATAGTAACGATCATTGATTCCAGAGCAGTCCTCCAGAATGGTGCGGTTGAACTGACAGGAGCGCTTCGGGTTGTTCTTCACATCGCCGCTGTCCTCCTGCAGGAAGTACTGGTCTGGGGTGCACGCGTTATTTTTCTCAGCCTGGACGGAGTTGTTGTAGGCTGCAAGGGGGGAAAGCGGGGGTGGGGTATATTTATTTGGTTTGTAAGGGCTTATGACTCAACTGAAACCTTAGTGCAAGACAATTTCCTACCTCTATCTCTTATTAGGTAAACGATAATTCATTCTAGATTGTTGAATAATCCACAGCAGTAAGCTTTTTGAGTCACTATAAGAGAGGCAGAGAGCCAGACTTACGTGTCAGGAACTTGTCCAGGGCCTGAGCGTACAGGTCCCAGGTCTCAGTTTTATCAATATTATAGACGATCTCATAGGTCTCATCTGCTTTGGGTCTAATCACCATGCCTGTGAGTGACAAGACAGACAGCAGGGGTTTCACGACACCGCGCCACGGGCTGCGACCTGTATCCGCACAATTTGTATTATTAGCTACTGCACCTGGTGTGGAGAGCCTGTCTTGCCAGGTTGGTTTGTGTTCGTCCAAAGTCTGCAGCATGACATACATGGTGAGTGCAAACAAGCCGGCAAGGAAGATGTAGAAAACTACATAGAAGAGAAGAATAAGACCTGCGGACAGAGAGAGAAGAGGGTTGTATCAGCTGTGAGCAGTATCAGTGAGAAATGATCATAGATAAATTATTCAGTTCAATTATTTCTTCTGTACATTGGAACTTGTATCTTATTCAGGAGGAAATAAGTCTGCCTACTTAGAAAAGCTAAATCATGCAAATATTTATTATTTCAATTAACACTGTACAGATATCATACTGATATTAGAAATAAATGTGTCTCACAAATCCTGTGTTGCTATTCTAAATTAATATCTAACTAAGCCTATTTGTCTATGGCTTCCCTGCTAAATTCAAGAAGTCATGGTTGCTTAGGTAATTGTATGATTTCATAAAAGTTTCTTTACACTTAATATCATTAAATTGTGATGCACTCACTCATTTCTGAACATATTGGTATCTGCAAAATCAAATCAATTCAGTTCAATTTCATTGCCATATATTGGCTAAGAACAAAATGGAATGTACTGAAACAATAATTTATTGAGAATACAATTACACTAAGCATCATACAAACAAGCATTTTGTAATTACCACACACTAACACCTAAGAAGCACTGCAAGCAGCACACCTTTCCCTTATGATCAAATGTGATCAAACAAAGGGATTATGTAGAAAATGACATTGTCTAAACAAACGTAATATTGCCTCTCTTTACGTGTTGCTTGAAAGAGGCATGAGCTATGTACAGATAGAGCCAGCTCTGTTTCATTATTCATTGACATTTAAAAAAATGTTCTCTTCGTATCCAGACTTCTGCTGCACAATACACTTGTTTGTGCTGGTGACGGTGCATTACAATGAAAGCTTTTTGATTTATGCATGAAGGCTACATTAGCTACATCTGCAACTTTGGGTAAGTGCAGTCCATTTCATGATTACCGTAATGCACATTTTTAAGTAGGAATAATCTTAAATCTGAGTAGATAATGGAATCAGTTCATTTCAATTAAACGTTGCTGCAGTATTGCTGTGTGGTCACTTTCGGACCAATAATGTTCACAGGAGGCCGGTTAATCCTCTTGAAACTCTTAAACCATCTGCCTCTCTTTTTCTCTCTCACACATGAACAACCGTCCTTCACATACTTAAACTATAACTGCACAAGGTGGTCTAAAATGAAGTCAATTTGGTCAAAACAGTGTGTTCACGGTTGCTTTCCTCACAATCTTGCAACCATTAAACCAAGATTAAAAGGCTGGTCTCTGAAACTCATAGCGTTTCCCTGTCCACAGAGGGGGAGGAACGATGACAGAGGGGGATACAGAAGGAGGGAGAACAAGGACCCCCTGGAGACCGGGCCACAGGGTCAGGAGATTACACGCCATCATAGACTAGACCTATTTCAATAACAGTGTAAGAAGACCATAGTGATACTGTTACATGTGCTGCAACTGATGATTGTTTTTATTTTCAATGAATTTGTCTTTTTTTCTTTCTGATTAATGGCTGCCAAAAAATGGTGACATTACAATTTCAGTGCTCAAGGTGATGTCTCCTGATTGCTTGTTATGCCCAATTAACAGTCTGAAGCCCAAAGATAAACATTTGCATGACATTCAAGGAGCTCAATATAAATGGTTGAGAATTCATCAAAATGACGGCTTATTAATCATCTCATGATCAATTAACGGACTTGTTTCAGCACAACATTTAAATGGAAAAATTAAATCATGTGTAACACTGTACCACTCTGTCACAGCTGTATTATATTTAATGCACAGAGGTTAGATGAGCCCTCTCTGTGATGTGATGTTTCCTACTTAAATGATCAAATACTTTTGAAACAGCTGTTTTGAATACATTCTTGTATACATAGAGAGCAGAACAACATAAATAGCCTTGTCTATGACACATCCCTCATTTTGAGCATCAACACCTGAGGCCTGTGTTGTGGCCCCCAGCGTGGAGCTCACTCACTCTGTCGGCAGGCGCTGCAGCTGCCTCCCCCACACAGCCAGGCTTACAGGAATCCATAACAAAATGTCATGGGGAAGCTGCTCCACAGGGGGGAATTACAGAGGGGTATCTTGATGATTTAGAGCTTGCGTGTGTGTTTTTTCTCATCCATTTGCTACTAGAGTCATTGGATTCCGAAGTGAAATGATTGAATGGCTGAGCGAGATGTCTGTTGCATGGAAAAGACCCAAGCTGAGTCATTAAATATATAGAGTCAGCCCTCCAGGCCCCGGACCAAGCCAGAGGCACTACAGCGAGAGAGGCATCAGCGACAAAACAAAATGTTAAAGTGTTTTTTCTCTGTCACCCAGAGGGGATGTAGTGTGAACCGCAAATATGACACCACCCAGGGGAGACTGGATGTGAGGACATGCATATGGGTTCAAGCGTGCGGTGCCGGGTGGCTTTCCCCCTGGCAGAGAGGGTGTTAGGTTCACGGTTGGCCCACTCAGTCCATGCTGATGACGGACAGTGAAGCATCTCTCTTTCACCCTGGTTTTGTTTGCAGACGGCAGTTGAAAGCAACATACAAAAGGCCAAGGTGGGATGGTTTAGCATCCCGTTCTTTATTCAATAATAATAGCAGGAGGTGTCTCTTTTCTTTCAGAATAAATTAGGAGGACACGCTGTTCATTAGCTTTAAGTAAATTGGTGATCAAACGGATCTCTGAACTGAAAATGAAGTGTTCTGGAGAAAGAATAAATAGCTATGCACTGTGGTCCTTTTATCGTTAAACCATCTATTCATTATCATTATATACTTGTATATGGTCTACAATGTTATACTGAGACCACCACCATGGTTTTGTTACCCATTAGGCCCTTTAAGGCTCTTTTCCTGTATTGCAATATGAGCCTTTTGTTGTTTTGGGAAGTGGGAGGCGCAGAACACTTAATTAGTTCTATTTTAAATAGAGGTAGTTGTTTGAACATATTTGCCTGGTGTTGGCTGGTGGCACTGTAACATCAAAATTGCAGGACTGTTTTATCAAGGTTATTTCCATATCATTACAGCTCTTTACACAAAGCAGAACACACAAGCAAGTGTTCTGTGTTTCATCCTCAAAGAAGCCTTTGATCTAAGGCTCTGCACGTACATTATACTGCATAATTATAAATGTGAACAACAAATTTGCTTTTTAAAGAGACTGGCAACCTGACTTGGGTGTTTTCTCACTTTTTTCTGCGGGCATATTGACATAAGTGGGTAAAGACAATGCATGGATGGACTGCCACGCAGTCAAACAAGTGGACCTAGGGGTAGGGTACGTACAATGTATGCATCATTCGGAGAATGAGAAAGTGCTACGGTGAAATGCCAAGTTTAGCAGACCTGTATGTAGTGGCGAACTACAGAAATAGCCTAATTAACAAGCCTTAGAGAGCACAGCTTAAAAAGGCCACCAGACCTTAAAGCACCTGGGACACACTGAGCTGGATTAACTCGTACACTGCACTAGGATTGCGGCAAAGGAAGCTACTTTCAATGATTACCAATTTTGCGCTAATAGTAAAATGTCCATTCATGAAACATTAGCAACACAAAACGTCAGTGCCGCTGAGATCATGTCCCCAGTGTAAAAATCAAAAATAATCTAAATTCTTGAAAGTGGTTTACTTTCCCAGATCCGACTCTCTGAATTGATACCTCCCCCATCAGCCAATGAAGTCATTAGATTAGGATTAAATCCCTCACTGGTTTACACTCACTGGGAGGGGCCGGGTTGGAGGTGATACAAATAGCTTTTGGCCTACGGCTTTACCCAGATTAAAGCGCTCCAATGTCATTAGAACAGAGCCATATGTGCCCTATCATTTCATGAATCTTTGAAGTAGTTGCAAACTGGTTGTATGGCAGAAAGGAGGACAGCATGTGGCAATCCTCCTGTGTTACATAGAGGCTGGGATTGGATCTTCTTTAAAATCTCAGGGGGAAAAAGCCTGAAAATGAATGGCATCATGTTGAATACTCACTAGATAAAGCTGCAGGCCAACAAACCTATTTATACTTAACTCAAGAAACCCATCTCCCAGGGAAAAAAAAAGTCTCATCTGCCGCAGAATTCATGTCGAAGCTAGCTAAAGCTCTCTCGTTGCTTTCAAAGAGAGGATCTGATGATATGCACTTTGCAACAGAGTGGAACCTGTCTCAGCAGTGCTGCAGTAATCTGGCTAATTAAAATGTAAAATACGACCATATGCCTCCACCCTTATGCTGAGCGCACTGCGCAGAGAAAGCAGTGCCATAAATTAATAAATAAAGAAAGATTTTTTTTTTTCTTCCACCGGCTTCCACAGGAGCGGTGCCGCATTCAGATTTCAGCACCAGCGACAGCTCTACTCAATTACCTGAACACTGGAAAGAAAATAATCAACCAACTTCTATCAGGGTGAAATTAATATTACAGTGACACACTTTAATTTCTGGAGTCCTCTCGTGAAGCTTTAGGAAAGGCTGAAGAGACTGTGGCAGAGACCTGTTACAGAGCCGTGGAGGGGCCGTGTTTGCTGCATTGCTGTAGCTGGACAGTACTTACCCCAGCTGCTAGCCGTCCTGCCCAGAAACTCCCTCGTCCTCGAGTTCCATATATATTCCTTCCACCCGCTTTTTTCTCCATCTTTCGACATTTTGTCATAAAAGTTTGGACCCCTAAGCCCTAATAAACGCGCCCTGATGCAATGAGCGCCGGGTTGAAACAATTGGCCAGACAGCCGAGAGAGAAAGAGAGAGAGAGAGAGAGAGAGAGAGAGAGAGAGAGAGAGAGAGAGAGAGAGAGAGAGAGAGAGAGAGAGCTACTGTAACACCGCGGCTATGGGATTAAACGAGATAATTAAACCCAATCTATTGAAGCGCTCAAACGCACAGGTGAATGAAAATGAGAGAACAAACACTTCTATAGACAATGTGGTGAGAGTAAAATGGTTAGTAATTTTAAGAAGTAGCGTTCCTGCACCTAAGCGTAGACCTAATAACTGCCCTCCCCCCAGTTCTTGTCTGCATGCCGCAGAGTTTTGATGAGTGGTGCAGAAATCTAGTGATACTGCGGTAAAGCACTCCCTCCGCCTCTCTCAACCCCCCACCCTCTCCATCCCCGGCAAAGAGCTACTCCCGCCTCCTCCTCCCGCCTTGGCCAATCGTTGGCACCGCATCTCCCCTCCTCGTAGGCCCAACGCCCGGAAGACAACCATTACTGCAAATCATGGGCTGGTTGATGGGCGTCCTTTCATTGGCTCTCAGGCCCCTATCGTCACGTCCCCCAAAGAAAAACCAACACAATATCCCTCTGATATTCCTAAAGGACTCTAAAGGTGTCTGTGGTTCGCAGTGGTAAATCGTAGTCCCCATTGTTGTGTTTAATTATCTATCTTATTCATATTATATTTTACATGATAAAACTCAAAACATTTTCTGCATGAGTCTATTTTTTTTAGCATTGGTTGCAGATTTAGAGCTACAGGTAATACAAGCTGTAAATTACCATTCAACATATTTTAAAGACAGAATAATAACTAATCCTAGTGAATAAACTATTTAGAATTCAAACTATGAAGGTAGTTAAAGGTCTGATGGATTACAAACGTTTGTGTGTGCAATATTGAAGCGGGACTATGGTGTTATGTATGGAGCCACAGCAGCAGCGGCGGAGAGTGAAAGTAGCGCCTTCATATGGACACGCAGGGTGTTGCAAAACTTACTGCAGAAGTGCAGTGGGAACATAATGTCCACCTTCCCACCGTCTCCACTGTAAAACAACACAAGGCTCATGAAAACATGGGCAGATCCTGTTTGTTGTGTAAAGTTCATTATATAAAATTTATTTTTAATGACAATATCAATGCAAATATAGCACTACAGTGATTTCCAAGGTACACCGTATCTTACCATATCAATATAGTATGGCACTCATATAATGGCCACTGTTTTAGAAGACACACAAAACCAACAGTTCCTGTAAACTATTTTGGAAATGATACCTAGGGTTCCATATCAGTCTGTGAAAAGGAATCATAGTAAGGTGATTTACTTGGAGTTGGGCACAATAGTCAGTATCATTGGGACATTTTCAGTGTAAGGAATCTCTGCATGCATTGCACTTGCCCATTTCCTTCTACCTGACCTGTGTTTGTTTGAAACCTGGACCCTCAAACACGAGCAGGTGGGAATTAAAACAAAAGGCTAAGCAGTGACTCTCAAACATTTAGATAGGTCTTCTTTTCACTGGATGTACTGTACTGTACAGCTTGGTGCTAACTATCATAAAACGACAACAACCAAGAGACATTCAAGTGCCTTAATACTATTACAGAAAGGCTCACTCTTCAAGGTACAAACTTCATTTCACGTGGCTTTCAGAAAAAGAAAAAACATTTTTTAACAATAACCACTATATTAATAATGTTTCTTATGGTAACACGGTGTGGTTGAATGAACAACACCAGTAGTTCAAGATAGCAGCAAAGTATTCAAAATGTCAAGACAACGAGCTGTTGAAATCTGTACACAAATGAAAATGAATGTAGAAAAAAGGGGTATAAATAAAACAATAACACAGCTTAAAGGGAGTCTTGCATAAATTTAAATAAACAACTGTTGGACCATGCCTTTCTTCATAGGGCTTACTGTTTATTAGGCGAACTATAAGTAATGCATGGACTGGCTGCAGCAGATAAAGTACTTAATTCTTTTAGAAAAAACAAGTGAACAAAGTTATGTTTATACAGTATATGCTACATAATATGTATTGATTACAAGTATGAAAATGGAAATAATTGCTACATTTTCAATACAGTTGTACATATCTATTTACAGTACATTAGGGTTTAATTTTTCCAAAGAGTATACCATGTTTTGTGCAGATTGTTCCAGCATTCTGTTTGAGGTGATCAATACTCACAGTCTTATCAGTTGCACCATATTGTACAGTCTGTGATGATGGGTGTCAGTGCTTGTTTTTCTGTGTGGTGGAACAATCACTAATGTGCAACTGTGGATAAGCATGGGTAATGAAGTTTTTGTACCATTGATCTGTATCTATATTTGGCTGGACTGCACACAGTATGTGCCTTCTTTCGCATCACCTTTTCCAACGATATACCCCCAGGCGATATATTCATCTCTTTATACAACCACGTGTTATCATAGTGAAGATCTGCTGTATGTAAAAGTCTGACATGATCATCTCTACACATATTCTTTTACAATGCTGTATGTCTATTGTGACATGCAGAGAATGACACAGTAAATATGACTTATTCAAGTCTTAGATATGTATGTTAGGCTAGTTGACACAAGTTTTTAATTATGTTGCTCCAGCGTCCGGAGCATATTGCTATAAAATTGCAGAAACGTTGAGAAAGTAAATAGATTTACATTACAAATATGCAAACAGATACAGTAGGTAGCTTTTACTCCTCAGTGATGATTATTTGCATCTACAATGACAATCTATTGATACCAAGACATCTCATAAGCATTCACGATTTCAAGAAACACTTCAACAACTTATCAAGGAGTCTCGCCTTTTCTCATCCGCAGAGTAGTTTCTATGCAAGTTGGACACAACTTTGTGTTGGAGAAAATATATGATCCCTTTATGTCTCAAGTAGTCAGGAGGAAATTTGGCAACACCAATTTGAGAAAACATCCCACCCCTTATTACGATGGCATCTTCATTTTGTGGCAATACTGGCGTTTTGTGGCAAAAAAATCATTGGCAATTAGAACACATTGAGAAGGACATAGTACAGAGCAAGTAGAAATCACCCAGGTAAGAGATTCATTTAGTCTGATTGTAATACGTCCTTTCTTCACCTCTTTTAACAGCCTTTTTTTTGTTTTATTATTATTTTTATTTTTTTACCAAATGAGTTCAAAGTCTTCAATAACCTTCATTAATCAGTTTCTCACGCAATAAGAGCAAAACTCTCTCGCTCATCTGTGGTTATTGTATGTTCCAGTTACTAAACCCATTGAACTCTTCTCTCTCATCAATTGTTCAGCCATCTTCAACTCATCTCTCTTCGGCGCTGTACTCGCAGGCCTTGTCTTTCCAACTCAGATAGCTGTGTCCCACACGACGGCCTGCGGCCTCTGGCAGGGTGGCGTGCCAGTCTTACGAGGCTCAGGTGTCCGTCTCCAGCTAGGGAGGATGGGCATGCTGTCCTGCTTGCACAGGCTTTTGTCAGGGCGCCTGTGGGCCTTGATCTCTTTGC
Source organism: Cebidichthys violaceus (assembly GCF_023349555.1). Classification (NCBI taxonomy): domain Eukaryota; kingdom Metazoa; phylum Chordata; class Actinopteri; order Perciformes; family Stichaeidae; genus Cebidichthys; species Cebidichthys violaceus. Next base: position 10,554,115 of record NW_027176373.1, read on the forward strand.
ACAGGCAGCGTTTACGCTCGATGACTTCCAGCAGCTTACCGTCTCTCTGGCTCTGCGCTGCGGACAGGGTGGTGCCCCCGCTGACAGGAGGCTGTCCCTGTGCCAGCTGGGCGAGCTGCTGGAACTGCAACTGCAGATGGTGCTGTTGCTGAAGCTGCTGGAGCTGTTGCTTTAACTGCAGCTGCTGCTGGTGGAGCTGAAGCTGCTGCTGCTGCCGAGACACACTGGGACTGCTGGGACTGCAGGGCACTTGAGGCTGGGCCAGACCATGCAGCTGAACACAACAGAAAATATGAGTGAATTCATGTAGTATTTTTTTATATTATAGTATTTCAATTTCTATAAAACCTGCATTGTCACTGCAGTGTTGTCTGCAGTACAACCAATTCTAGCACATGTAGAATAAAACTGCAGTTCCTCTGGACAGCCACGAGGATGCAGCGCTGCTTCATCTATTACAGGCTGAGGGAGGGTCAACCAGCCGCATGAAGACAGGCGCTGCAGCACGCTCAAACTGCGTCAGCACTTGCTATGCAGCCAGAATCTGGGGAAAATGTGCTGCTGGAAGACTGCAGCTCATCACTTCAAAACATAGTACAACATTTTCTCTCATCCACTATTCTCTCTCATTTCCTGATTACATATCAGCCTACGTCATATACCTTTGCAGCTCTTATTCTTTTGAGGTAGGCCAAAGCCTTATTCTGCTCAGTGGGCATATCTAACAGCTATAAATAGATCTGCAGAAGCACTGTCTCTAGCAGGAGGGGAAGCAATAATGAGACCAATATTAATGTTACTCCCAAATCTACCATGAATGAAGTTAATAAGAGTCTAACGTTATATGGCTGGGTGCTATATATTAACCTGATTCAGGGCTTCTCGTGCTGGTAGGCTGCTCTGTCTCTGGACGTCTCCTCCACCCACCTGTCTCACTCCAGCAGCAGAGGAGGAGCGGCCCAGCCGCCCCACTTCTGTAAAAAAAAAAGGAGAAAAGATTTACACTGTGTGCCTGCTAATGAGAACACGGGGATACAACTTTTCATTATAACACAGATAGCTGTGAATGTCGAACTACACTCATGTGAGTTGAGACAGAGCTTTTGTACATTGTGTGCTCATTATACTTTAAGCTACCAGAAAATTGTAAACTAACCTTGTACTGATGAACAATGGAGGACATTTACACTGACATTTGTTCCTGTATCACTTTGTCAATGTTCGACTGTCAGCTGGATAACTCATATTATCTTGTAAACAGATTTCCATTCAATTTATTGTAACAAGAAAACATAATTAAATTTAGGTGGATCCTAATCTGTAATTTCCAGTATTCAACAATTATTGTTTATCCAGACTTAAGCACAATATGATCCTGATATGATCCAAAATATTTTCATTGTTAAAAAACATTAAAGTGTAACACTAAAGTGATGTAATTAAATTAAACTGAAATGTGATTGCAGACAGCATTGGTGGGGTTTGCACTCTGTCTCTCTCTGACTGCATTATCCTGTAATATCACTTCACCTCACCGGCAACATAAATTGCACTCTGTCTGTCCATATACTTAGCTCATACAACTACAACACAATTTATTTATTAAGTGTTTAATACAATTATGTTTGTCACAATGTACATTGTAACCACCATAAAAATGGGGCCATTAATATATGTGTGCAGAGATGTGGGCCTGTTTATGGAAGACTTATTTTATTGGCTCTGCTTCAAGGTAAGTATTGCACTGATTCTCAAGGTAAGCAGCAAGCCTTTGTTTCTAGGGAAAGGCCTTGAGTGCAGATGAAAAGAGGCTGACAAAGAGAGACAGAGCTTCAAGGCTAACTTCAGTGCAAGAGGATGCAATGAAGGCAGAGCTGTTAGCTTTCTGTGACAGTCAGAGGAGAGGAGAGGATGTAGTCTCTGATTCTTCCAAGTTTAAGAGCTACACCACAACAGAGCCAGCAGAAGAATCCCCATGTAAATCCGCTGCCATTCCTTTCGAAATAGGATGTTGTGGTTAGAGGCTATGACTAAAAGATTATGAACAATAAGTGTTTACTAACCTCCATTGCGACAGGCAGGAAAAGTCTGGCAGGGAAGAGGCAGACCAACTCTGGGCAGGGCTCTGAAACCCGGGCTGCTGTCCACACCAGCCAGAGACTCACTGTGACCGAGCGCCCTGCTGGTGGCACCGCTGAAGTGGACTGGGATGCCAGAGTGGCCTCCTCGAGACCCCATGCCAAGGTCCTCCTTATCCATCCTTAGTAAGGCATCAGCACTGCCATTCCACGCACGCCCCTCGTCCTCTGAGACATGGGAAGGAACAGAATGAATATTTCAAAGGGTATTTAACTTAACATTCCTTCAAAAGCCTGATTTCTTTTCAACACAGGATCAACATTCTGTATTCAAAATGACTTCTGACTTACTCTCTGTCTCTCTGCTCCCATGGCTGAAGGACAATTTCCTCTGCATAGGCCAGTAAGATCCCTCATCTGCAGCTAAGCTGGCACTGCTGTCCCAGGGCATGAAGCCAACTTTAGAATGGTGGGAGGAAGACCCTCCGTTGCTCTTGATTGCCCCCTCACCTACACCAGTAAGACTTGAGGGCTGTTGCAGGGACGGCGTGTGAGAGCTTCCTCGCAGGCTCTCGTAAGCCGGCGGTCTCCGGAAGCCACCGGAGGGGTAGGTCCACAGCAGGGGGCTGTCCGAGGAGGGAGGCTTGTACGCTGGCAGGCCGTGAGGAGTGTGAGAGCGAAGATGAGGGCGTGAATGAGGACGCTGGGATGAGGACAATGGCGTAGGGGTTGAGCTGGTGCTGCTTTTAGACGTGGAGGGGATGTGATCCAACTGTAGGGAGTAGGGCCCTCCGTCCCTATCTCGATCCCTGTCCCTGTCCCTGTCTCTTTCTCTTTCTCTGTCCCTGTCCCTGTCCCTGTCCCTGTCCTTATCCCTATCTCTGTCCCTGTCTTTCTCCCTGTCCCTGTCTCTACCCCTATCCCTATCTCGGTCCCTGTCTCTGTCCCTGTCTCTGTCCCTATCTTTGTCTCGGTCCCTGTCCCTGTCCTTGTCCCTGTCCCTGTCCCTGTCCCTGTCCTTATCCCTCTCTCCTTTATCAGACTTCAAGAGGAAGCTAACAGACTTGCCCTCCCTGCCTGTACTTGAGGTTTGGGTCTGGACTGTGGCCTGGTTCTGAGAACTGCTCTTGAGTGGAGCAGGAGAGTCTCCTCTCTCTGGCTTGCGATAGTGGTGGTAGTGTGAGGGGCGATGGTGAGGGTGGTGGTGGTGATGGGAGAAAGGGGAGGTGGATTTGGAGGAGGGCGGCAAAGGTGTGGAGTGGCTCCTGGCTCTCAGTCCGGGAGCAGGGCCCAACTGGGCCTCCCTGCTGTGTTTGTCCTGCTGGGATGCACTTCCTCCCGACGACTCCTTGGAGCCTGACAGTGACGAGGGAACATTCGAACAAGTTGAGGAGGAGGTGCTGGCTTGAGTTGTCACGCTGGATGTTTGAGTTCCCATTTTAGCAGACGCAGACTTGTTTTGCACCCCGACCCCGCTGGAGGCTGCTGCTGGCTGTGGGAAGGCAAGCAGCGGGGGCCGGTGTTGTAGAAGATTGGGGAAAGGGGCTGGGATCTTCGTGTTGGACTCGGACTCAGATTTAGTCCCTTGCAGCAGATAGGGAGTAGGAGCTCGTGGAGTGTGCGGACTGGTGGAGAGGACCTGGGGGACAGGGGTGGAGGATGCAGAGGAAGGCAGAGGAGACGAATGGGAGATTGACACGGTAGCTTTGGATTTGGAGTAGGAAGGAGAGGAAGAGGAGGGGCGTGGCAGAGAGGAGGCGCTGTTGGAGGAGGAAGGGGTGACATGGAAGTGTTTAGAGGTTTTCAGTTTCTCATGTTTGGTAGGGTGGTGTCTCTGGGACTCTCTGTCCTCTTGCAGCGGGTATTTCATCTCCTCATAGATGGCCTCACTCTGATCTGAGTCAGAGTCAGGCGTGGTGGCCACAGGTGTGACAGGATGGGGGGTGGCTGTCTGGGTGTCTCTAGTGAACACTTGGCCCACCATCTCTATATAGACTGGCTCATCATCCCCGTCCCCTGTCTGAATCTGAGAGTCTGCTGCCTGGAAAGGCAAGGATGTGGCAGAAGGAGGCACTCGTGGGGGGAGAGGGTCAAAGGAAAGCTGGGTGCTGGGACTTCTCTTGGGCTTTAAAGGAGGCACCTTCTTTCCTCCGAGCTCTCCGGAGTCAGACTTCTTCATGGCTGTTGGAGAAATAAAAATGCATGTGAAGATACAAGATAATTTTCTTTGTGGAATATGCACCTGAAAACACACTTCTTACCATTTTTCTTCTCTGAGTGTTTTGTCTGTGAGTGAGAGGACGTGAGAGATGGCGGCGTGTCAAAAGGTCCTCTGCCGTCAGTGGATGAGGCGCTGAGGCGAGTGCTGGGGTGACGTTTGGGTTTGGCTGGGGGGCAGCGGCCACAGTGATGGGATTGGGTGTCAGAGTAATCTCCGTTTTCCAGACCTGTATCCCCAGCACCTACAGCGTGGCAGGACTGCGAGCGCGGCGCCATGGCCGAGGCACAAGAGTGAGGGGACAGGTCCTGGGAGGCCGGCATGGTCATGAAACCCATCCGGAAGTGCCGGCGGAAAGAAGCCAAGTCTCTGACTTTGCCAACAGTGGCTGAGGGATCGTTTTGATTGGAGCTGCAGTTTGGAAACGGGGTTGGGAAAGTGTGGATAGAAGAAAATATTGAAGCATGAAGGAATCATAGTTAAGTGCAAAAACATTCATGTACCAGCCTTTATAGTGACCTCCCTCTTTCCTCACTCTCTCTCTTTGGTCTTCAAAGATTGCCTTTGCAATAAAGAAATGCCTGCAGGGCTTTCACTGCAAAAGGAAAGCCCTGGAGGATCCTCTATCTTTCGCATTCAGATATCTTTCCATCTGAATTCCTCCACATCTGCTTCCTCCTCAAACACATTCAATTAGGAAATCAATTCCCCTGTCAAAAACAAAGTACTCGAAGTGTACACTGCACTGCTGGAATTCCCTTTTTCTTTATATCTTTATATCCTCAGCCCACATCTACTCTCATGCAAAAAGCATTTAATCTGTTTCCATGGGAACAGTTGTGACTTTCATGTATTTGATAGTTTGTCTTTGAAATCATCAATGATACGAGCTCCTGTGCAACAATAAATGAAAATGACAAAGAGGAAAATCAGACAAAATAATGGTGGAATTGCATTCTTTCTTTTGGCGAACTGTGAAATACTTTAATTGAATGTTAAATGTATTATGTGCCTTTTTTTTTCCATTACCACCATGGGATCCAGATGCTTATTATCTTTTATTATATTGCATTTGCCTTTTTTACAGTTTCCAAAAAGCAAAACATATTTAAAGCTTTTAAATAAATACACCACAGAACCTCAAATTAGGTAAACTATTTTTAAACTGTAAACCAAATTTGCTGACAGTTTGAAGTCGAGCACAGTTCAGGCATCAGTGTCAGCGCTTCAAGTTGTTGAGCTAAAACTGTGAGCTGAGTTCGCCAACGCCTTACAAAATGGCTTCTGATAACCCTTTCTCTGCTTAAGAGATAAGTGCTGCAATGGTGTGGTGTCTCCAGGGGTGTTGCGCTGCCTCACCTCACAGCAAAACAAGATAAATTCTTGGCCTTTAAGCTAACTTCAATCAATTAACGTTGAATTACTTTTCCCTGTGCAATGTACTTTTCATTAACAAGACTATTGTGAAGCTACTGTACTTACGCAAAAATGTCACAGGAGAGGAAAAAAAAGCCTTCAAACATACCATCACAAGGAGAATATAGATTTGAGAATGTATTGCAGCAATGCGGGAAGAAATCACAGCTACATCAGGCTGATTCTTATTCCAGGTTTGTGTTGATCAGATCAGTCACAGGGAGCACATCTGGATATCCACATCTGTGTGTACACGTTCGAGGCTTTGAGAAATTGTGTTTCTGAGTGTGTAATTAAACAGCTCAAATGCATGATTATTCTGTGTGTAAGTGATTCATTATAGTACATAATGGCGACACATGACTACGGGTCACGCAGCGCTCTTTTAGATCAGTTGCCATCCCTGTGAGGCAGTGAAGCACAGGAGAAGACAATTGGAGCTTACAATTTGCCGTCAACATTGCAAGCAGCAGAAGCAGAACTGAGGCTGCTCATCACCGAGAACACAGAGGCTCCTATTTGCTTTTCCATCAAATATCAGTGTGAGGCAGCGCACGTGTGTCTGAATATGTGTTTTTATGTGTGCGTGGTGCGGCAACAAAGTGTGCTTGCATCTGCACAAGAATGTTTGTGCCCTTGAAAGCCTGTGGAGATTTACTTGTGACTCCTCACAATCGGCACAGATACTACAGGGCCAAAATTAGCCCAGAGCAGAGGTTGAGCAGCTCCTTCTGTTTTTTTCTTCTTCATAAAGCAGAAGAAGCTCTCTTCAAACCAAGACCAAACCCTCAGCTGTACAAAAAAGTATCTGGACTCTCACTTCTCTATTTGCTTCTCTTTCTTTGTGTGCCTAATCAACTGGCACTTAAAGCAGACGTTTGGCAAATAACATAAATATAAGATATGAAGATATAAGATAATATTTTGGTTAGGTATGCACTCACATACCAGGATTTTGGCTCTGGTTATTTTGCTCATATTGTGCAAAGCTGAACAAGAGTAAATTTAAACATTTAGCTGTTAGGTACTTTTGCTCTGTTTTATGCTCTTAGATGCTTGTGTAAACAAGAAGATGCACTTATGTCTTCTTGTGACTAGTAGTTCTCTTGAATACATATGTTGAATACACTTATTGTAAGTCGCTTTGTACAGAATGTACCAGTTGGCAAAATATGACAAATATATATTAAAATGATATATATATATATATATATATATATATATATATATATATATATGTATATATGTATATATATATAATACAAAAAAGGAACAACTAAATTTATGTCTATAAGTCGGACTGTTTCTGTAAATTGTAAACAATAATATATTAGTGCAATGGTGCAGAGTGCAAATATGCTGAATTAAATAACTGAGATGTATTATTATTTACCAGGCTTTATGAAGATGATATTTTCCTAAAATGTTCAACCATTCCTTTAATTCCACATTTTCTACAGTAAGAACAGTGTATTTGGCTCTGGTGCACTGTTTAACTGAAAATCCGTACTATACAATGTATTGAGCCTTGATAATTCAGGACAGTGTAGTAGCTCTTGTTAATTACTGGTTATGATCTGATGGCTTTTTTAATCATAAATAGAGGTTAATCAGTAATATTTCAAGGAGTCTTTCTCCTCCTGTCTTGCTTTGTCCAATCTCCAAATTTCCGAATTTATCTGTCTGCATGAATCTGAAGTACCTCCAAATCATTTTTAACAAGTGTTACAGTTCACTCAAGAGCAAAAATGCCAACGCTCATCGCTGCTGATCTGTCGCCTTTTGAAAGACACCTTTGGCAGATTTATCTATGGACCGACCCTTGAATACCTCCTCCTCCTCCTCAGAGTGCGAGATATTCCCAAAAGCTTTTAAGACTGTGGTAATAAAGCTTCTACTGAAGAAATCCAGTTTAGATAATTCTGCCCCTAGCAGCTACTGTCCTATTTCTAATTTACCTTTTTGGGGCAGAGTTTAAGAGTGGGTTATGTTTAAACAGCTGAATGAGATAATCTGTAAAAAAACATTTTTGAGAACATCCAATCTGGTTTGAGGGCAAATCAGAGCAGTTAAGTTGTGTCATGTTAAAGTTTCTGATGGGTTAAGGTTGAGCAGCTGACACTGAGTGTGTAGCTGTCCTCATTCTGTTGAACCTTACTGACATATTTGACACAATACACGACACTTTAATTGATTGCCTTAAGTTATGGGCTGTCTCTAGCGTAGTTTTTAACTAATATGATTTCTCAGGATTACATAAAAAGTTAAACTGCTTTTTGGTATGACTCAAAACAATAAAGCACAAGTCTACTGATGCTTCTAAGAGTATGATTGTAGTATTTGCCAGCCTGTGACACACACACAGGCACCCCAGTAGGTGCCCCTATAGCAACCAAACTAAAATAAGTTCCCCATTTATCTTTATCGTCACTGCTTGTCCACAATGAATAACCACACAGACAAGAATTTATTAAAGCGTCTGCAAAAAGAAAATACTTATCTTTGTCTGCCTGAATGTCAAGTCTTCTTTGACTTTAACTTTCAAGTGTTTTACTCATGTGACAAAGACTGTTTTTCTTTGTTGATGAGGACAAGCTGACAGAATGAGGAATACATTCACATTTGGTTGCCATGAGAGCTGAAATAAATTGTGTTCATAACTAAACTGAATGAGCTGAAATCATTCAGAACATGTTTTTTAAGGCCTGAACGTGCTTTGAACCATGCGCGTAAGATGTTACAAAGGCCTCTCTTCTCTGGGTTTGATACATCTATAAAAGGGACGTAACAGCGAAGTGAATCTTGGACTGATTCCCTGTTTATCTCAATATATTGTTGGCAATTCAAGAGTGATTCAGATTCAGGTCAATGAGTTGATGCAACTGAATATATATCAAAATAGAGATTTTGATTGTAAAGATGCTCTTGTAGTGTCTCTGTTTAAAATCTTACCTTTGTTTCAACCAAACAATACCCAAAACATGTATCTATTCCACATGGTCCCATATTCATTAGGACATCAGGTTAGCTCAGCGTGAGTAACATTCAGACCACTGCCAACCAGGCGTCAGTAAATTCATACATCCATACAGGAAAAATGTTATAAAGAAAACTGAAGTCATGACTTTGGGCCCAAAGACACACTTTGTCTGTTTTGTCCTTATTCTCAGGAAGAAGTTGCATTGTCTCAAATCTGCATTTTCCCATTACAAATAATAATACAAAACTCAGAGACACTCTCTCACTCACTACAAATACATTTTAGCTCTTCACTTCAAGCCTGTAAAGCCAACAGAGACCTCCTCTTAAACACTGAGAAGACTGACAGTTGGCCTTGGACTACATCTGGAGAACCAAGACAGACTAGTGGTCATAAAACAGTTTAGAAACATTTAATGAATTTCATTCCAGAAATTTTAAAAAGATTACATTAATGATTAATTTAAAGCAAAAATGTTTCCATAACAAGACCTCTGCGTAAGTGAAAACTAAATAAAAAAACAGGTGAATGCAAACATGTTTTTTTGTGTTTTTTTATATCTGTATCTTCCATTATTCCACCGTTTATTAACCTTTAATTAACTGTACAGCCAATTTATTTTCCAAATTCCATTGTTTACTAAAACAATAATCTAGCCATAATTTGATTTACATTATAAATCCCTATGTCATTTAAAAACATTTGATAATCTTTTCATTTGTCTCTTATTCATCCCTCTTTGTCGAATTGCCGAACTGAATATCAATTAGTGAATTGCTTTAAAGGGATTTGCAGAGCTGTTTTTAATCTATATATATATATATATATATCTGCATACACAATGGTACACCCATACGAGTCCATCACACTGGCCTCATCATTTTGTGCAAGAATAAATAAAACCTCAGCAGGCAGCAGGGTTTTTGTCACGAGGGGGAAAAGTCTGTCGGCCTGTATTAGCGGCATAAGAAACTCTATTTTTAAAAATCATATTGAAACTCACCTATTTACATTTCACTTTCTCCACAGCCGTCTCTGCTTTATAAAATGTGATATCTCTCCTGAGGGCCTTGAGATTTCAAACTGTCTACCAGTGCCCTTCATACTTTTTCCTGTGTCCCTCCTCCTCTCCCCCTGCCTCCCTCACTCCCGTCAGCTCTGCAGTCGGTGCCCGTCCTGCCTCCAGTCCATTTGGTTTCCATCCTTTCCTCCCTGTGTGGTTTCATCCCCTGACCCTGCTCTGTTCGCAATCATCACTGGTCATGTCCCGCTTCTCACCTCTGCTGCTCTGGCAAAAGCTCAGCTCTGCTTTCATCGCTCATCATGTTTCGCTGTCCTACTTGCTGCCCTACACCTCCACTGGCCTGATGCTGCCATGGCGTTGATCTCTGCTGCCAACACGAGGGCCTCCAATTACTGCTGTGAGTCAGAAAGAGGTGGACGACGCTTCTAAATGAACTGAGTTGTTGTCCTTGATGTTCCCCCTCTCCACTGCGAATTTGGTGAATTATAGGTGACTCACATTTTAGTGGTACATCTCTACTCGGTCTCCGAAACACACATCATATACACGAGATCACTCCCTAACGGGCTCTTTTCAAAACAATACAGTTACAAACAAACCGGGTTCAGAGTGTGATGCTGTTGTTTGCCCACTTTTGTAATAAATTACAATAATCACACAAGATGAATTGTTATCATTATCATTATTACTATTATTCATATTATTGACAAGACCAGCATTTAGTCTGTGTTGTTATTGCTTTTCACTTCAGCTGGAAGACATTCGAAAAGAGAAGCTGGACCTGATGCATCAGCAGCTAACTGTGTTGTAATGGTGGAGAAATTAGAGCCCTGAACACACACACACACACACACACACACACACACACACACACACACACACACACTGCACCTTATTAAACAACAACTCTTAAATCCCACTGAAACAGTGCTGGCACGTCGTAGTATTCAGATTCTAACTACCAATACAACAATCTCCATTTTAAGTTATTTGATATGTCATCAAATTAAAGTATAAAAGATTAGATTGTTAATATGAATGAGTCGGTGTTAAAGTAGCACTTTACTGTTGTGGCTGGTGGAGGTTGGGTTGTTGGTCAGGGGCTGTTTAGTTCTATGATTCCTAACCCGTGTGTCAGGCCACCTCCAGAGGGTCACAAGATAAATTTGAAAGGGTGAAATATGATTAATGAAGCTACATGAATTTAGGTTGATTTCTTCTCTCTAACCTTAATAGCTTTTTGTGACATACTGGATAATGTGACCTCTTTGGGCCTTGAACAGTTGATCAAATTGAACTATCTGAGAAGTTTAGAGAGAGACGTTTTTTGGCGGAACTGCTTACAACTTGTAGGCATCTGAAACATGACAAAGGAGCCCAAACTAAGCACTTCTGTTAGGGGTCACAGACAAAAATATTAGGAACCACTGGTTTAGTCCATTTTAGCTGTAGCTGCTGGATAAATGGATTGTAGTGGAGTACAACTAAACGGTGGCATGAATTGGAAATAAGTGCATCAAAAACTGTACTTTGGTGCAGTGCTTGAATAAATGTTTTTACTTCCTTTCCACTGCTGCTGGCAAGCTGAGCTTCAAGGACCAAACTCCCTATTGTTACTCTTCCATACACATCACAACAGGCAAGGTTTTCCAATTCATTGCTTTGTTTGAACTGTACAGGATTTTGTACATGACATATATGTTTTTGGCAAGCTACACACTGTTTCTGTCTTCTTTGATTCATCAACCAAACTTTCATCTTTGAATTCTTCTTGCTTCAGAGGAAAAAAAAAAAAAAAAAAAAAAAACCTTAAAGGGGGTGAATGACCGACTTGCATATGACACATTGCTGTGAATGAAAACAAATGGTCTGTCTAAAGCTTAAAGGTTAAAACCTCTGATGAAAGTATGTGGAGGCAAAATAATCCCATGTGAATGAAGACAAATTAGGCAACAACTCTATTTAATTTTCTTTTTCATCAGTTTTGGCCGCCTTTCGCCCTGTGACATTTCAGATGGCATTATAGTTTATCTCATCTACAGAACATATTAAGTTCATTATGAAGTTCTGCTATGCAAATTTGTCCAAGACTCTTCAGGCGAACCCCTGTGACTTCATGAACTGTGCTTGGAATTAAGATTTTGAAACTAAACTCATTCATGCTGGCTAAGAGGTTTATATCCCTACTGAACTGAACCCTAATGTAATCCCATATATGCAAAGCTCCTGTGAGCTCATCCTCTCACCTCTTTTTACTTCCCTCTTGGTCCCTCTGCCTCCAGTCCAAACGGCTCTTACGATACAGCAGGTTCATGTCGCTGCGGGGTCGCTCCTCCTCGCAGCCTATCACAGCGCAGTGTAGCCGCTTGCTTCGCCTCTCTATGTCACGCAGGAAATGCTCGACTGCCACATCCTGGGCAGAGCCAGAGCTCATGGTATAGAAGAAGACTCGGGAGAACAGGACGTATGTCGCAGGCAGCCTCCTCCAATTCACCTAAACAAGAAGAAACAAGAGCAATGTTTGAGCTCATTAATCATTAAAACAACATGTTTCACAGCTTCCCAGCCTACTTGCAAGCTGACAAGATTGACGGGGATTACTTCGAGATGTGGCGACAAACAATGAAATCCAAATAATCAAACCCAAATTACTGTCAGAAGTTTTCAGAAAGTCATAGCTTGTCATGCTCACCGTGAACAATCCTGCCCATTACTCCAACTGGCAGCCTTCAGAGCAGAGACACAGTGATGCATGATGATGGAGGTTGCAATTTTGTTTACCCCAACCTCTAGTGTATCACATGAAAACTATTTATACTTTCATTATCCAGTTATGAATATTTAAGTAAGCATGGTAACTCAGCTGTAGAGCGTCTCTGGCTGCAGGCCCCGGGATGGCCTAGCTAAGCCTGTCTGCTAGCCAGACAGTAATGGGGTTTGTCATATGTGGCGCATGCACAGCTTCATACTCACGCTCACCAAGAGAAGCCAGGCCTGTTGTGGGGCAGATATCTGAGGGCCCAACGGTGTTTTCACGTTGGAGAATGTGAGTGTGCAACGCAATTGGCTAAGAAAAGCGCAGCTGTCAGCTGATGCATGTTTCCAGTGTTTTTCCATCATAAATAGCAACAGAGTATGACTGTTTCTTTTGGTGGTGGACAGCATTATCATTGGTGCTTCTGGCATCAGTTTGCCTGAGTTTGAGTTGAACCGCATTGTTGGTGCACAAAACTGGCTCAGTCACTTCATATGAGATGCATTAAGTTAAGCTTCATGTATTGCATTTCCAAAATTGTTGGTTTGTAATTTGAATGGCTCGTATTGCCAGGTCTTCTGTCTCACAAAGCAGGAAACAGTTAAATGTCATAAAACAAATGTTACATGTTCTCAACATGTTACAATGAAAGTGAATCTAATTTGTCTGAATTTTAATTTAATTAGCTCTTAATTGATTAAAGATGCAAGCAGCATGAAAAGGGCAGGGAAAAATACATTTACACTTTCCATGCTCTTCAAATTCTGTACATATTCAGGTCCAGTTAAACCATAATCACCACCAACTGCACAACATCTTTACTGTAAGAACAATATCTCAACCATCTCTCCCTATAACGACAAAAAAAAACACAGTGGGAGCATCAGGCACCGTCACCTGGTCCAGGCGGCATGTTGAGCCGAGTAGCTGTGTGTGATTCTTTTGTCACGGCCCAGTGTGTCATCCAGTGTGTCAGCGTGGCTACTGCTATTCTTGTATCCCACAGCCCTCAACACAACCCCAACCACTGCTGCTGCCATGCTTGCTGACTCAATGTTAATTAGGTTAGGAAGCTGCGACTGTAGGTTGGGCTTTTGTTAACTGGAGCTTTGATTTGGGTTTCGAGGATCTGCCAGCGGAGCGGGCAGCCCTGCAATTGCCGCATTACATGCTGTGGGTTGGTGTGCAATTAGCCGAGCTAAAAGAACCAGGAGAACTTCATCCTTCATCTGCAGGTTTGTCTCATCAGACTGGGCTGCAAACATCATATAGGTTGGCTGTGACCAATCCCAGAGGTCAGTTTAGATCCTAGATATATTCAGAGCAGTTAGCAAGTTGTTTAAGGAGCATCTGTAGGGTCAGATTGGATTCCTCTCATTAGATCCAGGAGGCAGATGGACCCACGATTCATTTAAGTTGATCTGCATGCAACGCTGCAGACTACTCATTCATGCACATAAGCAAACAGAGCACACATACTCAAATCCTCCATACATGCTAAACACACGAGCATGCACAGGGTGTGAAGCAGTAATTGCAAATGCTAAGCAGCTGAGTGTGGGTTACGGATGACCCAGAATTCAGTTCATTATTGACAGAAAATTGGAAAAATGCAAAACATTTGAGGTCTCTTGGTGTAAGAAAGAGCAAAGTTCAGACTGAAACGTTAAGGTTTTGCTTTGAGCAACGGTGTCTTCGGTCTGAAATCTTTTTGTCTCTACTGCCCCTGAATTTAACACTTCTGGAGCGTTTTTTGCTGCAACCCTCTGCCCTCCAGCGTAGTGTTGCTGCACCTCACTGTGAGTGAGGCAGTAATGCTGCAGGGTGGAGGGACACAACACAGCACTGGCCCGGCCTTAACATATAGGGGCAATATCTCTACAAAGCATATATCAAAAATAGACATGTAATCACTTTGGAGGAGATTATCCTCTTTTGTTTTGCAGACATCCACAAACAAAGTAATTTGAAACCAGATATTATTACAAACACCAAACTGCCTCCTTTTTTGATTACAGAAAAAGCATTCATAAGATACATTTGCCTTTGCAAAGCAGATTGAATAGAAGAATATTCAAGGGGCAGATAGTACAGAACATCTTGTTTATTATAGAAGTCAAACCTCTTTCGTCTGCACACCCAGTCTTGGGACGATTGGGAATGCATCCCTTAGAGGCTGAACTATATAGCAAATTAGCACAATGTAACTTTGTAACTTAGTATGTGACAGTAAGTAAGGGAGAAATCTGGAAGGTTTTGTGTGTTTACGACTCATATTTATCAATGATGTGGGATCTGTACTTTTAAAAACACAAGACATGGTACATATGCTTGCGTTTATTCATGTTCCAGCCATATCTGCGCATCCATGTACACAGCCGCACGGCACACCAGTCACCGCACTTCAGCCAGACACAATGCTGCAGTTCAGAAACAAACAGGGAGAGAGGACGAGAGAGGCAGAGAGGAAGCAGGAGCGAAACATTCAGGAGAAGAATGAGCAGCAAGAGAGGAGGAGAGATCGAGGCAGCGGGAGAGAGAGACGGGAGGGGGCACGGGGAAAAATGGGGGAAGCCAATAAATAGAGAGTCGCTGAGGGATCAACCGGGCTGAGGACAAATATGATTAGGCGTAAAACGTAAAACTGGAGACCGGCTGATGGAAGGAAATATCGAGGAAGGGTTGAAGGGAATAAGCAAATGGAGGCGAGGAAGAGAAGATAGAAAAACAGTGAAAGGCAGCCAGACTACGAGAATGGGGGAGGGAGGTGAAATCAAGCCTCTCACACTAGTCGCTGTGTGTGGTCTCCTAGCAACACTGTCAGCCATGCATCTCTTCCTTAGCCACTGAATATGCAACAAAGAAGGACGTCAACCTCGTCATACGTGAGGATCCCAGGGTTAAACTTCACTGCGGCTTCATTCGTACCTGAGCCCCCAGTAACAACATATCTCATGTATCTTAAATGGAGATAGCATCTGTTTCCAATAGCAACCATACAACCTTTCTGCAACCTGACGCACTGAGCTACATGCTGCACACTCTCTGCACCTCAGACACAAGAAGTACTCTGTCCAAAACAGTAAATCTGACAAATACACTCAAAGGAATAACATGACATTTTTTTTATTGATTGCTTTAAAAGGCTTTCAAGGTTGATTTGAATAATTTTGTTGTCAGTTAAATCCCTCCTCTTGCTTCAGCTGCAAGTCTGGATATGGGAAGTCAGTTATTAAGCATGAAAACCAGGTATAGATGTTTGCAGCACAGTAATATTTAATCGCATATCACAGCGGGAAAGAGGGCCTTGAAATGAAATAGACATGTACGTGAGCTTGAATAATAAAATACTAAGACTGTAACACTAAAACAGGAACTCCATGAAGTCACACCTGGTTCCCCTCAAGAAACTAATCTAAGGACAAATTATCATGGTTTTCTTGTCAAACACCAACTTCTACATGTGCTGGGTGGTCTGAAAAAACCCATGAGGCAGATAATGAGTACATAACCCAGTTGGTAAAACGTTACCAGCCACTTCTTTATAATCTGTATTTTCCTCTATCAAACATACCTATAGAGCAGAGGCTTGTGTGACAAGAGGCGTCATTTCATCACCATTTAACGGTTGGAAAAGCAAAACCAGCTTTCAGAAGATAAATATTGGCCAGTGCCGGGAAATAAGGTCCGCTGAGGATTCATTTCCTTCTTTCTTACGAACATCTGGTTGGCATTTACTTTTTCACATTCAAATGAACAGCTGATTTGTTTCAAGCTCTTACAGGCACATCTTGGGTGGTGACTGTGATCATGGGTAATGGTAGCCTGGCCGTGTTAATGATATATATCCATTAAATGTAATTAATAACTAAGATATAATATCTACGCTTATAAACTGCAGGGAAAAGTAATGTTTACAAACAATTGATGTGACTAAATTACATAGTTGAAGCACGGGTTTAATCTTTTGGGAAATACACTTTCATGTCGAGAGAAAGATGAGAAGATTGATACCACTCTCATGTCAGTACCGAGAATTTGAAGCTAAAGCGAGTAGCCTGTTAGCTTAGCCAAGCACAAAGACTGGAGGCAGGTGGAAACAGTTAGCCTGGTTCTTTCCAAAGATAACACAATCTGACTCCCAGCACCTCTGAAGCTCACTGATCGACACTTTATATCTCTTATGTGTAGTCTGTACTAAAACTGTAGTGGTGCCGGACTATTTCTTGGCCAAGTTGAATAACTTCCTGAAGCCTCTGCTGGTTGCCTGGCTCATAGTTACAAGACAAGTTTATTGTACAGATTAAATAACCAAAGTATGACATGTTAATAAAGTGAGCTTTAGAGTGGCTGGATTTTCGTACCTCTAAACAGAGCCAGCTGAGACAAGGGGCTGCTGGCTCTGGCTTCATATTTACAGTACGTACAAAGACCAGTACATATTCCAAAAGTTAACTTTGTGCTGACAAAGTACAAACATGCATGCAGAAATCAATGGCCAGATGACTTTCTGTTCACAGAAGCTGAACTTGCAAAGACAGATACCGTCCTAAAAATGTGATCGCAGATAATTAATGCTGTTTTACACAATTGACAACATCTAGCAGAGGTGTTCTAATTTGGACAGGATATCCCATCTGAGCAGGAGACCACTGACACACTCAAACCTTTTATAATATCTTCTTCAGAGTAGTGGAGAGTTCACCTATTGTCGGTAATGGTAAAGTGACATGATCCACGTATCGACCACACAGGTTTTTAAAAACATATTGGATGTCAAAATACTGTGTTTGATGACCATGTCTGTTTTGCCTGTCCATGTGGGCCATGCGAACTTCATCAAACATACCTTTGGCACCTCCTCCCAAAAAACAGGTAAACAGTTTGAAAGTGATGCTGTCAGGCGCACACAGGATGTTGCAATCCTCTGACAGCCTTATTGCACATGCAGACATTGAGACGTGTCAGCCTTGAAACCAAAATCCTTAGAAAGTTGCACTCTGCCAGATCGACCTGCTGGCCACAAAACCCTTTCAAGCAAAATCTATTGCTTTGTGAGCTTGTACACACTAGTTTGGACAAAATCAATCTTACCCTCCGTAACAACAAAACAGTCACCTGAGGTAAAACCTCAGGTTTTACCTCAAGCCTTGTGTCTTGTTTTCTTCACTATCGCCTGCTCTGGGCCGCTCCTCTAATCTACAAAAAATTGTTCATATGCTGGATATTTTCATCTGCTCAGCTGGCAAAAAGGCTTTGTGTGAATTTAAAATATGGAAGAAGAAAAAAACCTGGGAGCAGATTTCTTCTTCTTTTTTTTGCACTTTGAGCCTAATTAATATGTATTTCTGAAGTGTGTCTGTGGAAAGAAAGAAAATGAGATTATTCAAATAATTCCCTCATTGTGCATCACTAAACTAAAAGTCCTTTTTTTTCATCCTTGGGTTATGTCGGGCTCTTTACTGCTAGAGCATTGCCTCAACTTGTCTTCTTGTCTTCACGTGCTGCTGTTGTGTGCTGAACGCGCTACAATATTGCATTGTGCAGG
Source organism: Cebidichthys violaceus (assembly GCF_023349555.1). NCBI lineage: Eukaryota > Metazoa > Chordata > Actinopteri > Perciformes > Stichaeidae > Cebidichthys > Cebidichthys violaceus. Next base: position 10,572,134 of record NW_027176373.1, read on the forward strand.
GAAATGCCTGTGGCTGATGAGAATGGACAGGAGGAGGAGGAGGAGGAGGAGGAGGAGGAAGATGTAGAGGCTGATGTATCTCTCCAGGCCAGGGATGGAAGGCACATGAGAGGCGTACAGGAATGTTGCTGAATTTTTCTCTTGACCTCTTTTTGATGTTTTGGTCATGAAATAAAAAACGAAATAACCTCAGTATTTTTTAGGTATGGTCATGTGGAATAAATCAAACCGGCATGTTACACAATTTTTGTAGGGGTCAAAAACCCAAATAGACTCACTCAAATATACATGCCCAAGACACTTCGCACTCATTGGATTCCTCCTCCTTAGCGTTGTACAACCTGAGTGGCCGCTAAATTTTTCATGGACGGTAACCAAAAATACCAGACAAAAAAGCTTTCCCTGTTCCCACCTTGCCCTGTGCTACCAAGACACAGCCTTGAGCCACAACAAACTTGCAGAGATGATCAGTGTTTGTCACAACTTTGCACGTTTCCTGCCGACAAATTAATCTATTGTTGGTGTGTGTGTGTGTGTGTGTGTGTGTGTGTGTGTGTGTGTGTGTGTGTGTGTGTGTGTGTGTGTGTGTGTGTGCATAAGTAAACACTTGTACAATGTGTGGCTCATAAACAGTTCAAAATGTGAAAAGCTGCAGTGCAATCTGCTACCAAGTAAATAAAAAATGCAACACTCATCATTAGCTCTCTGGTCAAAAAGAGACGGTCAGTGGATGACCTCCCGATCCCCATTTCCCACCTCAGCTTGCCCTTGCCTTCATCGTCTTTTGCTAGAATCTGCAGTAACCAAGGTGACCCACTGCACTTAGCATACATGAACACAGCTTACAGATCCCAAAGCCCTTATACACCAATGGGCATGTTTTCATTGAGTCTATGTAGTTCACTTTCTGTCTTTTGCACTCATATAGGGTTCAAAACCTGGAAATAGCACAACACATCACAGGGAAAGTGAAGTGCCATGCGGAGAGAAACAAAAAGAAGAAATAAAGATTGATGAAATCAGAATAGAGCCACTCTCAGGATGTGTGCAGCATGAGCACTGTCACTGTACGTGTGACCAAAGAGAGCAAAATCACTGTGTTCAAATGTTTCTGCAGGGTCTCCTTTAAGATAATCTGCTTTTCAGAGACATTATCCAGCACTGTACAGAAGCAAAACTCTTGTGTCCATCACATCACAAAAAAAGAGAGAGAGAGAGAGAGAAAGAGAGAGAGAGAGAGAGAGAGAGAGAGAGCGCAATCATATACAAAGAGAAAGTCTCTATTTTGTTTGCTCTTTGTATTTGGCTGCTGAAACCCAGATTGTGAGGTATAGTGCTGCAGGGAAAAGAGTGAGAACTGAAAAAACCCCTCCATGCTCGCGCTCGTGCACGAGGGGAAGAGCTCCACTCTGCAGCTGCACACGCTTCACTGAGCGAGCATCCCTCTCTCACCAAGATCCGACTTATTTTAGATGTGGATTACCCAGCAATATTGCCTGCCTCCCTGTTTGTTAGTCCATTTGAATTTATATATATATATATATATATGTATATATATATATATATATATATATATATATATATATATATATATATATATATATATATATATAGATGTTTATTAAAAATATCCGACTGTCAGATTTAAGTAATGGTGCCTGTTTAACACAAAATCTTTCCTCAGTACAAGATGTTCGTATCTCTTAAGGAAGCAAGAAGTGTCTTGTCCACTCTGATGCTCTACACAACATCATGGATGATCTCTCCGAGCCAAAACAAACTTGCGTGAACCAAAGCTGAAGCTGTTTTATGATCCAGAGCAGCCAGACTTCAATACATGTGCTTGCTGACTACCGATCAAATTTAAACCGTTTTGAATTGTTTGATTCACTGATAAATAAATAAAAAAGAAGCTAAAAACACCATCGCCCTCGGCACTTCAGGCTGTACCTGCCCCAACAAGACAAACCTCATAAACTATTCAGCAACAATTAAGCAAAGCCCACTAGCCCAAAGCAAAACAGGCATCAGCTGAACATCACGATTAAACTAGACATATGATTTGCCTCCAAGCAGCTTGTAGTGGGCTTGACTCCTCTCTCAAAAGAGCTAGTACATTGTAAATTGCCATATTTTAGTCTTGTTTGCAGAGATATTTAAGGAGAGGCAGAGGAAGGAAAAATGGACAAGGAGTCTCTGGCAATTGCAATTTAAACATCAAATGATGTAAAGAAAAATCTAACGAAATAACACCAGACTTGTCCCAATAAGTCCTGTAGATTGTAATAAACCTGCTGAGCTGCCTTTCCTCTGAGCAAAAAATGGAGCAGCAGCAGTAACAGCAGCATTGGTGTGATTAGCAAAGCCAGGTATAGGCCACAAGTGGTCTTCCAACATTTGAATCATCCTACTCCTTGTGCTCACAATCCCCCGATAAGCGAGTCATAGCGTAGGTTGCGCGCACACACACACACACACACACACACACACACACACACACAGCTCTCCCACTCATTCATCTCATTATATACAAATCATGTCTCTTGTGGCCCAGTTGTTTGCACCCCACAATCTTCACCAGCATGACAGTAACTCAGAAAAATAGATTTTGATGCACTTGTTTGGGAAAATAAAGAGTTTGAGTGACTACTCGCTGGTACAGCATACACACTGTAGTCTCTGGAGGTTGTTGTTTTTTTACGTGTGAATAAAATCACATCAGTCACTTTTCAAGAGTTGTTGAAAATCTGTAAGTCAGACATGTCTGAGAGCATTTTGAGAGCATGTTAGAGAGACTTTCTTTGGAAGTGGCTCCCATCCAGAAACAAGTCTCACCTACCGACTGAAACTATGTAATTGTTTCTGATGCACCAATGTTCTCGGCACGGGGCTCTGAAACGGCAATGGTAATTTGTCTGTAATTGTGTCGAAAAATTGCCATTTTGAAAGAAATCATTCACATTTCAACTTAATTTACCCAATTTTGAAACCTATGACAGGGCTTTTAATTTTACAAAATGCAATAAAAATACTTGCTAAACAGACATTGGGTAGATGGGACACATATAGCACAGTATGCTATACAGATAAAAGACTGGTAAATCCCCAACAAAGATGTTGGAGTTCCTTTTGCTGCCATCTAGTCAATCAGCTAGGATTCTTTTCAGTAAAAATGAAGATTGCTCTGACATTTACAACACATACTTAGTTCGCCCTGCTTTCAGATTTGCATTTCTGAAGTCACTGTGTACGCTCACCTATTTCACACGGTTGTCGAAGCCTGAGTTTTTGCCGGTGACCTTTACGAATGTCTCAGACAATGAATTACCGCTGTGAGATACTTCTACCATTATGCTCCACATCATTTTCACATCCGCGTATGCAGTGGCATGTTAGGACAACAATGTTTGTGTGGAGCGTACATTTTCGCTGTTTGCAACACACAGCTGCCAGAAAAAAATTACATGTTACTGCCTCCTAATGATTAAATGAGCATTATTCAAGGTTTTTTGAAGGTCTTTGGCATAAATGCAGCACACTAATGAAAAAAGGGACATTCACACAAGAAACCACTTTGGACCCACTATAGATGCTGAAACATGTATAATTCAAAATAGAGCCACAGCGTGCTCCGCTAGTAATTCCATATCTTGCCAATTACTGTTTCACATAACGATGCTGAAATTACTTTGCTCAGGGCTTCTTGATAAAAAAATAATACAAATGGCACACAAACATATATTAACATATTGGCTTTCTGTCTCAAATACTTGTGTGTATCTATGTGGAAGATACTGGGTAGAAACAGATAAATAGGTGGAGATTAACATGGCTGGAGACTGAGACCTCTGTGCCAACAAGAGAGGAGTAACTATTGGCTTCTGACTTTATTTATTTTTGAACGGTACCATGCAAATGTCTTTGAAAGGTTTAATGAGGAAAACGGAGGGAAAATGAACCAAAATGAATTGCCTCAAGGAAATCATTACCACACATCATTACCCTTGACTACACATTGCAATGAAGACTGGATGCTGTAAGATGCTTACAATCCAGAAAGAAAGCATTTAGAAGGGAGCGTTTGATTTGGTCCACATGTAGGAAGCACCCAACCTAGGCAACAACATGCGTCCCAAATAAAGCCCCAAGAAGTCAGTGGTCATTTGTCGAGCAAGTGGGTGCAGGGGATGTTTATTCAAAATATTGCCATGATTATTTTTCTTCAGCCCCTGTATCCAGATCATCACGTAAAAAATAAAAAGCTATCAGACAAAGAAATGACAATGATTTTTCCAAGGAGAGCAGGCAATCTGTATGCCTTCATGATATCTGTTAGAGAGGAGAGAGGAGGAGTTGAGAGAGGGAGATGCAGCTGAAAAAGACTAATGAGATTCAATTCTGTTTTGCGTTTTTTCTCCCTCTCTTTACTAGACAGCATGTTTGAGTAACAAGCCAGGAGAGACAGAAGACAAAAGGTGGATGACATCTAACAATGTCCAAGGCAGGATTTGTACCCGGAACACTGCTAAGGAGACACTAGAGAGAACCTTTACATCTGCATTTTATTTATAACTCAACACTGTGACTGCCTCAAGTGCATGAAAAAGTTGATTTGATCTACAACAAACACGGGGCTTCATGATGATGGGAACTCATTCACAAATACCACTGTGAGAAATTCTTGGTAATGATACAAAAAAGGTAGTCTAGGTAATTAAATCAATTTGACCTACATTTGTGACGGTTTAGGATTAAAGTGTATGGCACTCCAACATTTTTCATTCTGTGAAAACAAGTGTCTTTTTGAGGAGCTTTGTCAAGTCTCACAAAAAATACCCTGATGATGTCAGACTGATGTCACCCGGTTTACAACCTGTGAGCATGAGGTTTACCGGAAAGGTAGCATCTAACAATGACATGCTATTGAGGTGCATCATGGGTAATGTAGGATCCAGTCTAACATGTGACTAAATGGCAGATATCTGCTGTTTTAAATTTCAGTCTTTTACAACCTGTCCCTTGCAGGTCTTGCAGCGCCACTTTGACACTTTTCCACCTTTGAATGCAATATTCTCAGCTCTGTGAAACAACAACATACCTCAGCTTTGCTAGCACCCTTTCTAATTAGAAGTGTTATATGTTTTGTACACAAGGAGATTCAATAGCAAGAAAAAACACCCCTCAAAGAAGTCTAGTGCTTTATCAATAGATTAACTAGCCTGCTGATTAAAAAAACAAAACATGTCATGGCACTCAACCATCGTCTCCATAAAATATAGAATTCTAAGATAGCAGCTTCTACATATGCAAAGAAGCATAATACAAACTTCACGCAGAGTCCCAGAGTCTCATCTCACCAGTTTCCCATCATCTCTGAGCAGACACAGATGTAAACAGACATATGAAGTTACAACAATACCAGTACAGAGTTTAAACACAAACCCGTAATGTTGTCAAAAAGAGGGTGCACTGGCTGTCGGGCTGCAGCTAATGATTATTTTCATTATCGACTAATCTGATGATAGTTCTTTTAGATTTTTTGATTGATTGTGTGGTTGGTCTATTCAATTTTGAAAGAATAGAGAAAAATATACCAGTCACAACTACACTGAGCCCAAAGTTACGTCTTCAAATGTCTTATCAAAATAGTTGCAGATCATTTTTTTGTCAATAAACAATTCAATTAATTGACTAATCCTTTCTGCTCTACTGGCCTGTTCAATCACATTTACTGGAGTGTTATTTACTCATCAGGAAAGTACACAGGGCAAGTGAAGCAGAGTGATGGGATAGAACACGGTGGCAGGATTCAATCCAAAACCACTGGGGGCAAACTTTAACTGTCTTTGAGATATAAAGTCCTCTAATAGTAAACAAAATGAATTACTTCTCAGACCGAATGACCAGAAATGTTTCCATTGACAATCACTGAGAACTGTGTATGCACAAAGCCAGACGCACAGTTTATAAATCGTTAATTTTTCAACTGATAGCAGTCACTCACAATGCTCTTGTGCTGCCGTGGTAACAGTCTTCCTATGTCATTTCTGATGCCATCTCCCTCTGACAGAGCTGAGAGAATCAAGATGGTGAAACCACAGGTGGAAGATGCACCTGCTTACCCTTTAAAGAAACAACAATGCACACTGAAGCCAGCGAAACACCTGTACTGTGGTATTGATTTTGAAATACCTGCATGAGAGGCCAGTAGTAGCCATTTATATTACTTTTACCAACCTACTCAGCTGCTCCGGCTCAAACGCTAGAAAAACAATCTGTTGGGTGCTCCAAGAACCCCACAGCAACGACAACGAAAAAAATTCCATTACTGCTCATCCAGACAGGGGTATCCACTCGACTAGAGAAATACGCTTAAAATGTCAGCATCTGCCCCGTCTGTCGCACGTCCATCAGTCCCTTGCTTCCCATCGGTCCCTCTCCTCTCTGGTCCTGTGTGGGCCTTCCTTCGCCCTCTCTGTGTCCAGTATGTTTGTGTATTCAACTCCAAACTGAATTACTCATCCTTTTTGGAATCAGACATGATGTACACTGCCGATCAGAGCAACTGAATCATCCACTTTATGGAGAAAAGCTCAATTCAGAATCCTTTCTCCTTTATCGCAAACACTGGTCAGTTATTATTCTTTCTATAAATACATCACAAGCTCTGCCTAAATCCACTAACTCTAACCCAAAGTTCGTGGTGTTTTTTAATAATTTTTTTTCTTTCTGTAAAGAAACATATTCATTTGTTTCCACACTGACTGAGCTGCCACATAAGAGTTGCTGTTTCTTGATGTAATCACATTTCTGGACTGAATTAGGGATCACCAAGCGAGCAACGACAGTTAGTGAGCCCCGGTTTTCTCTCTGCATTCAAGACACACTGCACAGTATGTGTGGCTCACAGCCTGCACTCACTGACCCCGAATACACAGCTGCTCTGAACCATCCCCGCTCTCCTCTGTTTGTACCAAGGAGTGCATAAACCAAACAGCACAAGAGACTGTCACATATCCGATCCTGTTTACCTGTATCTGTTAGCCAATAAGCAAGACTTGAAGCCATTCAGCTCCAAGGTCAAGCAAGACTGAATTTTATATTCCAGTTCAATTTCAGGCAGATGGTGAAGTATCCAACGTGCTGGAGCATCCTCCCTAAAGAAAACCCATTATACTATTTCTACATTTACACAGGAATGTCGGTAATATTCAGTCAGATGTGGAATTTTGGGATATTTGCACCCAATCCTGTTACAGTTTCAAAGACAGCCTAACTGACATGACTTGTTCTTTCAAAATAAAATGTCAATTATCTATAACATTATATATAATGTCTCCAGTCAAGTCAAGTAACCTTCTCTGATTATTCCAAATAACATTGGAAGAGAGATTAAAGCCAGTCAGGTAGAGAAATCACTATAATAAACGTTTTCATATTTGCAGCCTTACAACTACTCTTGATTGGTATTTCTCCAAGGGGGGTGGAGAAGAAGAAGAAAAAAATGCTCGTTTTGAGTGGCAGTCACGCCCGGAAAAAAAGGGGTAAAAAACAGTGTTGACTTAATATCACGTTTAATTCACGACCCCTCGACCCTTTTGGATCCTGAGGCTCTAAGGTTGGATACTGCGGCAGTTTATCGGGTATCATTTGATGTTTTGTTTTTTTCTACTTTAAAACCACATGTGATGCTCTAGGCTCCCCTCATCCAGACGCCTGCCTCTCCCGCACCTCAAAGACTCGCCAACACATCCTCACCTGGCTGCGCACAAACATACACTCACCCCAGTGCATTCACAATCACATTAACTACCGCCCATTCACACACACACACACGCGCATCATACCACCCCGCTATATCCTTATCATCCGTAAACATGCAGATGTTTTCCATCATGGCCTTGCAGATGGAGGCTCTGTTGTGGTGTGTGATGAATAACGCCGTACATGCTCCAGCATCACCAGTCAGCTGATGGCTTGTTTTTTGGTGAAATATTTATAAGGTCTTGTCACGACTGAACTTAAACGCGGTCTGTGGGTTGCGCTGCGCGGCAGGTCTCGACATATCTTTCCATCTCTTTCGGATTTGGGGCCAAAACACGGGCCTTATATCCACCGTCATGGGCAGTGAGCCTTTCAAGGTTGAATAATTTGGCTTGTGAGCAGGCAGCGGCTCGCTGTCAACCTTGTGTTTGTTGAAATTCACCCGTGAAATACCATCAGGCCCCGTGCGTCCCCCTCCGCAATACAGCACCATCTTCCCCGCTGCTAATTAAGCAGACAGTGCATTTAGACTGTGACAGCTGTCTATATAGGCTAGATGATGTAAGCGACTGATTCGATCATTTATGGAGCAAAAACACCATATTATCGAAGGTGTGATACCTACCTTGTTTACGGGGTAGCCTATATGGCTGGCGCAGAGGCAGACTGTGCCGATATCCAGTTGCCCTGGCTCGTAAAAATCAGACAACAACAACACCACGCCGGTTGTTGATGACACAGCTGTCTTGGTAGACGGGGAGGGGGGGGGGAAAATCCTTTCCCAGATGTGTCAATTGACGTGGAAAGGAAAAATCAGTTATTCAGACGCATATCACCGGACTGACGCCTTTTCTTGACGTGAAAGGTCTTCCATTTTTTTGTGACAAGCAGCGCGCTGTAGCCTCTACTACCGAGGCTCGGTGTAGCCTGGCCGGTGTGAGATCTGATCGAAATCCATGATGCAGTTCAATGCGACGTTACAAAAGGATCCTCTGCAAACACGCAGGTGACAAGCCATCCCCGTGCACTTCAAAAAGGGCTCCAGCTTGACCTCCGCCAAACTAACATGCTTTCAGTTCAGGCGTGAACGGAAAAATAGGAAGAAAAGAAAAACCGTCAAAACAAAAAAAAATGCGCAGAGATCAGCGCGCTGTGTTGGTTCAAGCGCTGGGCATCCTCACTGAGTATTTGCATCCATATTAATATTCATACAGTACTTCCTGAAAGCAGACCAGTGGTTGTTTATAGAGAGAGAGAGAGAGAGAGAGAGAGAGAGAGAGAGAGAGAGAGAGAGAGAGAGAGAGAGAGAGAGAGAGAGAGAAACACAAAAAAGCAGCATCCGAGGTGGCTTTGAGTCCAACTGCGACGAGAGGCTGTTATCTTCTGGCTGTTATCGGAGGACCGAAATGAAAATTCCCTTCACGGCTCATATTTAGCAGAAGGATTCAGCAGCAGGCTCATTAAATGTCCGGATGGATTCTTGATAAAGTAGCGGACGATTTTTCAACTAATAAATCTAGACTGTGTTACACAAAAACAAACAATATGTAATGTAGTATATGGGGACATCATAGAAGCGTTTTAGTGATTGTATAAGTGTAAAATAAGCTCGCCATAAACTCACAGACATTTAAAATAGGCTAAGCCGTCGTATTAACATTGGTGTTATATTTTGTTTGGACAGAATTGATGACCTGTTCAATTAAAACATGCAGAGACATACTGTACAAAGGAAAACATAGTCTTCATTTTGTATGAATGTATTTTCCTTGACTTTGGGGAAGGGGAAATAGTAATCTATCGACATACAAATGTGGTGTTTTTGGGGATGGAGGTGTCACATGACCAACTAGCCAACACATGGCCTGTGTGAGGCTGACACGCCCCCTAAAGTCCATGGGAGATGGTAAAGGTGAAGCACAGGCCTCTCTAATCGTGGAGGCTATATCTGTATAATCTTTGGACTGTCACCGCCACAAACAGAGCTGCACAGCAATGTGCAGGGGTCAGAGTTTGTCTTTGAGGGGTCGTCTCAACGACACCTGGAGAGGGTCCATGCCAAAATATTTCAGTGATTGATTCAACTGTCTTCAGACATTGGTCAAAGTAATTTGGAGCAAATAACTGAATACCCAAGCAGTGGTAGAATAAGTACGCATGATGTTTTAGTGGAAGCAGCAACACCACAATGTAGAAATACTGTGTTACAAGTAGAGTTCTTTCTTCAAAATGAAAGTACAAAAGCATCAAAATACACTTAAAGCATCAAAAAGCAACAGCACTCATTATGAAGAATGGGCCAATTCATAAAAATGTATATTATATTATTGAATTATAATTATGGATACATTAATATGTACATTACTTGAATGTTGCAGCTGGTACAGATGGTGCTTATTTTTCATTATGTACATGCCAGGTAGCTTGTGAATTTCACTAATAAGGGTTCAATAAAGACTTTATCCATAACAATACATCAGAATTGATTTGTTGATTAGATTTTGTAATATGAATCTGCAAACTAACTACTACCTGAAGTTATCAAATAAATGTAGTGGAGTACAATTTGTCCTTCTGAGCTGTAGTCAAGCAGAAAATAGATATATTCAAGTACCTCAACAATATACTTATATTGGCCATTTAGTTTTAAAGCTGTAGGGAATAAAGTAATTGTCTTTCTGAAAAGCTAAAACATCATCTCCTCGAAGTAGCTGTCTAAATGTATAATAAGACTGTCTAAATGTATATTCTAAAATTAATTAGAATTTACTACTGTACCATCTCATTTCAAAGTTACATTTTTTGTTGTTGTATTATTAAGTTGAATAATACCATCAGAAGACATTGACACATAATCTTTTTGGCCACTAGAGTGACCAACAATGAAAGAGACACACAACACCGACATGACAATGAAATGATTGCATTTCCAGGAGATGCTACGCAGAAGCAAATAACAAAGTATCCAACTATAAAACTTTGTAATGTTTATCTCGGACATTGCTTGCTTGTGTCAAAGTATCGGGGGAGTGGATTTGTTATCAGCAGCTTTACATGAGCAGGTCAAAGTGCATCCTGCATGTGGAGCGTTTCCTCAACTGTTGAATCTGCATCTATTCAAATAAACCTGGTAATAAACTCCAATAAGGTAAAGTATTACGTTTTATACTGAGTAGTATGGTCATAAAAGTAGTTTTATGCTGTCGTGATGACTTTTAGGCAAAGTTTTGTGGTCTGATAAGTTTTATTTGTCAACAAATTAAAACTGTACAGGTTCATCCGTCAGCTTATTCATAAGTAAGTTATTTCATCAGGCTGCTGCCTGCATTACAAGTTTTTAAGCCTATGAGCTCTCTAAAGGACGTTGAAGAGCAAAAGCTGCTCATTTCTCATGCAATCTGATCTCTACAATAAGGGGGACTTTTTGCCATTTCTACAGACATAAAGTATATGATTTATTGAATGAAAGCACAGTTTAAATGTTATCGATTGCTGAAAATTGATGGTATGGCCTCCAGGTTGCAGGAATGACTAAAGAGAAAACTCAGTGGAAGGAATTCTTGGAGGCAGTGAGTACTCTGCAATGGGTGCTATCCTTTCTTGCCTTAGGTAAGATCCAACTACACTAACTCTTTTTGAGTTTGTATAACACAACACTAGAAAGTATGTCAAATGATAATTTTTGCTGCATTTAGCTCACCTATCAATTCACAAATGGTCAACTGAATCTGTAAAACAACAACGTATTAATTTTTATCTGCACTAATCTAAGACGTTTCTTGTGCCTCCAACACATGGACTCTGCTACTGTCCAACATGGCACAACACCACTACAGGAGTGGCCTGTATTATCTTGATGGTGTGCCTTATGTTTACCTCACTGTGGCCGCTCCCCACTCTGTACCTCATATGGCAGGTGATGGACTGGCAAACCCCTGAAAGAGGTAAAAGAAAATACTCAAGCATCCACAAAAATGGAAGAATCCCACACTACACTATATGATATATATACCAATCTGAAGTAGAGGACTGATAAATTTAAATATATTTAAAAAACTCATACACTACATTATTTTTTTAGTGTGTTGTTGATGAACTATTGTCCCATGATGTATTTCACAAGGAAATTAAGTTATTCACAGCTGGAAATCATTAAACAAAGTTATGGATGATGGTAAAACAGTTTTGTGAAGATGAAGAATTCCTCTGGCAAATAGATTTTTTCAGCTGTTCCTCCATTTCCTTTGTGCGTTGCGTTGTGTATACACTGTAAACACTGTTTTCAGTTTGACATTTTGTAGTGTAGTCTGAAATTGGGTCACAGCCTATGTTGATTTTTTTTTGTATACTAAGTGCAAAAACAGTATACTACGACAATAAGAATATACGGCACACTGAACAGTTAGTGTAGTATGACAGATTTCTAATGTCTCCATCAGGGGGCAGGAAAAACACATTTGTGAGGAGGTGGAGGGTCTGGGAGCACCTCAGAGATTTTTTCCCAATCAAAGTAAGTATCCCTTTGTATCCAACAGATTTGGTGTTCTCACCATCTGATTTGATTAAATTTGGTTGGACCACCACGGGACAGTGATTCAATGTGACTGGCCAGCAGCATGACTATTTCGAAACAAAAGTACTCTTGCTATCAACTGCTGTGATTCTTTATTAAGGCAGAGTCACATAAATGGCACCTTTGTAATGAGCATGTGTTTTTTTTTTTTCTTCAAATCTCTCAATCAATGAAAATAGGTTTGGCTTCATGGTCAACAGCAGAGATTGACTGTGATCAACTCTGTTAACTTCTTCATTTTCTTGTTCAGCTGGTGAAGACGGCAGAGCTGAATCCAAACAAAAACTACATCTTAGGTTGTCATCCGCATGGTATCATGAGTGCTGGGGCCTTTACCTGCTTCAGCACAGAAAGCTGTGGCTTCACTGAGGTGTTTCCTGGGGTGCGAGCCACCCTGGCGATACTGGCAGGACTTTTCAGGATACCGCTCCTTAGGGAGTACCTCATGTTTACAGGTATTTATAACAATGTTCAACTAACAGACTGAACTATTGACATCAGCCATTTCAAACCATTGTGAAATACAATTGAGAATACAAATGGTAGACAAAACAATATCAACATGTGATTGTTCCCGTCTTACTTTGTCTGATCAGGTCTTTGTCCAGTCAGCAAACCATGCCTTGGCCACCTCCTCTCAAAGAGAGGCAAGGGAAATGCATTGGTGATTGTGATAGGGGGCGCTGCCGAGTCTCTGGCGTCCTCTCCTGGAGTCAACACAGTGGTAATGAGGCAGAGAAAGGGATTTGTCAGGGTGGCTCTTGAGTTTGGGTGAGAGCACATAACATAACAGCTTTAAGTGGATGTCGTTATACTCACCGGACACACTGATATAACCTCTGATCTTCCCCAGGGCTGATCTGGTGCCTGTTTACTCATTTGGGGAGAATGATCTCTTTCAGCAGGTAGTTTTCTCAGAAGGCAGTCTAGGTCGGAGGTTACAGGACCTGTTTAAAAAGATTATGGGTTTCGCCCCGTGTCTATTCGTTGGCGAGCGCTTTGCATTCCTGCCCTACAGGACTCCAATCACCACCGTTGGTAAGTGTTTCATTACTCTGCAGGTGAGCCTAACTTCCTGTGCTCTGCCCGTTGTATTCTAATGCTCCACTTCTTCCAGTGGGAAGTCCAATCTCAGTGCCACAGCGCGGCACACCTACTGAGGGGGAGGTCAACCACTACCACGGGCTTTACATGGAGGGCCTGTCCAAGTTATTCCATGAACACAAAGTCAGCTGTGGACTTTCTAAAAGTCACAAGCTCCAGATCATTTAGACATTTCCCTTCCAAACGAACTGGGAAGTGGTTTATATTGGCTTTATTGATGAACTTGATCTACAGCAATAGATGGATCCTGCAGGTTTCTTTGTTCATACTGTACTGTATTTAAAAATATTTAACATGAACATGTGCCTTAAATGATTAAGACTCCCAGTGTGTGGGATTGTGTGTTCACAAAGCACTGAAACATTGGTAATGTGTGATGAGAAGACATGCGTGAAATAAAAAAATCTTTGCTTGTGTTGTGTATTCGCATGTTTGCTCCAAGTAACCCCCTGGTACATTATTAAATTGTGTTAATGAGATCCTAACAAAAGTAAGACTGTGTTAGTTAATATTTTCAGATAGTATGACTGGACCAACTTCAGAATGACACCCTTCCCATTTCATTTGTAATAGTATTAATCATACATGGCGGTATTATTATACTTGCTTAAAGGAATATAGAATATTCCTTGTACCACTGCAAGGCTTCTGCGTTTTATTTAAGTTGGCAGCTGTTTCAAATGAGATGGCCAGCACACGTGCACACGTGTAATTCAATAAATTACCCAGCAGAGGGCGACATTTTACATCTGTGAACCAGAAGGGTTGGGTTCCGGAGACATTAGCCATGAAGAAAATCATGAGCAAAGAAAACGCATTCGTCAGAAATAAACTCCCTTGAAATAAAATGTGTTTTCTTTCATTGTACAAAACGTTATCAGCCCCTCTCAGTTACCATTGTGTTCAATGTTAACCTTGATCTGAAACACTTCCTGACAAATTTCATCACTATCTTGTCCTTTAAAGTCTGACTGACTGCTTCTCTGTATCATTTTGTTGCTCCAATCACACAATTTAGTTTGATCACAACTTTATTGAGGAAACAATTTACAACGAAAGTTTGTTCTGGTTGCAGTTATCACAAAATAAAATATTTAAGAAAAGAAAAATTCTAACCACTACAAACAAAAACAAATAGAATGCAACACTGAAAGAGAGAGACGACGGAAAGGACCATGTGAACATTCTAAAAGAAGTCCATGTCATCTGGAGCATCCAGGTCCCGGTACTCGACGATGTTGCGTGGATCACCGCGGGACATTCTGAGGTGGTTGAGGGTGCGAGAGAAAAACAAAAGACCAGAGAAAGGAGAAAAGAAAGGATCATTAAAAAAAAGAGGTTCAGAATTCTCCAAATGCAAAAAATAGAGACAGCTCATAACAAAATAAAGATCACACGTACAGTGGTCTCACCTGAGGTTGCGTGGCTTCCCCAGGTAGCCACCTTGTCCACGGAAGTTGTCATAGTTGCCTCTGCCTCCTCCATATTGGTTGGGAGGATAAGGAGGTCCACCTGTTGAAAAGAAGGACTCAGAATCAACCCAAAACTAGTGGTCTGATTGACAAACACATAAAAAAAGAACAGACAGAGAACATACCACCATAGCCCATCAGTGGTGGCCGAGGCTGTCCAAAGCCCATTGGACCCTGAGGACCCTGAGGAGGAAATGGCATGGTGGGAGAAAGCAGACCTGTAGACAAAACCAGAGGGAAAAAAAAAAAATGTCAAAGATTGTGGACAAAATGCAATTGATTATTTTAGCCCCGGTGCACCACAGTTAAACGATTCAATTATTATTATTAGTCTTTGTTGAAGTACTAAAATCCTTTATCATGAGCATGTGAGTTGTTTAGATGTTCTGTGGACCTTGACCTGGGCCTGGAAGAGGAGGAAGTTTCATCTCAGGCAGCGACGGTCTCTTCGCATCCATCAGGAAATTATTGAAGAACACCACTTCCTTTTTCACTTCGTCAATTTTGTCCCCATGTTTGTTCAGGATGTGCTTTCGTACAAACTCGGGGCCCTTGAAATTAATTTGTAATGCAAAAGAAATACACTGTGAATGACAATGCAGTATTACAGGTAATATAGGAAAAGAAACAATTAAAACATGTCAAACCTTTGAAGAGATTTAGTCAAAATCAGATAATAACACCTCAACATGTTGTTTAACAAGCACTCACCTTAAATTTCTTGCCACTTAGTGGGCAGAGCCATTTGTCCTTCCCCAGCTCTTGAGTGTTGGCATTCACAAACTTCTCAACCTCCTCCTCAGGGTCCTTGCGGCCCATCTTCCCTGCCTCGTCCTCAGACAGGATTTCTTTTAAACTAAACAGAGGACTCAGCTTCTCCTCCATCATCTTCTGCCATTGTTGCACTGTAGGAAAAAAAAGTACAGTAAAAAATGATGCATTTCAACTCCAAAGGAACACACATTTTGCTCATATTTACTTTCACTCTTCCCACACAAACAAAGGGAAACACGCTGACCTTCTCCATGTGCGATGCGGTTAGGAGGGATGGGTCCACGTACATGGATCATGCCACAGCGATTGGGCATTTCATCCTCACTGGGGTATTCACAGGTGTTGTAGTAGTCGATTGAATGCACAATGCGCAGGTACAAGATCAGACGATCCAAAACCTGGAACAAAGCAGATGCCGGAGAAACTTAAAATTATAGATCTTATTCAGTAATTAGCCAGCCATCTGAATGACAGACATACTACGCAAACAACACAATCTGCTCTCAAAAGAGGGCCGAAAATGTACAGGTGACATACAATGCATAGTACAATGTAACTGTGCTCATAACTGCGATAGTCAAACCTTGGCTAGCTTGTCATCCCTCTCCACAGTCGTCTCCGCTGGGTTGCCTTCCTTGGTGCTCTCCTCAGCACCCATCCCGCTCCCTGAGCCCAGGAGCTCCTCCTCCTCAGCGCTCACCTCCTCTATCAGGTAATCTGTGATGTTCTTCAAGATGGGGTTCTGAGCCGGCAGCTGTTTAACCACACATAAGCGTATGATGCAGTTACAGCAGGATCATTCGTGAACAATCAATTCAGATTGTAATTGCCGATCAGCGGCGTACCTCTGTGCGCTCTCTGCGCCTCTCTTCCTGGGACTTGATGCTCCACAGGTCTCCTTTCTCGTCCAGGGCGTGAATGAGTTTGGCAGCTAGCTTGATGTCGTTGCGGAGCACCTGCTTGTGCTGAGAGATGCCATTAATATTACGCACCCTCCGAGCAAGGTCCCTGTTCACCCCTGGTGCCAGTTCACAGTCACGCAGCTGTTAAAGGTAAGAGAGCAAAACAGAGTTTTAACAGCCACAACTGCTATTTAGGAGATTAGTAATACAAACAGATGCAAAAAACTATCCAAGGCTCCATTAATCCCAACATTTTCAGATGAGTTTAGATGTGTTTTTTTTAAATACGACTGAAGGCCAAAAACAAATATTGTTTACACATATCAAAAACTAGTTATTCACCAACACATAAATTACAAAACACAAAACCTGCTGCAAGTTATATTATTAGTCTCTTGAAAACCGTAGTGTCAATAGCTTAGCCCGGCACACTTACTCGAATATTCTGAAGGTTCCAGCAAACCTCTTTGATGTTGACACTACGGTCAAACGTCACCCAGCAGCGTCTGAAAAACCTGCAACAGCACAGGGTTCACTCGACCATTATTGTGCAATCGTGTGCAGTATCTTGCATAGACAATGTGCGACTAAATGAATCCAACAAACATCATTTTCAGATCAAGAAGTTAAAAGAATGTGTTTGTTAACCGACCTGCGCTCTGGATGGGGGTCAGACAAGCACACACGCAAAAAGCCAGGGTAACGCCGGCAAAGCTGAGAGAGAAAAAACAGCAACATAAAAGCATATTGAGTTCAAACAAAGACACAAATTATTGAGCGCCTTCAGTGATTCTACACGTCCCGGTCCATTAAAACCAACCATCTGCCGTCTGTGTTCAACTCACAGCAATAATCTCCGCCTTTGAAATAGTGGGAGCGATGCTCCTCATGAACAGGGAGCAGGTCCTGTGGAGAGGCCGTGGCCTGGGAGAGTCATCTTTGGGTTTCTTTTCTTCTTTGTTGTCTGCTTCAGCATTCTCCTTTGGTTTCTCCTCTTCAGCATCAGATGGGAGAGAGCATAAATTAAATTCAAATACTGGGAACATAGACTCTGTACAGTCTACATGGGGAGAAAACTATGAATTTGACTCCTCACCTTCACCCTCCTCTTCCTCTTCATCATCCTTGTCTTCCACCTCCTCCTTCTTTACGGGTTTACCAGAGCAGTTGGAATTTGAGTCTGAATCCGAGTCAGAGTCGCTCTCTGAGGCACTGCCTTCATCATCGCTGTCTCCGCTGCGCTTTCTCTTTCTTCTCGGCTGATAAATGAAAATGAGAACAATTGGGGCTATTTGGTTAGTTTCTTTCCCTTGTTAGCAAATCATTTTAATAATGGAAGCAACACTCACTTTCTTGGGTTCAGGCAGTTCTTCTTTGGCGGCTTCTTTCTCTTCCTCCTCTTTCACACCCTCCCCTTCTGCTGCAGCAGCTCTTTCTGTGCTGGCAGCGTCACTCTCCTCCTGTGGCACAGTTTACCATCATCAATACAGAAACCTCAACTGCCTGGAGAAGACTCACAGAGAACAAAACCTACCTTCTCATTTTTGTCTTTCTCTACCGAAGGTTTGCGATCGCCGTCCAAGGATTTGAGGTCTTCTCTCTTGGGAGGTTCGGCGCCTGCCCCTGCAACAAACGCCGACTTCTCCCTTTCTTCCTCCTCTTCAGATGGCAGGTCCAAGATGCGAAGATCATGATCCGTCCCTCCCTCCATCTTTATCACAGCTGAAGGCAAGCAAGAGGGTATAAGGCTCATGATAAAACTGATGATGGGGGAGGGGGGGCTTTTCATTAGGTATTAGTTATTATAGTCTCACCTGCATCCAGAACCTTGATGATGACCGGCGTCTGTTCAATGTCCAGGGACACATTATCAAACCAGCTGTTCTCCATCAGGAACGTGAAGACATTGAGGCGGTTGTGCAGGGCACTCTGGGCCTCTGCCTTCAGTCGGCTGGCCTCGTCTGGGTGATACTTGGACCTGAACCTGTGTCCAGAGTCGGGGGTCCACAAAAAAGTTGGGAGGGGATGACGGGGATTGGGATGAACGGGGTGCAAAAGTTAGAGAAGAAAAATGCATATTATACATCTATATTGCAACTGTGTCATAAGATTCCAGAAATATGATTTATATGTACATTATAATTTTGTTTTTTTACCATATGTTCAACAAAAAAAGACATTTCTAATTTAGTTTGTTGGGAATTTAAATATCTACACAGACCATCATGATTAAGACTGTGATTTCTGTATAGCCTAGTCCTTGTGTTAGGTCATTCAGTGTGTGCATGATTATTAGTGATTATTATAGCTAATAATTGTACATTTGACTAGATTAACTCACCATAAAAATAAGGGAAAAACACAACAGAGAGATTATGAAATGAAGCATTCACATTCAGCATTTCAAATAAAAAATGTTGATCATTGAGTGGACTACAGTTACCTTTTGCTCTGCCAGTTTATTAACAAATAAATACTGAGAGGAGGGTCTCTTCTGTGAAAATGCGCTCCACTTCACCCAAATGGTGTGTCTGTATACACACAAATTTGGTTTTGGGATTCGATTTGATCCGAACAGAAAAAGAAAGTAGCGTGGAAAAAAGCATAAAAGAAAAAAAAAAATCTCCATGCGCAAAAGACTACTTGACTGTCTATCTGAAATGCCTGGTACTGTGTGTCTAAGAGCAACTGCATTGTGCGCAGTGCCTGCCCTCGCTGTCTAACACCGATTCTTGCAGATGAGTTGGACTTTTTCTCATCTTCGAAAAACCGTCGTCAACGTAGTAGTAGGAAGGGAAGAAAAATGGGTTATGGCAAAACAGAATAATTTTGCATGATACCTGTGAAATAAGTGTAATAAGCATTAACAGACATTTTAAAACTGTGTCTCTGGGATTAAAGGTTAAAACACTAATTAGGAAAAAGAAAATCCACCCAAACAATGAAGATGACTTTTAGGTCAAAGCTACATGTAACTGATCAAAAAACGGAGGTAAATATTTCAGTTACATGACTGTGAATAGCAGGGCTGTTACACTGCTACAGATATACTTTATGTATAACTTCATTTAGTCAAACAAAGGTTCTCGAAAACCCTCTGTTCAAACTCTTACAAAGCATTTATAATCAAACTAAACAAGTGTGCACTGAGGTTGCATTTGGGTTGATTTTCTTCTTTTATAAACTACAAGTGTGACAAAAGTGATTGGTAACAATCTATGTTAGCCTGGTCCAACTACATGGGTGGAACGGTCCTTGGGCAACTGAAACATGTCAAAAAGGCTTAAGTGGGGGGATAATATTCTCTTGTCAGGGTTATTACAGCAACTATTTGACTTATGCATCATCAAATAAATATAAGTACCTCAATTACCCCATGATACACCAACTCTTGGACCAGGCCCATACTATTAGATTGTTATCAAAAAAACAATTATATCTAATGCAATAATTATATAAAAGCCAAAGGAGAGGAACTGTAAAACTTTGATGACAACAATCACAGAATAAATGACTACAGTATAGTTCCTTGATAAGAATGACAATAACGCAGCTACATTCAAAACTACTAATATTCATTATTAGTAAAGGCAACTGATTTTCGTACCACTCTTCATCTTTATGAGCCAAAAAGAAGTCCTGCATCTGCTGCCGGCGGAAGTCAATCTTGTATTCATTGTAGCGCTTGACCGCCTCAGTCTCCTCCACTGAATCATCCAAGGACAACAGGAACTCTTTAAAGCTCTTCATTATGGGAGGGGGCGGACCCAAATCCATGTCGTGGATGTTACCGAGCCTGATGGAAAAGAGACACAAGTCGGATGGAGTTTTGAGCGGGCAAAAAAAAGTAGTTGCTTTTTATATTCTATGCAATAACTTGTGTGATCAGAAAACAAAAAAACATATTGGTATTTTGCTGAATGTATGTTTTTCATTCTAACTTCTGTACTTCAAACCGTCCATATTTTTAGGTGAAAAGCGTAATTCTTACTGTTAAAGGTCCGTTTTCTTTAGGCTGTTGTGTTTTGTTAAAATGTCATTAACATGCACGAACAGACATACATAACAGGTTGCAGGAATTATCAAAAAGTTTAATATTGAATCCCTAAAGAAATATAAAACAACATTTAATTTCAAAACTCACTCAACCCCTGATTCCACTACTCACCTCGCCTGAATAGGGATGCCATGATGAGGCTGCATGAGGTGCAGGTCAGGATGACCCCAGTGCTGTGGCGGGCCATAGCTGGGACCTCCTCCTCCTCCTCCTCCTCCTCCACCACCTCCACCACCTCCTCCTCCTCCTCCACCACCTCCACCACCACCACCACCTCCATAACCCAAGTCGTACCCCCCACGGTAAGGATCTCCACCATGGTCGTCCCTGCCAGGGACAGATAAAAGAGCGTAAGAACAGCAGGTACCAGTTGCAAAGACTGTTAATATTAGTGTTGCAGGTAATCTCACCAGTCTCTTCTCATGCGTTTCTGCTGGGGACTCATGTCATGTCTCGGTGGGGTGAATCTCTCCCTGCGCCCTCTGTCATAATCCCGGTACTCTCCGCGGCTACGTCGTTCCCTGCCCCTATCCCACTCTCTGGAAGATTAATTTCAAGAAATAACAGGACAGCAACATTGAAATTAAACAAATATTCCATACTCGGAGTGAGATGGCACCAGAGAGCCACCATTTAGTTGCATTTTGAAATTAGTTGGAGGTGTGATGTCTGCATGGGCTTTAGCTAAATCCCCACATATCTGTCTTACCTGTCGTTCCAGTCATCTCTGCGTCTGTCTTCTCTCTCTCTTGAACGGTCATAGTCACTTCTCTCCCGTCTGAATTTGTCCCGTCTCCTGCGATCGTACTCATCGTCACTGTCTCCCATCTCCACGAAGAGAGGAGAAGAAAAAAAAGTTCATCTAAGTCACGATTTGGTCTGGTAGGATTGTTGACATGACTGCGAGCTTCGTCGCAAAACAAAAGCTAACGTTAACTTACACAGACATACAAAACATGCGACCATTCTCTGATCTTATCATTTACACGGCTGTGGAGGAATTGATTATTAACGGTGAGAAACAAAAGCTAGAAAGTGAGGACACTAAGGACTCAAGGATACCGGCCCACACGGCTAATGTTTGTTCTAAGTCTGTGTCTTACACAACATTTACTGATGGAGTTTGACATCCAAATTACCAACGACTGTGAGATAAAACGCTGCAACACATGTGTGGAGTCCCACGTCGAAACAAAGGGAGAAGTTATTGTAGTGCGGGCTAGCTAACGTTAGCTAACAGGCTACGTT
This sequence comes from Cebidichthys violaceus, assembly GCF_023349555.1. Taxonomy (NCBI): domain Eukaryota; kingdom Metazoa; phylum Chordata; class Actinopteri; order Perciformes; family Stichaeidae; genus Cebidichthys; species Cebidichthys violaceus. The sequence continues at coordinate 10,594,028 of NW_027176373.1, forward strand.
AGCTAGCTAGAAAATAAACATACTGGTCCGTTTTATGCAAGAGACTACTCGTTTATTCGTTTTCTAAATAAGAGAACGATAACTCTTCTGTTAGTTTAACCGACCTTATTACAATACAAACGAGCACATTGATACCTTAAAATTATTATTTTCTAGGGTGATGTGCGTGTTCTTCCCCCCCTTTTCCTTTTCCTGTTCCTCGTCTTCTTCTACATGTTTATGCGGCGGAAATCAAACAACAAAATGGCGCGTTAGCGCCACCATCTGGTATAAGTGTGGATCCGAATGTTATTAACTTCCCCCTTAAAGTAACGCTATTATTAAGTATTACATAATAATTCACTGTTTCCTCTGGGAATTGATATGTTTACACTGATTAAACAGTTTTAACCCAATAAGTGTTTTTTATTGGCTGCACCATTTCATCAAATGTGTGCAGATGTTCCTTTTAGTATTTTAGGGAAGGGCTACACATTTTATACAAAATCATATTCATATATATATATATATATATATATATATATATATATATATATATATATATATATATATATATATATATTTTATAATATCTGACTCACTGGTTTAAGATGTTTAAGATGTTGAAGCTATTAATTGTATTCTAATGTAAATCACAGATGTGTGCATAAAATGTAACTATGTATTTATATCAATAATCAGATATATGTTTTCACTGTTCAAATATATTAACCAATCAGCAGTATTAAAATATGTGCACTCATGAAACATTGTATTCTTTTAAGTCACAGATGAAGAAAAGGTTCACTTTATGTCGGAGACAACAATTTGAGTGTGCACAGTGTACGGGGTTGGTGGATAGTTAAAAATGGATCATAGAGAAGACAGGAACCCGAGGTTCGCAGCCTGATCTCGTGCACAACCCCTCTCCTAAATGATAACTAAGAATGTCAACGATGTGTTTTTCTCGCCATCTGGGCACCCGTTCCCGTCATTTCACTGTTCACGTTAGGGATATCTGATCAGCAGACGACGCGCAGCGGCCTGGGTGATAGCAGCACGGGGGATAGCCAAGGGAACAGAAAGCTATAGGAGCAGATGTGTGTGAGACTTCTAATAGGTCACTGTGATCTGAGGCGGGAAGCAAAGGAAGACTGTTGGGCAAGCAACTAGTAATTAATCAGACAACGGATTCAGGAGTCTAGAGGCAGGGATGCAGAGACCCTGGGTCCCTATAGGACAGTCAGGCCACTCAGACCCAGGCCAACGCAAAGGTGTAAGGTGATGCGCATTTCTATTGTGACGATAGTTGACCCCGGGACAGCTCTGTTTGCTTGCACTCTGTGATGCAAACAAACCTACGTGGAGCGAAGACAATCCAATCTCAAAAATCAACCAACACAGATTATGTTTATTTTACAATAAAGATCCTGTGTAGCCTGTGAGTTCATGAATCCAATCCATGTAAGCAAGAAGGATACATTTACCCTGACATACATTTTTTTAATAGAAAATGGAAATTTAAAAGAGAAAATACTATAAATGGTCACAATAGTCAATTATTATTTTCTCTACCAGGATAAGACAGAATTAGGTATTTAAAGCGGACCTTTCAATTTGAGCATTTTCCATGAAGTTAAGGGTTGACATTTTTCCAAATCTATCTTAAAACAATAATCACATGTCTGTGTGTACATTGAAATCGTTATTACTGGTTACTGTATTTTTCTTCCTTTATACTAAAGTGTATCTAAAGATAATATGGGGCTTCAGCAGTCGGAGATAGTCCAATCAAATGAGTATTTAATAGAGCACATTAGTAAAAAAAAATCACTCTTTCAATTTCTCCGGACAATGTGCCTTTGCTGAGCTGCAAAAGAGTGCAAAAGTGAAGGGAAAGTAACAGAAGGCGTATTGTACAATTTTGGAAGACTCCCACTTAATTCATCAAACTCAGACGAAGCCCTCTGTATCTTATATTAGAATCACCTTGGGGAAGAATCTTTTCAGGTCATTTTGAACCCCTTGTTTTTTAATATGTGCACAACATTATTATCTTATAGATTAAATGTTAACAGCAGATGAGTGGTATTGTGGAACATGCGTAAAAGGAAAAAAATAATTAAAGGGTTTGGTATTCAAACAATATTTTAATAGATTCAACTCTTATACTATTTTATTTTACTTTCATAATCCAATAAACTGCTAAGCACATCGTTTTTTTGTGGTTTTCTTTGTCCTTCCTCTGAACTTTGTATGGTGCTTCATATAATCCAGGATTAGCTGTGGCCACACTTGAGTAGATTCCACTTGTTGTGGGAAGGTATGGCCATCCCTGGATCCAAATGCAAAGTCTCCTTCGGGTCCCCCACTGGCTTCCAAAGGACTGGAGATAAGGTGTGGTTGGTAAGAACTATCCGAAAAAAACTATGAACATGAAAACAATTATTACTTGCTCTATTGAAGATAGATTTTAGGAATAACAAAGGGCAAAACTTACTGAGAATGTGCTTTGTCATTTGTCACAAAAACCATGCCATTTTTGAACATTTTAATAAAGACAAATTATATCTCACATGTTTGTCAGAAAAATTAATGATTCACCATTTCAAACTGATTACACAACAATATGTCCTTGTCAAAATGTAATGTCAGTTGTTATGGTATATTTAATAAATCACTATAATTGCATTTTCAGTGATGAGAGTCAGGTGGCAAAGGCAAATTAAAGGGTTGGATCAAACTAAAAGTGTGAACCTTACCTCGTTGTGGTCTTGAGGAGCTTCTCTGGAATCAAGCAGCACAAATGAAGATACAGTCAAAAATAGCAAGAAAGACGATCTCAGCACAGAGGAGTATGACGGCAGGGATCCAGGCATTCTTACAACTGCATTTGTCAGCATAAAGAGAGAAGGTCCAAATATTTCTAATGCTTTAAACCCAAAACGCAACACGCCAAAAGCAAACTGAAGAATAACTCTTTAGGTTCCTTTGCTTCAGTCCATCACAATCCATGTCCACATGTCTGGTGTCTCAATATTTATTTCTCAGCTTGCATGGAACACACTAGCCTATACAGGCCATAATCCAACCAATGCCTAACCTATTCACACATACCATATCTGGAGAAGGTTTATTCAGCTCAGAGATGAATTCTTTTCTTCAAAGCAGCAGGTGACGTGATTAAAGGCACATGAAATGGTGAACATGAAAAGACATGAAGCTTGTTAGGAGGGATTAAAAGGATTGAATTCATCAACTGTGGGAAGTCTTAATCACTGTTAACTAAAGACAGGCGACTACTTATAGACCACGCCAGCAGAACAGCTCTGAAAAGACAAAAGTATTAATGATATGAGCTCTTTTTCTATTGATTTAAGACATTCTGACTTTAAACAGAAAACTTGTGGAAAATGAGAAATAATGTTAAGATTTAAAAGTAAACTTGAATTAATGCTGCCATTGTAAAAATTACATTTAAATGTATTTGATTAACCCAAAGCAGACAGCTGGCCTATGACGCACCACCCATTGCATTAACATATTGGTTCATTTAGAAATAACAAAGACATATTTAAGATCATAGGAATAGGGTTAATTGTATTCACCGATCAGGGTAAAAGAACTGAAAGACTCTAAAATCAGCAGGGTGTCCATGCTCAATGCTAATTAGGCGCATGCCAGTACAATCAAAGACCTGCAATTACCAGAACATTTTCTGAGGTGAGTCATGCTTTTACAAAAGCTTAGTCTTTTGGTTATTACTAATGAAACCTCCTGCAACTTACGGCTCAGCACACTGGGGTCACAAGGTGAAGAAGATATTGAAACATCTAAAACCGTAAATCTTTACTAATCTTAATGGAGAGTATTTAATTATATAATCATAACAGTATGTATTGGAATTATACTTTATTCATTTCAGCTATTCTATTTATAAATATTTAAGAAAGGTAGATGTGTGCGCAACATACCCATTTAGTAAAATGTGCTTTATAATAAACCTAAATGATCATGTAGGCCACTGTGAGGAAAGGGTTACTTATTTTTTATTTCCCTCACCTAAAGAAAAAAGTGTCAACACAGTCCAGTTTCAATATCATTTAATCTTCCACAAATCACACATTAAATGCAGTTTCCCAGACTGTGTTCAGACATCTGATTCTCCAACCTGCTTTATAAATGAAAATCATACTTGACTGTACAATTTCTATTTATGTGTGATACACTAAGCCCATTCTAAAAGAAGAATAGAACAATTACAGTTTGGAGATTGTATTTTATCATCTGTTTCAGTTGTCACTAAAATTGAGACATATAGAGCAAAAAAAGAGAAAAGAACGCAGAGTACAAATACTAAAAATAGGGGAAAAACTGTTCTATTTTAAAGAGAGTATTGCTAACAAGTCCCAATCAAATGTTGACAAGAGTTTAGTCTTTTAATCAATCCTCAGAAAAATATAAAGATGGAATGTTATGACTTTGGAGTCCTACTGATTCCCCTCTAACACTAAATGCAGCTTATTGAAACAATCAACAGAAGGTTGCATCGTGTGCAGCGTTTCCTCTGTTATCATATGCAGTCGTGGTGTTTGGACGGATAGGTTTGGTCCGATGTGGTATAGATCAAGTTGAGGTTATTTTCTAATTGATAAAACAATTCTTAAAAACATACATTTCTTACCATAGTGGACAGTTACCCTAAATTAAAATGACCAACTTCAATTTTTCTCTGACTCTGGTGGAGCAAAGAAAAACGACCCCAGAGGAAACACTGGTCACATCTGTATCATCCCATCGAGGCGAAAAGGGAGTGTGGGTTAGTTCGTACTGTGCTTAAAAAATGTCCACACCCTGTAAGGTAATCAACAGTGAAAACAAAAATTCCGGTATATTTACGATGTTAGATTAAGGTTTCAACATTTATTTGGAGCAGCGAAACAGTTAGGCTTTTTTTGAAGGTTTCTAACTGCTCTTTATATAATTCAAGAGTGTGAACTCCATTCAGGTCATTTCATGAAATAGAGATAGAGAATAGATCTTGTTTGACAGCTGCTGAGCTTGTCTAAATATTGAGGTGCAAATCAAACATGTCTGAGCTGGCTATCTGTATTACTACACATCTGAAAATACAGGCTGTCTCTGTCCTGTTTGTCACTACAAAAAGAAAAGTGGAGCACATTTATCGACAAGGGAACAAAAGCAAAGCTTTCTAACCAGCAGCATTAAATTCTAGCAAGACAAGAGGAAAACAAAGGAGTGTGAAATCTTTCCCTTCAACTTCCAAACATTCAACATACACATTTACAAGAAGGACAAAGTAAGGCAATGGTCATTTTTCCTAAAAACACTTGCAGGGTCCCACGACTCAAAACGTTATGATTCTGTCTATATAAAAATGGAAAAACAGCCATTAAATATTAATCAAGCTACATCTTACTGGTTCAAATAGCTAAAACAATTTAAAAAGACCAAACCCTGTTAATTATCATTTTGTTATAAATTTACAATATGGACTGACCTTCAATTTGTTACTAAAAACCTGAGTTTGTTCAACTTGACAAACTGGAAAAAGCTAAACATATTTTCCTTAATCTGATCACACATAGTTATCAACAACAATTTACAAAGCAGCAGAAATGTATAACATCTTTGCAATATTCTATTATTGCATTATTAGCTATGGAATTTGTGACAAATCAGACATGTCAAAGAACTGAAATATAGCTTTAAAAATGTCAAAAGAGAGTTATGGGCATTAAAAGATAAAATAAAGACAAAGATTTTCCCTCCACGTGCACATCTTTGTTAGGAAAAGATGCAAAGCTGATAAAAAAAAAGGGCTGTCAGACAAAACTAATACGATTAAGACAACAGAGAACTTTCAAACTGCACTAACCTCACCTAACCGTACATAGAGTATTTAGAAGATGTGAGCATCTGTTTAGGCTGAACCTCACACTCTTATTTATACCAAACATTAGATTCCGGTGGCCCATTCTTTTTGTGCAGCACTAGTGTTTGGGTCATGTGGCGTGGTCAAGTTACGGATTAAAACATGCATTAAAAAGGTCTACAGTCAGATAAAGGAGTCCACGGGTGAGTGAGCGAGTGAGTGAGCGAGTGAGTGTATAGATGAGGGTTGCTCAACGCTGGATTTTGGTAAAACTCATCAATGCAAGGGCTTCATGTGCTTTGACACTAACAAACAGACCTCCTCTTGTTTCTGGGCAAAAGATTCTGTTACAATAAATGTCAAGCTAACCACAAATCTGCAAACCATTTAAAAGCACAGTGCCTGATGACACAAAGACCCCCCCCTTCAGGTAAAACTAAGTAATCTCATTGCAGCCATGTTCCAGCCATCAGACCTCCACTCCATCCCTACCAATGAGCTGAGCGGTGTCGTCGTCATCAGTGTGGAGCCTGTACTCTCCCAAAGCAGCGTCATCACTTTCTGAGTCCGTGTCCTCCGGGGCGGAGTGGTAGCCTTCATAACCCAGGATGGGTGAGTCGCAGAGTACGGGGGAGGCGAGGCACTGCGCAGTAGTGGTGGCTGAATAGGCCCCTGGGGTCCCAGAGGGAGACCCTGGGTTGGAGGGTCGAAGCAGAGGAGTGCGCTCCGTGTCTGCTCCGCCCTCCCCTCCTTCCTCCCCACGTCCTCCGTTCTCCCCCTCGGACTCGGACTCTGAGTGCTCCGTGGTGTTCCGAGTGACGCGCTGTTTGCACACAGGACAGGTCTTCTTGGTCTGCGTGAGCCACGGGTCCACACACTTGCAGTGGTAGGCTGACAAAGCAGAAAGAGTGGCAGTGAGTAACAAGGTCTCCAGCGCAGCAGGAAAATTGGAAATGTTTATGCTTTCTGAACATTTTGATCACTTGGAGTACAATATTGTACTTTTGAAGATAAACTAGCTAGGGGAACAAATGCTGACCAGCAAGAAAGGGCACGTTCATGTACATTGTGTTCAAATAGTACAAAAGCTTGCAGCTGCAAGTGTGGCCGTTGTACACATTCTGTGAATCAGTCAAGGTGTGTTGCACTGTAACATACACAATAACATATCAAGACCACATCAAATATTTACCATGTGAACAAGGTAAAACTCGCAGCTTGTCTCCTTCTTCATAATCATCCAGACAGATTGCACACACATCATAGTCATCTCCTACAATAGAGGAGAAACATTGTCAACAACTTTAATAATTCAAATTTAAGGGACACATTATCTATTTCGATTCTTGAGTGACATTTTGGCACAAGAACCTGTTCTGCAAGTGAAAAGCTCCACAGATCACAGAAATACTTCATAAACTTTAAATTCCCAAACACAACTTTGATCATAGCAGTTGGGTCTTAATGTTCTTAAAAACAATGTAGTAAAATGTTGCAATCTTGTTACCTTTACAGAACCTGTGGATTGGAATCCGCTTCAGTTGTTCCTTGGACAAACGATTTTTCCTCATCCTTTTTCTGTACTGCACACATCGTATAATCTGAAGAAAACAAAAAGACAGTGTTGCTGATGATGTGAGAATTACACTGATAATCAATGTGCCTGGATGGGTTTGTTTTTTGAGTTCCTGTAAGACACCACTGGTCATAGTAAGCAAGTAAGTAGGAAGCTGTCACATCATATGCATACTTACCAAGACGACACACATCACAAGAATGATCATGCCAACTACTCCGGTGAAGGGAATTAGGTAGTACGAGAGTGGAAAAGCAAACTCCGGCTTGAGGATCACGTAGGCCCTGCAGAAACCAACATTACCATAAGCACCGAAAAGGTCAGTACATCATGCATTGGTCCTAAACATTTAATGCTAAATAAAAAAACGTTGGAATGGTTTTACTTACCCTTGTTCTGGAATTATGAAATTCCTGAGAATTTGGGAGGCATAGTAGCTGGTGAATACAGACGGGATGTCAATCTCCTCTGCAATAGTCTCTGGAAAATAAAGAAAAAACATTTAAAATGTTGCCATTTCAGTAAGATGGTGTGATTATGTAAGATTTTTAAATATGTATAATTTATAAAAAGAGAATTACCATTGCTGTAGTTCATATTGAGCAGCTTGTCGGAGTACATGTTGTGAACGATCACAGCACTGTACCCAGCTCGCTGTGCATGCAAGACCTGAAAATCAGTTCCTCACATTAGACCAGTTCGCTTCACGGACACTAAAACATACTCAAATGTCACTCAAACATTACTGACCTTTATGTCAAAATTGCATTCATAACGTCTGATGAGAGCGATGAATTTGGTGGTGTTGGCATCAAAGGATGGTGGCAGTGGAGGAGGAGGGTCTATTGCTGTACAGCCATTAAGTGGACGGGACACCATCAAAACTCCCTTTTACACACACACACACACACACACACACACACACACACACACACACACACACACACACACACACACACACACACACACACACACACACACACACAGTCATTTTAAGGACTATGACCCGTGTTTTCATGTATGCAACCTTTCTCCAATACTCTGCTCTCACCATTAGTCCATCCTTAGGAAGAGGGGAACCAAAAAAGGCAGGCAGGTCCTCAAACAACATGGAGGTCATATTGCTATAATGCTGCAAAAAAAATGCATAAGAACTTACAAACTCCAGGAGAATCTAAGGAATCATATTTATAGTTAAAGCTTGAAGATTACTTACAGCATAGATATAGGCCTGTGTGGGTGAGGGAACCAGTACGCTGCAGAAAACCATGACAAGGACACTCAATCGAGCTCCTGCTACACCATCATGAGCCATCGTTGGTCGCTTACAGATGCACTAAACTGTGACAAAGATAGAACAGTAACACATCGCAATCTAGAGTGAGTAATCCGTCACAACCAGGGGGAATGCTTCAGGTTGAAGCTGACCTAGCAGTTTGGTTACAGCCTGGCATTAACACGCTAATGCGACATAGACAATTCAGGTGGTAAACCTTTGGAAATATGCCAATGGTTATGTTAAAAAGGGAACCGTAAACTGGCTCCTCACTCTATTGTCATGGACTAGCAGAGCAAACCTAAGCAAAGTACTTTTGAAAGTGAATGCAATTCTGTTACTTTGAGAGAATACTAATGTCTTCTCGAGACTGATGCATTGTAATGACTTTTAATAACTGTAGTCTGAACAGGTTTGCTGACAGATTTGTTTACCTGATAAGTTTTACTTTTAAAATGAAGACCTGAACCAACCAAAGTCTCTAGATCCTTGTTGTTAACCTGTTGATTATTTTGTTTACAACCCGAGGCAAACTAACTTTGGGTTATTGGAATCAATACCACTTAAGAAACGATTCTGCTCAATAACGCAGCAACGTGTAAGTGACACAGACAGTCAACCGATTGGTCAAAAAACTAAATAGGCAGTCTCTTTGTTTGCTTTTACAATTAGATTTGGAAAAAACTACAAAGGATGATCAACACAATAGAGTACAATAAACTATTTGACCCCCCGATCTTGTTATCACTGCTACTTTTAGCAGGTAAAATAAGCGCAATCCTGGTAGGCGAGATGTTAACACAAAGATTATAGACATGTTCACGTGTTCTAGGGCCTGTCCTGTATGGAGCTACTTCGTGGCACTAGATAGCAATCAACCCAAAGTCCTGCCTCTTGTTTGTAACGTTACTAACATAAAAACACGCTGAAATATACTGTCCGTATGTTTATTCAACGCAACACCAAATGTTGTTGCAACTGCCTACGGGAAGTTAGTGGAGGAATAATCTGCTGCGGTTGCTTTTCTTGCAATGCTAGATATGTAGCATTAGCGAGCTAATGTTGTCTTCACACGTCCTGAGAAACATTACTGAGCTAACGTTACTGCTACTCCTGGCGGGCGATTACGCTATTAATAGTTACGTTAAAAGGAGCTAGTCTGAAGCGCTGATTTGTCATTAACATCCAGGTTAGTTAGCGTTATACCCTCGAGTATTGTAAACGTCCCACACAAAATACAAAAGAACAAAAGAGCATAACAAAAGTTATCGGGCTAGTGTTATTGTGTGTAACTTTGTTAGCGACATACCTTGGTCTCCTGCGAATAACGGCACCGTGAAGATTGTGATGTAACGTTAAACCCAGTCGTCTCACCTGCGTTTCTCACATGTCACCGCGGAAACACGATTAACGTTAAATGTGTTAAAGCATCGAGATAATTTCTCGATGCAGCTATCATCCCACTCAAGAACGACGAAGACAGGGAGGATTACTGTTAGCTGACGTTTGGCTAGCACGAGTAAAGAGCAGTTACGTCTTCTTTGTAGTACATCGTATCATACGCAGTTAGTAGTATATGAACCAACAATATGCGTGTCCACCGCAAAGGAGACACTTTGCCTGTGTTATCAGATGCGTTAGCTTGCTGATAGGTATGTTTGTTATTGCTTCTCGCTCCCTGGTTCTTCTTTGAATTCTGATGGCAGATTGACTCGCCACCATACTGACCCACAGCGCCACCAGCGGCCACAAGCATGAACAGCAACAAACTGAGTGCCCGCGAGGCTTCACGTTCTCCCAAAAAAAAACATGCACAGTGCGTGCTCTTGGCTTTCCATGGTCCATTTCCATTTATATTACATAAAAACGGACGCAGACAGGGGCAGACTCGTTTCACTGCATTCAAATAAACAGATTCCAATCATTCAGGCTCCTGTCTACACACCAGCATCGACAGGTGATATGAGGGCATTTCCTGTTACTCAGGCAGGAGTTGCAAGAGATTGGGCCCGTGATAGAATTCCTGTGGGGACAGTGAAATAAACTTTAAGTAATTATAGAAAAATGAATAATGCCTGTCAATTAGGCTGGATTTACCACCTGAACTCACCTGGATTTACATGCTCCTCCTGGATGGAATTTGCAAGTTTAAATGGATGCAAAGTTTTGACAAATAGTGTTTCTGTTCTCGCTTTTGATACTTTTAGTTGTCAATTTTGGAGCAGACAAATTTATCGACACACACATTCATCATAGATGCTACTGTTTCTCAGGCAGGTTTAGAACCCACTTCCTGATGTGGCCGGTTGGTTTCCCCCTGAAGAATATTCACCTTCATCATCCTCCAGAGAAACAAAGTTTACAGACTGAAACACGTTCACACTCAAACATGTTCATCTTGACAAACTGTCAAAGTCAAATTATTTTCAGTGAGTCACTTCATAGCTCAGCATGTAGACGGACTGATTTAAAGTCTGAAGGTTATGGATTTGACACCATCCTGCACAGTTTGTCTTTTCCTTCTGCTACTCCTTAGTAACATTTAGCGGTGGGGGGAGGGGTGTTTTTAAATTCAATACTCAAACACCCACATCCCACAGCCGAGGGAAGCAGGGCAGTGCTGGTCCGTGGCCGAATGTGTGTGTTTTCGTGCATGCTTCACCACGGCACAGCAGCACATGGCAGTATAGAGTCCATGAAGCCCCGACCCTTTCCATTAAACAATACAGATAATCCATTAAAACCCCTTAATAGGAAACAGGATTGGCTCATGTTAAGAGCCAGAAAAAAAACATTTATTTGTTAGGGCTTTTTAAAAACCTTAAGAGATAATCAAACAATATCATTTGATATATTTTAATACATTTATTTGACCGTTTTGAATGGATTATCTGCATGGTGTAAGGTTTTTAAAGTGTAACAATCCATTATATGGACAGTTGTCTTCTTGAAAAAAAAGTGAACAAAAGGTCTAAATACGGAACTGAACTTAAGACTTTGCAGTTAAGCTGCATGTGCTGTGCCCGTTCAGCTACCAAGCAGCTCTAAGTGTCTCCAATTTTGGGATAAATTAATAATATTATTCTGCTTTTTGTCCAAAAGATCTTTGAATAAGTTTAATGTATTTACGTGTTTCCAAAACATCAGTGTGAGCTCCATCAGCAGCTGCTGAAACTTCTCTGCAGCTCTGAGTAACTTCAGCTGAGGTATGAGTCACTTCACAAGTTAGGAAAGTTGATCAACTTCTTTTACTCTCCATCCTAAAAGAATAATGTGTCACTCCCATAACTTTTGTCCAGTTGGGATTGATTTCCTCCTTTCAGACGATTTGATTAATTCAAGCTCTGATCAGTTCTGAACGTCTTCATGAAACAACCTTAATGAAACATCCCTCTGAGGGCTCCCTCTCTCACCTTCCATTCACAAAACTAAACTACTGAACAGCTGATATCCTCGTTGCTGTCCCCAACACCACGTGACTCAATTACCATAGGTGACCAAAAAAGATGTACAAAATGATACAGGCTATACCTGGCTCCTACAGTTTTGTTTGGTTGTCTCTTAGGTCTTGTTTTTTAAACCCTTAAAAACTAATGTTTTTTTCTGTCTTTTACAGTTTTTCTCAATTATGTGCACACATTTTCTATCAGAACTCTACACACAAATCCAAAAACACACACTCACATAAGACGAAAAATATGTATATTGTATGTAAAACACTAGTATAATTGCCTTATCAGGGACTTATGTCTTTTGTACGTTAAAAAGTTACACTTACTACATATGTGCAGTATTTGTTTTTATATTTAATATAGAAATACAAAGATACTGGAATATGAACCAAAACATTTCCCCCCAAGTACTGTATACTTCTCAAACAATAAACAAAGCTGGAAGTGTGAAGCTTTGTGAAGTGTTCTACATACAGAACAATTACATTAATGAGAGTAGATTTCTTACCCTACTGACTACTGGCTGCTGAGAGCAGTTCACTCTGTTCTCCACTAGAGTTTGCTACAGCTCAGTGTGTTGTTATTTTATGATTCAAAGTTTCTTTTCACATTTTCGATTCAGATGATATTAGATTTATGTAAACTAGAGGGTGCACAGTATTTGGACGGTATGCAGCAGATTGCATTAGTCTGAATGAAGCTCTCAAAACATTAAAAGACTTGCATCAGGGTAAAAAGTAAATCAAAGCAAAACACTATACATTTTTAGGAGCATTGATTGTATCTGACAGATCCTCAGCTATCACAAGGCTGACACTGGAGCAGGATGGACGGTGTGAATCTCTGTCCAGTCGTGTCCATGATCACTGCATGCACAACCTGGTCTCACTCCCAACTCATCAAATACAGACGCTCAGAGCAACTGACATACTATAAAAAGAAAGATAGTCCACACAGAGTGGTTGGGAGGGGAGGTGAATGGGTCAAACACAAACACAGGGCTTCCGTCCAAGAGACAACAGTTTGTGTCCTGAGCAAAAGTAAAAGTAAAAGTGACATATTGCTACATAAATCGAGTTAATCAAGTTCAATGAAGCTCTTTTCAAAACTTAACTAAGTGCTTTTGTTGCCTGAATATAACTTCCTGTGAAGACGGAAATTTATTTTGAAAAGACACAATGCATGTAATGAGTGGAAACTGTTGTACGCAGCGGTCCCTGACATGTCCGAAGCTGACGCTAGAGGGGTAACTAGAGCGTTATAGTTTGAAGCTTAGGGACAGTGACCAAGCGTCAGTATAAGACGAGTTGGGAGTGAGAATGTGTTTGCAAACAAGGCAGGATTACCTTTGTTTATGCACTCGTTTGTTTGCATCGTGCATCCGGCCACATTCTATTCTTGTAACGGGAATTGTATCCTTGTGCTGTACTTTGTATTGTACTTTTGTACAATAAAGTTTATATTTTTCAATCAAAAAAGTTTAATATTTGATACATCCCCGACCTAGGGACCATATACTAGATAGATTTTGGAACAGGGAGATTGAAAAGGCACTTGCTCCATCCACTCTGCGCATCGACCTGGTATTGCAGTATCTCCAGGAACGGTGCACCACACTCAAAACATTGAATATAAATCTCAGTCATGTCTCATACATGTTTGGTAAATGACATTCATTTTGATTAATGGTAATAGTAAAATATCAATATTTCAATATCAATCAAATTAAATTGCAGATGTCTGATTGTATGTAAAGTAGCTGTACAGTAAAGTGATGGATTTGATAATGGACGGCCATCATTGCTGTAAGGTGAAAACCTTTTCCCGTCAAGTACCTCTAAACTAATACAAATTAAACCACGAACACCCGTTTGATAAGATTTTTGACAAGTTGACAGTTAGATATAAATATATATATATATCTAAGTTAGTTATATATATATATATATATATATATATATATATATATATATATATATATATATATATATATTGTACTATATATAAATATATATATATATTGTACTTTGTGCCATAGCTTATTTGCTTTGATCCATCATGTAGGGGTCATCAATAGTCAAATTGATGGCAATCTATCCATTTTGAATTTGATATTACTGGTTTATAAGTGGACATTTTGGTCTCACGGTGGCGGTAGAGGGAAGGTCAAGAGCACAACCAGAAAAGGAGTCATGCTTTGTCAAAAGATTAAAATCCAAACCTTTGAGTGACTGAACATTTTCCCCATGTACTTCATGATAAGAGCAGTGGCTTTGTCTCAGCAGAGTGAACAGCAAAGTGAAAAACTATGTGCTGCCTTAAAAGCTTTATTCTACCCGGTTTGTCGACATCTACATCCAACTGAGTTTGTGGGTAGCCTAAATGTGATGAAAATGTGAAAATCACATAATTTGCCTCCTCCCAAACATCTCAGCAAAGAGCTACTTGCCTTTAGGAATTATAAACCTCCCCTGAGGCTACATCCACATTAAGAAAGTGAGAGTGAGTCAGCTCCCAGAGCTAGTTAGTACAGACCCTGACCCATAGGGTCTCACTGCACCCACTGATAATCATGTGACTAAATGATGCAAGAATGAATATGCATTTATGCAATGGATTTATGTGAAAATACATTCTTATGGAATACAAATAGAAATATCACGTGGACTTATAAAACTCACAAACAATTCTTTTTCTTCCTCCTTTTAGGGCTATTCTGCAATCATTTTCTAGCCTTCAGCTGCAGCCATCTTTAGCAATACAACTCAACAAACATGGATGGTTATGGTTGCTTTATAGTTGCTTATGGACTATTTTGCAAATGCAATTAGAGTAGCAAGTGAACTCGACTGAAGTCCGAAGATATATTTTTGGATTACATCTAAGATCATGAACTGATGGTGAATGATAAAGATCAACCACTGGTCCTTTTGCACAGCAGGGATTGTAATGCATTCTGAGCGATTGGCCTGTAAAGAATGCAGCTCTAGTCTCTTATTGTCACTTGTGCATCCTTGAGTTCTTATTCCAAAAAAACATGCAGCTCATTAAATTAGAGCAACTCTGACAGAACAGATAATATTTGCCATACAAGTGGCAGCCTTTCTGCCTAAGACCGAGTTAAGTGTGTAAATCACATTTGTTTTATATTATTCAGCCAAGTAAACCAAAGTTACATGTAAAAAATACAAAACAAGCAAGGAAATTGAATGTAATTTTTTACTCCACCTCAGCCATTTCAACTGCATTAAAAGCAACAAAAAACTACAAGCCGTTAATTTAATATTCCAAAGTCCACCCTGTTACATCAGCGTTAAAAACTAAATATGATCATTTACAACAGCGTCATCCGTCAGTCTCATCTTGATGCTTTACAAGTCTGCTAGAGTGGCTGAATGACATTTTTCAGGACTGCAAAGAGGGACCAGGCATTCATTCCTATCTCAAGCCATTTAGCTCTTATAGAAAATGAGACACACAGCACCTGGGAATAAACAAGTAACAACGTATTACAATCAGCATCAGCAAATATATATATTCACATATTGCATCTGAACATCAAAACTTACAGGAAGCCTTTTCCGCAGCCCAGAGGTCCAAAGAACAGTTCTGTTGGGAGGCAAACCTTTCTACACACTCCACTTAGACTGGGGCAAGACCAAGGAAAGGATGCAGCCTCATTCTCCACAACTGTAATGATGGGAAACATCGTAGCTATGTTGAATATCAAATCACTTTGCAGTCAAATTATCAATAGTCTCTGGAAGCGTAAACGTGCAGATTAGGGCAACAAAAAACGTGCAAAGATATTTCATTAAGACTTACCGTTAAGCAGCAACACAACCAAGAGCGCCAAAACAACCACGCGATAACAAGACATCCTTGCATCTGATACTGTTGCTCCAAAATGAGGATTAGGCCCAGGTCCGCTTGTATTTTGGTCAGTGGGGTGGAGTGAAGATAATTTGAAGCAGCATACTGGTCACTTGGTTTTATATTACAGAGTTACAAGAATCCTAAAGAGAGCATGCTTTTCTTAATCACATTTAAGAAACTTGCAGCACTGTGCCAAACTCGTGACCACATGTTTGTCATGAGACAAGAGACAAACATTCCCAAGAAGTTGCTTGTTTTCCATCTGATTTAAAACCCATGCACATATTTAACCCTCATTGCTTTTTGAGATTTAGAATATAGGCTCCACTTAAAACTTCAGCGAAGTACAATCTGTTTTTGTGGAGGAGAGCACATGTGTAGAGGAAAGCATTTTGTAAACAGCATTAGCATTTCAATTTCAGGTTCAGCACATGAAACCTTCCCAGAAAGAATCATCATCATCAAATATGCTCAGTTTCTGTCTGTGTGTACATGTTAACGCAAATGAACTGCAATAAACAAAAGCGATGACAACTGCACCAGAGTTAGCCAGAGAGGCTAGTTTTCATCTGCTGTCCCCGGCCAGATGTTCGAAGGCTGCCTAAGAATTACAAAATTTCAAATAAATTGGAATTAAAATTCATAGATAGACAGTAACGTATAGACAAAACCAATACACATATAAGCAAAAGAAAAGTGTACGACACTAGAGCAGAGCAGAACAAACCCACCTATAGTACAAGCACATATATAACACCGAGGCACATAACACACACATCAAAAATGGAAAATAGCAACACTGAACAAGACAAATGCACATATAGGCAAAACAAGCAGGCAGGACAGACAGTACATCAATGCTTGCACACCTGATTGGCAACAAGCCCTTCCTTAAGGCTATGTTTGAATGTTGTGTACATGTTTTGTGTGCGTATATGTGGTGGCAGAGCATTCCACGAGTGAGCTGCCTTCACAGAGAATGTAGATTTGCTAAAAGAGCTTGACCTATGTGAAATGACACAATCACCTCTTGAAGCAGATCTAGTGAGTCTGCTGCTTTGAGTGCTTTGTTTAATAAAATCACTAAGCGGAGGCGGGGCCATACCATGTCAAATTTTAAAAACCAGACACACATCAGTAAATTTAATGAGGTTCTCCCAACTCAAGATATGGTGTTTGATGAGGATATTGCAGTGATGGTGACTTTGGGGTTTTTTATCAAGTGTTTTTAGAGCTTGTTTATGGAAAATATGAATAGATGTTAATGTTATGCTGCTGGCTTGTGCCCAGCTGGTTGAGCAGTAGGTCAGATGGGGGACAATCATCGCATTAAAATATAGTTTCGCAGCCTGCATGGTTAGACTGTTTCTTATATATCTGAAATTCATGAGATTACATTTTAAGACCTTTGTCACATGTTGTACCTGCTTTTTAAAAGAGAGATTAGAATCAATACAAATTCTTAAATATTTAAAATCTGACACTACCTGTAGCCTTTCACCAGCAACATAAACATCTGGCTCCGGTGACACTTTGCAAGCCCTCTTTGTGAAGAACACACAAACAGTCTTTTTAACATTCAAGTGAAGGCAGGAATCTGCAAGCCATTTAGTTACATTTGTCATTTGTGGACGTGAATTTAAGTGCAGCTTGTTCTTTGTTCTTTGCGCGCACATAAATCACTGTATCATCAGCGTACATTTGAATACTACACCCATTGCAGACACCCGGCAAATCATTAATGTATAAACTGAATAATAAAGGTCCTAAAATAAAACCCTGGGGTACTCCCACATTAGATCTCAGAGTAGATGATGAAACATCACCCACTCTGACACACTGGGTTCTTCCTTCAAGGTAGGATTTCAACAAGGCAAGAGACTCTCGGGAAAAGTTACAATTTGACAGTTTATTAATCAGGACATTGTGATTAACTGTATTAAAAGCCTTCTTGAGGTCAAGAAAAAACGCTGCTACTACACCCCCTTTATCCATTTTAAGCTTCACATTCTCTAAGAGGAAGCAGTTGGCTGTTTCAGTCGAATGATTAGCCCTGTAACCAAACTGCATAGGATGCAGCTGATATGGAGAGCTGTTGAGATGTTTAATAAGTTGCTCTGCAACACATTTCTCAGCAAATTTGGAAACAGCAGGGAGAATACTGATTAGCCGATAATTAGAGACATCGGTTGAATCTCCTGACTTAAAAATGGGTGTTACTATGGCTGATTTCCATCCTTTC
Organism: Cebidichthys violaceus; assembly: GCF_023349555.1. NCBI lineage: Eukaryota > Metazoa > Chordata > Actinopteri > Perciformes > Stichaeidae > Cebidichthys > Cebidichthys violaceus. The sequence goes on from NW_027176373.1 coordinate 10,612,325, forward strand.
GGAAACACACATTGCCTGAAAGATTTGTTGACAATGCTTGTGATTGGGTGAGCGAGTGTGCCTTTGTGTTTCTTTAGAAAAATATTGTCAATTCCATAAACATCTTTGGCCCTAGAGTTCTTGAGTGAGCCTATAACTCTGGTGACAGTAGATTCAGAGACATCCTGAATAGAGAAGCATGGTTGACCTTCATTTACTGGTATAAGATCAAATTTACCAATTCTGGAGCTTCGAGTTAAAGCTTCCACTGAGTTGATGAAGTATGAATTGAAAGCTGTACAAATTACAACTTCATCTTGTGTAAGGCACCCATTCACAAGTTGCTTCATTGAATTGCTGTTATGTTTGTCTGTTAACTTCTTTAGATTATCCCATATTATTTTAGAATTACCTTCTGCTTCATCAATGATCTTAATAAAAAAATTAGCTTCTGCTTTTTTAAGTTCTTTTGTTACCTGATTTCTCAGCATTATGAATTTCTGTTTATCATTTCCTAATTTAGACTTGAGTGCCAGTTTTAACGCATAGTCCCTTTTTTCATTAAATTCCAGATGTCACTATTTAGCCATGCCATGTGTTCTATTGATTTTGTTTAATTTTGGCTTTTTTAAGGAAACTGTTATTGTGGTCTGTATTGTGGATAAGAAGATGTTGCTGTCATCCTCCACACTTGCACCCGTTAAACAGTTGCTCCAATCAATTCCTTGTATAGCATCCTCAAATGAATTTTGGTTACCTCTCGGTATTCTTAATTGATAAGCTTTTCTGGTAGAAGAGATATTAAAACGTTTCTTTGTAAGTTTTCTTGTTAAAAGTATTAAATTATGGTCAGACATACCAGTTACCATATTGTGTGTTTTAATAATTCTTTCTGGTTTATTACTAAAAATCAAATCAATCTGGGACTGAGAAGAGTGGGTTATCCTTGTGGGTTCGTTCACCAACTGGGTCATATTAAAACTATCAATTGTACGTTTTAGGGATTTTCTTCCAGACTTATCCTCCCAATTTACATTAAAATCACCCATTAATATAACCTCTTTGTCAAAGTCACAGTCCTTTAACATGGAATTAAGCTGATCATAAAATTCACATTTGGACGATGGTGGTCTGTAGAGACAGATAAGAGTAAAAGACATTTGAGATGATAGTGACACTTTCAGACCAATACATTCCAATTTGACATCACTTGACCACTCAATCTGGCTGCAGTTAATGTGTTCTTTAACGTAAAACATTACTCCTCCTCCTTCACCACTAGATCTATCTCTTCTAAATATATTGTATCCATGTACATTTAAAGCAACAGAGGGTGAGTTTATATGTAGCCATGTTTCTGAGAGACACAGAAAGTCCAGGTTGGAATCCAAAACAAGATGTTTTATTTGATCCATTTTAGGCACGAGACTTTGAATATTCAAATGCCCCCCAAACAGTCCTTTAGGTCTTGCGTGCGTATCCCAGAGCACCCGGGCATGATTGACCGTTTTGAAAAGTTTATGTGTACGTAATCTTCTGATAGCTGGATTCAGGCCGCTTTGTTTCACTTTGTTACAGCACAATGTTCAGAGTTTTCAATTTGTTGTGAGCAGGTATCCATATCAGTGTGTGAGTTAGTCAGTGGACTGAAATGAGTGACAATTGAGTTTGTATTATCGATGGGTAAAGTGTCTCCTCTGTCACAGTATGTGTGGATGGTGTAGGTCTCAGGACTCACCCACTTGTTGGTGTTGATCCGGATGCCAGACCGGGTGGTAGCTGGCATGCTGCTGCTGGGACCTGGGTGTAGCCTTGTGGTAGCTGGCATGCTGCTGCTGGGGCTTGGGCCTGACCCGGTGGTAGCTGGCATGCTTCTGCTGGGACCTGGGTGTAGCCTTGTGGTAGCTGGCATGCTGCTGCTGGGGCTTAGGCCTGACCCGGTGGTAGCTGGCATGCTTCTGCTGGGACCTGGGTGTAGCCTTGTGGTAGCTGGCATGCTGCTGCTGGGGCCTGGGCCTGACCCTATGGTAGCTGGCATGCTGATGTTGGGGCCTTGGTGTAGCCTGATGGTAGCTGGCATGCTACTATTGGGGCCTGGGCCTAGCCTGGTGGCCGCTGGCATGCCACTGCTAGGGCCTGGGCCTAGCCTGGTGGCAGTTGGCATGCTACTGCTAGGGCCTGGGCCTAGCCTAGTTGTAGCTGGCATGCTACTGCTAGGGCCTGGGCCTAGCCTAGTTGTAGCTGGCTTGCTGCCACTTGGGCCTGGGCCACACCTGGTGGTGGCAGAAAGTTTGTTTCTTCCATCCAGTAGTTCACATTTATCTGGAAGAAGAGTAGAGCCACCAATGCATTGCTGTTGATCAGTAGCCAGCAGTCCCAAAGGTAAAATATCTGTTAGTTCCTTCCTTCCAGTACAATCATGCCAAACGTGCACTGATTCATGAAGATAATCCTTGGACAAAGGACTTTTTTGGTCTAGGATAAGGTTTGCTAGTGGACCAGGATTCAGTTGTATATCCCCACTTAGTAACAGCAGAAACAGTAGAGTGTTGTAAACATACCTTTGTTTGCTTCGCTTGGTGCGTTGTTTGCTGTCTCTACTAGAAATTCCATTGAAATGTTCTTTCTGCCAGAAAATGGAATAAGCAGTCAAATGTCCGTGTCCAAACAAATTCAATCTCGGTGAGTTATTCAAAAGTGCAGAATGTCCAGGAGTAATTGATTGATTTCCAGCCAAACAAAGGCCTTGAGCAGGTGGAACAAGCAAAAACCACAAGCAGAATAACAGTGTCCAAACACCTCCATTCAGGTAATACGCGCCATTCCTTTGGAGACAGCAACTAACGACACTTACAGTATATGATGCGCCCTGTAGCCGCCAATTTCCTCACCATTTCCAAAGCCCTGGATGTTCAACCCTGCAAGGCCCCCATAACACAGGCCACCACCTCCCTTGTCAGTGGATTATTCATGGTACTAGCAGGGTGTGCATGCAAGGGTGAGCCCACTAACTAATTGCTCTGACTATGTCAAACAGTTGTCCCCCACTAACTCAAGGTGCTGACATCAAGATTGGCCGCTCGAGTTCGCCAACTTGAGGACTGTGGCCTTTAATTTAGCCAATAGTTAGTTTGAGGCCTCCTTTGAGGGTCGCAAATTTACCATTAAAATAGTGAAGCATTTAGTTAATCAAGTTATGATAAAGTCTGATTTTTGAGCAGCAGTCACTGCCTCAGTGTTGAGACACAATACTTTTGGTTAGAAACAAACCGAACGCAACAAAACCACTAGGAATCGCTGACACCTCACACTGCCACTTAATCGAATTATCAAACCAAATCCAGAATACCACTGCTTCCACTAATATTGTTTCCATTTAGGGTCACCAGTGAAGTAGAGGAGTTGCATCTGAATGGAGTTGTACATCACACGTAAAATACCAGTCTACAATTTACAATAAATGCCGGTCCCAGGTTTGGCTACCATGTAAGGCTGCCATATAGGGTATCACATGCTCATCAGGGCATAAACAAATACTCATTCACACATAAACACACACTCCGGGAGCAATTTGGGGTTTAGTATTGGGTACAGTATCTTGCCCAAAGACACTTTGTCATGCGTCTGGAGAAACTGGGGACCCAACTGCCGATCTTCCAATAAATTGTCAACCCGCTCTTCCTCTTGAGCCACAGCCACCAGTAAATGTAAATTAAATTAATTTGTCACAACAAAATTTCAGCTGTCAGTATGATCGGGATTTGAAAAGATACACAAAAATAAATGTCTGATCACATTATCGCTACGATTTGCATTAGGTCAGGACACCTCAGACAGTTTCATCAGTGTTGCATCAGTGTTCTCCGAAGGGAAGTCATTAGTGTTTTTTCTCTTATCCCTTGTCTCTATTCTCAAGGTGCTGTCCAAAGAGGTCTCACCTGACATGTGGCAAAACAATGTTGTCTAATTGCTTTCTAGAGGAATGGACTCACAAAGTGGACTAATGACCTCTGACAAGTGTGTTTATGCACTTATGGCTTACATCATCGCTGCTAAAAAAAAATACATTCTTAAGGCATTTGTGGTATTTGAATTAGCAATGCATTATATACTGATTTATCTGATTGGTAGAGGTCACACAGAAAAGTTTCAAATTTTAGGGACATTTTAACATTTGGAACACAGTAAAACAAAACAAAAGTACTCCAAAAAAATATGACATTTTGAACTCAAGGTGCTGATATTCAGGACTGGAAAGTGCTGTTATACATAAATGAACATATCATCACTTTGGCACCACACTTTCCTTCTCTACTACAGAGTGTCTAGCAGTCATTTTTGTAACTTAGACACATTGTGAAATGCTGTGTAGTGCAAAGTCTCACAACTGCCTGGCTCAGTCCTCTAGTTTTGGGAGGCCTTGTCTTGCCTGAATGGACAGGAAGGCCAGATATCAGTTCTGGTGAAGCTCCTCCTTAATGGCATCAGTGGAGGAATTCAGGTTTATCGCCATCAGTGCTGCATTTGTTGGGATGGCAGCTGTACCCTTCAAATAAACAATTTTTTGTCTCAATTAACCTCCGATGCAACTCAAAGCTTTTTGACTTCCCTCTCACAGGTGATTGGGAAAATACCTGCATAGATTGTGTCTAGTGTGTGTTTTCACATGTTTTGCAGAAAGCACAGCCTTCTCACTTGGAGTATGACTGCCGTGGCAGCCATCTTTGAGTCCGTGCTGTGCCCTATTGTTTGCCTCTAGTTTTTCTGACCCCTTTTGGTCTGTGGACAATTTTGAGTACTGCTACTTTAGGAGAACTTGATGTCATTCTCTGATTGTCTGGTAAAGGTTGAGTTGTGAGTTTTATTCTTGGATTAAACATGGAAACTTGGGTGACACCCAAGTGGAGACACGCATCGCTGCGTGCTTGGCTGACATCTCAAAGTGGATGACGACACACCACCTCAAGCTCAACCTGGACAAAACCGAGCTACTGTTTCTCCCGGGGAAGGGTTGCCCGCACCGGGACCTGTCCATCACCATTGATGATACCATGGTGACGCCAACTCGAACTGCGAGGAACCTGGGTATGACCCTGGATGACCAACTGTCATTCTCAGCAAACATTTCATCGGTTACACGCTCCTGCAGATTCCTGCTCTACAACATCAGGAGGATTCGTCCCTTCCTCACTGACGAGACGACGCAGGTGCTCATCCAGGCTCTTGTCATCTCCTGCCTGGACTACTGCAACTCTCTACTCGCCGGAGCCCTGGCGTCGGCCATCAGACCTCTGGAGCTTGTCCAGAAAGCTGCAGCTCGCCTGGTGTTCAATTGCCCCAAGTTCTCCCACACAACTTCCTTTCTCTGTTCTCTACACTGGCTCCCTGTAAGAGCTCACATCCAGTTTAAGACTCTGGTGCTAGCCTGGTGCTAGTCTGGTGCTAACTACAGGGGTGACCGTGGAGAGCAGGGCCGCCTTTCAATCAGTGGGTCAGTGGTCCGCTAGTCTCATGTCAATGTGTCCTTGAGCAAGACACCAAAATTGCTCCCGTAGCTGTGCCTACAGTAGATAGATACTGAATTGTAAGTCGCTTTGGATAAAAGCGTCTGCTAAATGACTGTAATGTAATGTAATGTAAGCCTACAGGGCAGTGAAAGGAACAGCTCCTTCCTATCTCCAGGCCATGGAGATGCAGGTTCTGCTGCCTCTGTCTCTGGTCCCGTCACTCAGAGGTCCCTGCGGCCAATCGACCCAGTCACGGCTGTTTTCTGTCCTGGCCCCACAATGGTACAATGGTGGAATGAACTTCTCACTGACGTCAGGACAGCAGAGTCGCTGCCCATCCTTTCGGCACAGGCTGAAAACCCACCTCTTCAGGAAGTGCTACCCTGAGCCTTCCACTTAGCACTTATTGTATTCATACTAGTTTGTTGCACTAATTGTATTCATACTAGTTTGTTGCACTAATTGTATTCATACTAGTTTGTTGCACTTATTGTATTCATACTAGTTTGTTGCACTAATTGTATTCATACTAGTTTGTTGCACTTATTGTATTCATACTAGTTTGTTGCACTTACTGTTTTTGTTTGTTTCTGCACTGTACTTTGGCTCTGAGTTATGTTCTGGTTCATGCTCTTAGATGCTTGTTTGGAAATGTACTTATGACTTCTGGTGACTAGTAGTTCTCTTGAATACCTATGTTGAATACACTTATTGTAAGTCGCTTTGGATAAAAGCGTCTGCTAAATGACTGTAATGTAATGTAATGTAATGAAATTGGTATTTCGCCTCTGGGTAGCATCAGAAAAGTGTTAACACATATACACAAACACAGGTGAGGTGGACTGCTGTACAACGGGCAATTTGGTAACTGTGGTAACAAATGAATAACACGCCACTGGTCTACTGTGAGCAATGTTTAAAGGGAGCCCAAACCTTAAGCTGCACAAGCTGCGCAGAGACGATGGTCATGCAGGTAACTCAAGAGAGAGAGAAGACTAACTGTTTATTTCTGTACTCTGAAACAGTTACTAATTACTAAGCAAGTACTTATTGCAGTTTCTAATTACATTGGTTAAGAAATGTTTGCTTGCCTGGTGACTTTAGGATCAAATGCCTCATAAAAACTGTCAAGTTTGGTGTAAATTAGGTGATGTTGCTGCCAACCACTCATTAATATGAGTGTTCAAAATACTTTTCCTGTCCACAAAATGTATGCCATAATGCATTTATCTTCTGGCAATTGAAATTGTGTTACATTTCAACATGTCTTTCTTTTCAGAATTGAAACATGGACAATACAACAGCTCTAACATTCACAATGACTGCATTCACTGTCATGGAAAACAACAAACATGGGCTGTTCACTATGTTCCTCCTGCTCTACTGTATTACTATCATTTTGAATTCACTGCTCATTACTGTCATACACCAAAACAATGCGTTACATCAACCTATGAATGTGTTCACATGTATGTTATCCATCAATGAAATATATGGCAGTACTTCATTGTTACCTGCAATTATGGTTGTGCTCATGTCTGAGACGCATGAAGTAATTGTGAAGTGGTGTATGGCTCAAGTCTATTTCCTACACACATACGCAGCTGCTGAGTTTTTAATTTTAGCTGTTATGGGTTATGACAGATATGCTGCCATCTGTTTCCCACTACATTACCACAGCATCATGTCTAATTCCAAGGTAGGCAAGCTTGTTGCATTAGCAGGTCTATACCCACTCATTGTGTTTGCATGTTTTTACTCACTAACCTTGCAGCTGAGCTTCTGTGGAAAAGTCATGCCAAAATTATACTGTGTGAACATGGAGCTGGTCAAAAATTCATGTTCAAATGATAGCCAATTGTACATAAGTACAGTGGGACTTGTAATTCTTCCGTTGTTTGTTGTGCCTCAGGTAGCGATGATTGCTTTCTCTTATGTGAAAATTTCACGAGTGTGTAGAAATTTATCAAGAGAGTCCCAGAGAAATGCTCTTAAAACATGTATCCCACATTTGTTGTCTTTGCTAAACTACACCATCGGTTCCGTTTTTGAAATTATCCAAACTAGATTTGACATGACTCGTGTTTCTTTTGAGACACGAATTTTCCTGTCCCTGTACTTTGTCATCATTCCATCTATTACCAACCCGGTGCTGTATGGACTCGGTACTCAAATAGTAAGAGTTCATATACTGAATCTGTTTGTTAGATACAAGATCCTGCCAACAAACTTAGCAAAGGCGGTGATTGTAGCGTAAATACAGACTAACCTATTACACATTGTAGTGAGATTTATAATTATTAATGCTTCAGACGCTATACTGAGGGCAAAACTCTTTCATATTAAAATGTGTAACAACATTTCTTAGTAATGCTTTTTATGAAGTGGTTACTCTCCTATGGCCATCTGGGTTCCCTCAACCTTTTTTCTTGCCTTGGAGTCTTTACCTTTATTTTTGATGGTGCTAAAGATAAACTAAATGAAACATCTTATCACTCAAAGCCATGGTTTAGATTTGGAAGTGATAAAAAGCCATATTTGTATGCACTTGAATATATGATATACTATTGTGTTAACTGATATCAATGGCAGTAAACACTTCTGTTTCAGAAATAAATGAAATATGTGTACAGTATATAATATTTAATTGTACAGGATTGCATTTACTTTGTCGCATTTATAATGCATGATTGTGCACAGACATTATCGACCCTCCCCTTACTTTGTCTTCTAGTAAGTTTAACATTATATTGTTAAAAGCTTTTTTAGACCTTTAATAAGAAGAGGCAGACAGTTTTAAATTAAGGTGAAGACTGGCAGACCTAATACAAACAGTTGGAATCCCTTGTCCTCCTAATTTCATGAGTCATTTCTCATAACATTTGCTTATAATTTGCTGCACTGCATTTGTGTGTTAATTAAAATTGTGCACTGAACCAGTTTGTTTTGTCATTAATGTCAACAGAAATAAATCTGAATATCATAAAAATATATGTGTTTGAAGAGGAAAGACAATCAAAACTATATTTTGTTTGAGCATCCAGTTGTTCAACAATGAAAAGGTTATTTAAGATGATCTGTAGCCGCAGTTGATCGAGTTGAATGAGATCTTAATTTGCCAAACAACTGTTTTAATCCTCTAAAATCAATTGTATGCAGGTTCAGTGTCACACTGCAAAGCTTTAAAACTGCAAAAACAGTTTCAGCACAAGGCATGTCTTTTATTTATGCTGTATTCATACTTTAGTAAAATTGGACCTTTACCGTCCTATAGTTAAAGCCTAATTTGTTAAGTCTGACAACGCCTGCCATCAAGCATTATGGTCCAGGAAGTTTAACATAGGCTCATGCACTGTTGGCATCAGGTACTGCCACGTTTTCAAGGTTGTTGCATGTTTGTCACTGAACAAGTCTAAACAGTCTGCAGTAACCTTTGCAGCAGCTGCAGCTGTCTCAGAAAACATATCACACTAACAAACTGAAGGGGAAGCTAACATACATTTCCTGACCATTTAACATTATTCATATTATAAAATAATGAATAAAGCAACAATAAACTGCACACATCCCAAACGTCATTCAGAGCCAAGTGAAGTGGCAATTGAAATTCAGACAGGGAGGGAAGAGAGGAAAAAGAGAAAACCCACATTGTGAAATTATTTTTGAAGCCAGTAGTCACTAGTCACTCAGATTCAATAAATCCATTTCAAATATGACATGTGGACAATACCTACAACCAAGAATTTACAGCACTGGAACTGGATTCACGTAGAGAGTAGCTGCTGTCAAAATATTTTAAAATACCCAAATTATATGATTGCACTCAAAAATACGGACAAAGTATTCAATATTTGTTCATCATTATGGTTACTTTTGAATTCCCATTAGACCGGAGCATAAAAGTAGTGACAGTGAGTGAGAAAATTAATTGAAAATTGACTATACATGAGGATTGCAGCTTGTTTGGCTGACCTTCGAGAAAGGGCAAGCTCAAATCGCGGCAGCGGCAGCTAGTAGAGGCACTTCCTGAGGCAAGCTCAGCTGCCGCTGCAAGTTGCAGCAGCTGCCACGACTTTGTGGCAGCTGCCACTGTTTGCCACTGTTCGTGGCAGCTGACACAACATGTTACGACAGTTTCCATTGTTTGTTGGAGCTGCCACAACTTGTCGCGGCAGCTGGCACTGTTTGGGAGAGGTTCCGCGGCAGTTTAGCCTTTATTTTTCGTTATTTGACAATATGTGACAATACATTAAGCTCTTTGAAGGTATGACTGTTGGTAGTTGTAATTGGTTTATTGTCACATATTGTCAATTAACAAAAAATAAAGGCTAAACTGCCGCGGCACCTCTCCCAAACTGTGGCAGCTGCCACAGCAAGTAGTGGCAGCTCCAACAAACCGTGAAAACTGTCGCAACAAGTTGCGGCAGCTGCCACAAACAGTGGAAACTGTTGCAACAAGTTGTGGCACATATACTGTCACATATTGTCAAATAACAAAAAATAAAGGCTAAACTGCCGCGGCACCTCTCCCAAATAATGGCAGCTACCACAGCAAGTTGTGGCAGCTGCCACGAACAGTGGCAAACAGTGGCAGCTGCCGCGCCAAGTCGTGGCACAACTTGCCGCGGCAGCTGAGCTTGCCACAGGAAGTGCCTCTACTAGCTGCCGCTGCCACGATTTGAGCCAGCTCCTACTGTGACCTTCTGTGCAGTATTATAGATAAAAACTGACGGCTTATTGGCCTGTGATCAGAATCTCTGATCAGGGTTTGACCTCTCTGCGTCCAGAGTGTCCTGCAGCACACAATGTCAGAGGGATGAAGTGCATCATTCCAGGGCCTAAATTTGAAGTGACGTAACTAGCTGGTTGTGTTAATGGTGTACTTTGGGACAAAACTGAAATAATTCGTAAATTAATATATTGTGTTAGTGTGTTGGCTGTGTGCAGGCCTGGACATGTTTAACAAACCTTATACACCCGTAGGTCCCCCATTTGGACGCAGAGTACATCAAAACTTAGAGAGTTTTGTGTTAAAAGTAACTGGCAGAGAACCCACGAAGAACGAATATAATGATGTTATAGTTCTGTAGAAACCTCAGCGTCCTGGGAACAACATGAACTAGGTCACTTCTACATGAGACAAACACATCTCCCATCAGCCAAGCAAACAAATAACAAAATATCATAAATCATACTCGATATGACTGGGACAGACCGGAGAAAACAGCTGCTACACTCCGTTAGCAACGTGCTACCTACGAACATGCAGCATGAAAAAGCATGTCCGCCTGACGGAGATTACGGACATAGTTTCCATTTCTCTCCCCGGTAAACCATCGCAGAGATATTCAGCTTCGAACACAAAAAGTCACACAGCTTTCATCGAATATTGTACTTACTTTTGGTCGAATCTCAGCGAAAAAAATGGAATATCTCCGTACTTCCACTGCATGTATGTCTAGCTGCTGGTGCTCCGTGTGAATCCGTTCGATTCGTGTCTCTCCGACACTCCTCGGATTCTTGGGAGGGTTGGAAGCTCAGCAAATCAGATTTCAGAGATGGGACGTTTTTGAGCTTTATTGGCTAATAGTGCTGTCAATCATCTAGCTTTCAATTCCAGGCAATTCTATTGGCTCCTACGGTTCGAAGGATGTCTCAATGGTGAAAATCGGAGAAGGGGGGGCTGAGATACAGCCCTGAACAGAGAGAATGGCTGAGTCTGAAGCAGTATTTGACCTTAATCTAAACAACTAAAAAGGGCTTAGAAAGAGCTTAAAACACTCAAAAAAGGTCCAATCTTCTGTCTATTGATTCATTGAACATCATGAGTGATACATAGAAGTGATATAGAGTGTTTTTGAATTTAAAAAATACTTTTTTATTCAAATATTGGAATATTTGATCAGTTTTCTAATTTTATATGCTCTATATTTTATAAATGTTTCACTGTATCTATGTATAGCTGTGTATATAGAGCCTATATCAGTTGTTCTAAGAGCTCAGCATATTTAAAGTCTTGGATACCCATACTTTCCAAAAAACAATACCCTAAAAGTGCTGTTTTTCCAGATTGAGCTTTTGAGTTTTCCAAGTTGTGCTGTGTTCCATCCTTATCTTATGTGAACCTGTAACATGTATTCTGATAGTTCCATGATTTTTCTCATCTCAAAAATATATATATATATATATATATATATATATATATATATATATATATATATATATTTTTTTTAATACACTTAATTAGGTATTTCTTATCTTTATTTTAGCTGAGGCCTGCAAATAGGCCTCGGGTGTAAAAGGTTTTAACAAAGCTGGACACAGTTTTTAATTCACAGTTTTACCTTTGTAACTCCTCCGCGAATCGCCACCTTAACATGGTGGAGGAGTTTGAGTGGCTCAGTGATCCTGGGAGCTATGTTGTCCGGGGTAGTAGCCCCTGGTAGGGTCTCCCAAGGCAAACAGGTCTCAGGGGAGAGCCCTGACGAAGAGCGGTTCAAAATAACCCTGATGAATAGCAGCCCACAGTCTTCGGCCACCTCGCCCGGACCAGGGAAACCGGGGCACCCTCCCAGAGCCAGCCCCAGGAGGGGAGCTCCTTGGCGCGCGTCTGGTGCCCGGGCCTTCGCCCATGGGGCCCAGTTGGGCTCAGCCCCGAAGAAACAACATGGAGCAGCCACCCTATGGACCCACCACCCGCAGGGACAAGCATCGGGGTCGGGTGCAATGCAAACCGGGCGGCGGGCCCGGATATAGTGATATAGTGTTTCGAAATAAATGTGAGAACAAACTGCTCTTAACTCAACTCTTTATTCGCATAGCTGCCCATGTACGTTACTCTCACAATACAGACCCTTTCCCAGGTTGCCCTGCTTCACCCACATTCTCCTGGGTCCTAAGTCCCTACAAGTACGGCTTCCCACAACATCAATGTACCAACATACATTTATAATAAATACCACATCACTAGAAGATGTTTCAATGTCACATGCTTGTATTTTGCAGGCAATACAAGCTGCTGTCTTTCATCAGTCCGTCTGTACAGGAGCCCATTTTCCAGGCGTAGTTTGTTCCACTTGTGTAAGAGCTTTCTGGTGAGTTGATTTGCTGCTTTCCGTGTCTCATCGGTAGTGTAATGTTCAGAAATTTCTCATAGAGGAGAAGAAGGCCACTGAGGAGAAGAAGCAGCAGCCCCCCCCCCCCCCCCCCCCCCCCCCCTTTGCACTCTTTGTTCCATCAGCAAGCAGGGCAGGAGTCAGCAGGTCCAAGTCAAAATCAAAAGTATTTAATATTGTTAACAGAAGCCAAAACAATCACAAACCAAATTACACTATCGATAGTAAAATATTTCAAGAAATATGAAACCTCGTTCACACCACAGGACAGATTGATGTATCTGCCCCATGGTACGAAGGAAGTCTGATTCTCTCGGGGGACAAACAGCTCCTTTGTCCCCCCAAAGTTACATTCCTCAGCCTATCAATCAGCTCCACGATTGGCTGAAGTCCAATGAGCTCCTCCTTGGATCCTGACCCATTTTCCTGGGCAGACACCTCAGTGAACTACCCTCTTCCCCCGTAGGTTTACACCTTCTGACATTCCTCAAACCCCCCTCACAGACTCAATATACATTCAATGACCACACTCCTTGGTTTAACACTACCTAAGTAAACACACTGTGACACATAATATCCAGCACTAGGAATGCTTTAAAACTTAAAATTCCTCACATTAGGGACTGCCGATGAGCCTCACAACCTCTCCAATGGTGGGGTCTTCTCCCTGCGCATGAACAAGCTCATTGTGACTTATTGTTGGCAGGAGCGTACGCGGCTCTTGGCTTGTATTAAGAGAGGCAATATGCAAGGCAGCGATCCAGACAACATCCTTTCTCTGAGCTGCTTTGTTTCCCTCCCAGGTCGTGCACACAACATCTTGGGATAGCTCCTCAGTGCAGGCTGTGATGTATTTCTCAATATCCAGCGGGATACGAGACAATGTATCTGCATCTATGTTAACCTTCCCAGGTCGGTACTTCATATCAAATCGGAAATCACTGAGTTCTCATACCCAACAATGTCCAACAGCATTTAGCTTTGCTGTGCTCATGATGTAGGTGAGGGGGTTGTTGTCTGTATAGATCGTGAAATTCAGGGCATAGTACAGGTAATTCCTGAACTTCTCGCACACTGCCCATTTCAAGGCAAGAAATTCCAGCTTCCCACAGTGTAGATTGTAATTTTTCTCAGCAGGTGTCAAAGTTCTCGATCCATAACCAATGGCCCTCAACTTCCCTTCCTGCTGCTGGTAAAGGATGGCCCCAAGGCCCTGCTCTGATGCGTCAGTATGCAGTATGAGCGGTAAATTGAAGTCCGGGTATGCCAACACAGGTGGGATTGTGAACATGTCCACGAGTCGCTCAAGTGTTGCTTGATGTTCTTTCGGCCATTCCAAAGGGGCCCTAGAGGACAGTTGGGGTCCCATGGATTTCCCTCTGTGTGTTGGAGTCCCTGACATTCCATGTTTCACCTGCATCAACTCGTAAAGAGGCTTTGCAATCCGCGAGAAATCCTGAATATAGGATTGGTAGTAGCTTAGGAAGTCAAGGATCCTTCTGATATCACTCACTGTCTGTGGTATCTTGGTTTTGAGCAACAGCACCGCTTCCAGGTCTTTTGGGTAAATTTTCACTCCTTCCGCAGATACCAGTCGTCCCAGGTAACGGACCTCATGCTGGAAGAGTTCATATTTCTCGGGCCTTAGTTTTACTCCATGACGCTGGAGGGCCGTAGGACCTTGCGGACTCCCTCAACATGCTCTTCAAAAGACCTTGCATAACAGAGGACGTCATCGAGATATGGAATGCAGTACTCGTCCCTAAGGGAGCCAAGCATCTCCTCCATACTCCTCTGAAAGGCTGCAGGCGCATTAGTAAGGCCAAAGGGAATACGCACCCATTCGTAGAGGCCCCAGGGCGTGATAAAGGCCGTGAGATGTCTGGATCCATGGTCGATAAAACCCTGATGGTAGGCTTTTCCCTGGTCCAAGATGCTGAACCAGGAATAACCACCAAGGGTGTCAGTCAGGTCTTGGATCCTGGGTAGTGGATGTTGATCATGAACAGTCTTTTGGTTTAACAGACAATAATCTATGCAGAGGCGTAACCTTTTTTTCGAACGCACACCATTGGGGTAGAGTAAGGAGACTTGGATTTCACTATTCATCCCTTTGCCAGAAGGTCCTGGACATACTCCTTGACTTCCCTGAGTAGTGGCTTTGGTACAGAGGAGAATGCTCTCTGAACAGGAATATGATCTTTGAGATTTGAGAATACAGCCGATATCGTCCCCATCTTGTGCGAAAGCTACTGACTCCTCGTATAACATTTTCTTTACTGCCTCTTGCAGGTGACTGGTATCAACTGGTGGGTGCCACAATGATGGGCTTTCACCAGAAGATGGAGCAGTGGCACTGTTGATTGTCACATCCTGTTTCGAGTGGTCTTTTGAGTCCTGGTCAGGTGAGTAAGTTTCAACTACTTTAGCGTTGAATATTACCCAGAGCTGTCTTTTGTGGCAGGGTGATGTCATATTTTGTATTGTTCCCTACTGGCACAGCTAAATATGGTCGCTTCTGGTTTTGGACTTCAACCAAGCCTTCACCCACATCTAGCTGTTCTAATGGCACGCTGTCTTCATCTGGTTCAAACAAGACAAGGTGGTCAGATGGAGCCATGTTGGATGGAACTTTGCTCTTTATTCAGGCGACCTGACCAGTGGGAATGACAATGTCATGTTGGCCTACTCTCAGGCGTCCATGCTGTATGCTGGGCTTTGTGGTGGACATGCAGCTCACTATGGCCTCGGCTTTGTCGGTTGGGATTGAGATGGCCCCACTTAGCAGGGTAACCAGTGTTGGAATGATTTTCTCTGGTTGTCCCAGGATTAGTTCCTCCACTACGTTGAAACCAACCCACGGCCTCTCTAGGGGTAGACAACTCACTAAAAAGGGTACACTGATCAGCAGGTTGGGATTTTCATTCCCTAGCAAGTTTACTGTGGTTTCTGGTGTTCAATGGTTCCTGTGGTAACTTGGTGGAGATCCCCCTCTGTCCATTTCTCCCTTTTGCACCGGCTACCACTGGAGAAGTAGATGGTGAGTTGTTTGTCTTTGCGATGCTTCTTGTGTGAGTCTGGTTTCCACTGACACTATTTGGCTGGGACGTTTGAAACCCGGTCACTGGGCGCCCCCTGCAGCGACCGGCTGCAGTTTCCCTGGTGCTTGGGCTTTTTGAGACAACCTACGGCCCTGTGACCTTCTTCACCACAGTAGAAGCAATGGTTACAGTTAGACAGGCCCTGCTCCACACATCACTGACCAATCCTGGTTACAGGTACCAGGATTGGTACCAAATAGCCAGATGATAATTTTTGCGAACAGGACATATGAATTTCACAGGGCAACTTCAGCATCTGTTCACTTTGCCTTGCTCAGTAGAATGAGATTTATTTACCATACTCAAAAACAGAAGGTGCAAAACATATGGTAAAACACATTTTAACAGTCTTAGACAATATCACAATATTACACACGAAATGTTCACTGAGCCAAAAACAATACTTTCGACGGACGTGACGGTGTGGCGCCATTTTTGCTAACCCGGACAATCAAACTAGACACCCACACGAACACATCCATCTATATATTTACAGACATCCATCTCCTAGCTACCTAGACAGTATGTTCATCCAAACAGACTCATTCAGCTTGGATTAATTCCTCACCCACCTGCGAACAGGACACATGAATGACACAGGGCAACTTCAGCATCTGTTCACTTCGCCTTGCTCAGCAGAATGAGGAAACGGCATTGTGACGTTATGGTCGTAAAACTACTGTCGTAAAATCTTGCCCAAAGCAAAGCAAAAAGCACCACCCTGGCCCCAGCTGGCTACAGGGTGGAATGTACATTCTATACAAAGTGAAGGCATGTCATTCACGATTAAACGATTAAGTGTGCTCACTGTAAAAACATGTTGGCTGTACATTAAACAAAACACATTAACACACATGTGCAAACACATTGTGGGTGTCACAAAGACGATGACAATCAAAAATATCGTCCCCATATACTTTAATCTGCAAGGTCTACCTAGAGGACCTCGGGCCTCTCTCCTTACATAGAGACATAGGGGCTGAATCTGATTGGAAAAAAGCTCTCCTTAAAACAAGCTGCATTGGAAGCAGAGCAACAGAGGAAGACAGTAGCTGTGCAATGAGAAAATAAGCTAATGGGAAAAATAATTAGAATACATGTAGTGTATTTGTGAAAAATGATTAAATTATAAAATAGCTATAACTTGATTCTGTTTAGGCCAGCAGAGAAGGCTTAGCTGGCCCTGACGGCCCACCACTGGTGTCGTCCCACAAGCCCTAAAAACTGCAGTTATTAAACCACTTCTAAAGAAGGGTAATTTAGACTCCGCAACAATGAAAAATTATAGGCCAATATCAAACCTCCCATTTTTAAGTAATATAATTGAAAAAGCGGTTTTTCAACAGCTGAACAACTTCTTAGCCGTAAATAACAGTTTTGATGTCTTCCAGTCAGGCTTTTGACAGCACCACAGTACTGAAACTGCTCTTGTTGAGGTTTTCAATGATATCCACTTAAACACAGACAATGGCAGAATTTCAGTCTTAGTATTACTGGATCTCAGTGCTGCATTCAAAATGGTCGACCATGACATACTACTAGAAAGACAAAAAATTTGGGTGGGACTTTCTGGCACAACACTTAACTGGTTTGAATCCTACTTGAAGGTCAGAGAGTACTTTGTGCCTGTAGTTAATTACACATCAGAGCTGACTAAAATGACATGTGGTGTTCCCCAAGGTTCAATACTGGGGCCTCTTCTGTTCAACATCTACATGCTTCCACTAGCTCAGATTATGGAAAACAACAAAGTGTGTTATCATAATTATGCAGATGACACATACATCTACATAACTATATCACCAGGGGACTATAATCAGATTTCGGAATCGAAATCGGAATCGGAATCGAAAAGGATTTATGTCTCAACAGGATTTGGAAAAACTTGTCCATGCATTTATCTTCAGTAGACTCAACTACTGTAACAGTGTGTTTACAGGTCTCTGTAAAAAGTCAATCAGAAAGCTGCAGCTGATTCAGAACGCTGCAGCTCGAGTCCTCACTAAGACCAAGAAAGTGGATCACATCACTCCAGTTCTGAGGTCTTTGCACTGGCTTCCTGTCCAAGAAAGAATTGACTTTAAAATCCTGCTGTTGGTTTATGAAGCACTGAATGGTTTAGGGCCAAAATACATCTCTGATCTGCTGCTACCTTATGAACCATCCTGACCCCTTAGGTCGTCTGGGACTGGTCTACTTTCTGTTCCCAGAGTCAAAACTAAACATGGAGAAGGAGCGTTCAGTTTTTCTGCTCCAGATATCTGGAACAAAGTCCCAGAAAGCTGCAGGTCTGCTGAGACCCTCAGCTCCTTTAAATCTAGATTGAAGACTTTTCTGTTTGCTGCTGCCTTTAATTGAACCAGACTCAAGGATATTAATCAATTTTCTGCATTTCTGCATTTTACTACTGAATTTTATTTCTTACACTGATTTTTTGTGTTTTAATGACTGTTTTCAATGTTTCAATGAATGTTCTTAATTGTTTTTAAATATCCTTTTCTTTTGCCTTATGTTTTGATGCTTTTAATGGTTTTATGTGAAGCACTTAGAATTACCTTGTTGTTGAAATGTGCTATACAAATAAACTTGCCTTGCCTTGCCTTGCCTTATGCACCAAGCAGAAGTTCGGAGTATCCGGCCTTCTTGGAGTCGGTGGGAGGGGTCCTGGAAAGGACGCTGCCTGCCGACACCATAGTTCTCCTGGGGACTTCAACGCTCACGTGGGCAATGATGGAGAAATCTGGCGGGGGGTGATTGGGAGGAACGGCTTGCCCGATCTGAACCCGAGTAGTGTCTCGCTATTGGACTTCTGTGTTAGCCACGGTTTGTCCATAACAAACACCATGTTCGAACCAAAGGTGGCTCATAAGTGTACCTGGCACCAGAACACACTAGGCCGGAGATCTATGATCGATCAACAAAGCGTTACATCAACCTATGAATGTGTTCACATGTATGTTATCCATCAATGAAATATATGGCAGTACTTTGTTGTTACCTGCAATTATGGTTGTGCTCATGTCCGAGACGCATGAAGTAATTGTGAAGTGGTGTATGGCTCAAGTCTATTTCCTACACACATACGCAGCTGCTGAGTATTTAATTTTAGCTGTTATGGGTTATGACAGATATGCTGCCATCTGTTTCCCACTACATTACCACAGCATCATGTCTAATTCCAAGGTAGGCAAGCTTGTTGCATTAGCAGGTCTATGCCCACTCATTGTGTTTGCATGTTTTTACTCACTAACCTTGCAGCTGAGCTTCTGTGGAAAAGTCATGCCAAAATTATACTGTGTGAACATGGAGCTGGTCAAAAATTCATGTTCAAATGATAGCCAATTGTACATAAGTACAGTGGGACTTGTAATTCTTCCGTTGTTTGTTGTGCCTCAGGTAGCGATGATTGCTTTCTCTTATGTGAAAATTTCACGAGTGTGTAGAACTTTATCAAGAGAGTCCCAGAGAAATGCTCTTAAAACATGTATCCCACATTTGTTGTCTTTGCTAATCTACACCACCGGTTTCTTTTTTGAAATTATCCAAACTAGATTTGACATGACTCGTGTTTCTTTTGAGACACAAATTTTCCTGTCCCTGTACTTTGTCATCATTCCATCTATTACCAACCCGGTGCTGTATGGACTCGGTACTCAAATAGTAAGAGTTCATATACTGAATCTGTTTGTTAGATACAAGATCCTGCCAACAAACTTAGCAAAGGCGGTGATTGTAGCGTAAATACAGACTAACCTATTACACGTTGCAGTGAGATTTATAATTATTAATGCTTCAGACGCTATACTGAGGGCAAAACTCTTTCATATTAAAATGTGTAACAACATTTCTTAGTAATGCTTTTTATGAAGTGGTTACTCTCCTATGGCCATCTGGGTTCCCTCAACCTTTTTTCTTGCCTTGGAGTCTTTACCTTTATTTTTGATGGTGCTAAAGATAAACTAAATGAAACATCTTATCACTCAAAGCCGTGGTTTAGATTTGGAAGTGATAAAAAGCCATATTTGTAAGCACTTGAATATATGATATACTATTGTGTTAACTGATATCAATGGTAGTAAACACTTCTGTTTCAGAAATAAATTAAATATGTGTACAGTATATAATATATAGTATATAATAATTAATTGTACAGGATTGCATTTAATTTGTCGCATTTATAATGCATGATTGTGCACAGATATTATCGACCCTCCCCTTACTTTGTCTTCTAGTAAGTTTAACATTATATTGTCAAAAGCTTTTTTAGACCTTTAATAAGAAGAGGCAGACAGTTTTAAATTAAGGTGAAGACTGGCAGACCTAACACAAACAGTTGGAATCCCTTGTCCTCCTAATTTCATGAGTCATTTCTCATAACATTTGCTTATAATTTGTTGCACTGCATTTGTGTGTTTTCATTGACTGACAACACTGACTGAAAGAAGGACAAGGACAGGATAAAACCTGATGCATTGGCATCATTGTCTTTGTTACATGTAAATTAATCATTTTGAATTGAATTGTGCAACATTGCACTGTATATTTTGTATTACTCAGATGCTATATGATACATTTTTGTCAGCATGAAAAAGTTCTCTGACGTTACATCCATTCATCTATCAGATTACTATGGAATAGAGGACCTAAAGCCAGTGTACTTCTGCATGCTCCTATTTATATACTGAAAATATTGTGTTAATCGAAGTGGTGTATTTTGAAAGAAACCTGCATTAAACAATGTGTCTTTCGCTGTCTAACTTGGTTGTGAATGGTCTGTATGGAATCAGGTTACACTCTTGCTGTCAGACTCAAATGAGATATCTCTAGCGTTTTGTCAGACTCAGATCTATGCTACATATTCCCTAACTGAATTCACAATTCTTGGAGTTGAGAGTTATGACAGGTATGTGGCTATTTGTTATCTGCTGCGTTATCTTAAAATCATGTCACAAAGAGTTGTTTTTACATGGATTTACCCATGCTTGCATTTTTCATTGTTTATATTTTCACTCTGCGGCTGCGGTTTTATGAGAGAACCATGGTGTACTGTTTCAATTACGTATTGGTAAAACTTGCCTGTACAGACACAACTATTGTTAACATAGTTGGCCTACTATCTGCAGCTCTATATGTAATTTCACAGCTTATCATGATCTTTTATTCATATGCACACATCCTGAGGATATGTGTATTGTCATTCAGAGAATCCAAGTTCAAAGCCATCGGGTGCCTTTTTGAAATAGCACAAAGTCGATTCAAAATTAGTCACCTGTCTTACCAAAGCAAGTTGTTTTTATCTCTGTACTTTTTGATATTCCCACCCATTCTTAATCCGACAATCTACGGTTTGAGTATTTAACTCATAAGGGCACAGCTGTTTAGGCTTTTCAGCAGAAAGAGCAGGCACGTTACAAATGAGGTAGCCGAGAGGGCTGTAGGGTGCATTTAAAGTGTGTTCTGTGTGGTGCTGTGAGGACTGATGCCTCTGGAAACAAATGACATAAAGTATCTTCTGTCTCTCCATGTTGCTTCATCACATTTGCTAGGTTTAGATCATAAACAAAATGTATGCAGTGGAGTGTTTTTTTTTTAGTTTTATATATATATATATATATATATAACCCAACAGTGAATATAGTCTTTTTGTTATAACTGAAAGTTTGTAAATGTAATTTGATAGCGCATGCTGATTCTAGTGTTCTATTTGTATAATTTTCTACAATTAATAAAGCCCAAATATTCCAGTCACTGCTTGTGATATCCTATCATTCTATTCATTTGCTTCCTCCTTTTATTAAAAATATTTATAGGCATGATGTGTAAATAAGTGGTTGAAGGATTTTTTATATGAACCACACATTTGAATTGTGCATTGCGCGTGAAACATGAAAACATTTACTTGAAAGAAAAGAGATTAATTTACTTGTCGACATGACTGATGTAATAGGTTGATTTCAATAAAATTATAATCTTCCTCCACACAAACATGAAAAACAAATATGTATGTGCCCAATACTGTGTGCAGATGAATACAATAACAATATAATATCATAATATTACTGAATATTATTTGTGGGTTTTACAGGTTTTGTGCAAACTATTGTTTGTCAACAAAGGCATGTGTAAAAACATAAAAACATAAAAGTTACTGTAGCTTACACCTCTTCCTCTCACACTGAATCTTCCCACACACATAGTCCTGGTAACCAGAACCACTGTTTAACATCCAGAAATTCAGTTAACCTTTCTAACATCTAAATGCACAAATTAAAAGGCAACGTTTTGCTGCATGTGCTGTTTCAGCCTTGAAGACAGCTGTAAATCATACAGACCATGACAAGGTAAACATGTGTCTTCTATTTGTGTTAAGCATATGTGTGAGCCTTGCATGATTCAGTTGTACAGTTATTATTATATTACAGCACTGCAGCAAGTTCTCACTGTTATTAAGTCACCGCTCTGAATCTTAAACCAGTTGAAGTGGAACAATTTATTCCTGTTTCACTCCAACAGGTTTACTTTTTGTAAATATGATATTCCATAATGGCTATTTGTGTACATACTTGCACTGTTTCCTGTGTTGATCCTCTTCTGTGTTATTCTTTGTGAATCATCATCATATCCTACAGAATAGGAGAGCTTGGGGCTTCATATACACTGATTGCATGTTTATTGTATTTGCACACTGTTATCATCCTTTGTTTAAAAATAGTAATCTAAAATGTGATTGTGAGACAAAACATTTAACAACGGGTCTTACCTCAGTGTGCCCATGCCATACTTTATTTAATAAAAAAGTAACGTAGCTACAATGTGGCACACTTGTGCAATGTCAGTCAATTTCCAATGGCATGGTAATGTGTTTTAGTTATACAAAGCATGCTTGTACATTAAACACTTAATAAATACAGTTATTCCTCTTAACACTTAAAAAAATCATCTTCTTGCAATTTTAAGGGGCAAATTGTAAAATAAGTGTTAAAAACACAACGCGGTGGAGGAAGGGGTCGACACCACTACTCTCCAGACCAAACGCACTTGGAAATACAAAACTGTTTTACAAACAATTAGGTAGACGGCATGCATACAAAAATAGACAACTATTCTGATCTTTCCTTTGTAATTTACAATACTGGTTCATTATTGCCAAGCATTTATTTGTGCTCCTGTTTTGAGGAATAGCTTGCTTTCTACATCTTCTCTCATCTCTCTTGGAAAAGTACAATGTACATTCACAATCACTGAGGCACAGCACTTGATTTACAATTTGTATAAGTACCCCAAAACATTGTGTAGTCACTGTTGTTGCAGTCCTGTAATATTAAATATGTATATATGCTTAACACCCTGTACACTCATAGAATAAACACACCCTTAAATCATACACACATGCATAACAAAATGTTGTGTACATCCAAAATAGCTTTGCTTTTAGTTTTAATTCCTCCGTCAGACATTACAGAGCGGGTATACACAACTCCAGCATAAAGTTCAAAACGAATCAACAGAAGCGGAGGGAGGCGGCCATGCATGTGAGCGATGGATTACAAAGCTTTCCGACACGTCTTTGACACGGACACAAAGTGCTTATTTGCCAGTCATAAACCCTGTTATTTTATCATTGTAAGAGCCCTCATCTTTGAAATTGGAGAGGGACAACAAGTCTTTGTGCTCCTGCACAGTGAGCGAAGTTGAAGGAGCTGTAAAAGGAAAGGAGATGCAGATCCGAGCAGGTAAAGGGAGTTTTTTTGGTGCCTTTTAGCTCCAGCTAAGGGATGCCAGCAGTGTGAGGCACAGGCAGAGGCGATTGGTTTGAGGTTTAATTAGCACACTGATCCTCACAGTTTACCCTAAAAAATCCAATGACCGGTTTGTGTCTTGAAGAGGGACATTCTGTAATAAAGTGAAGGTATCAATTAGAAATTAGCCAATAAATCACACATGTATGGAGAGACATAAATACTAAAAAAATGTTACCTTAAGGGAGCTGTTGAGGATCCGAAGGCGATGAAGCTTGTCATTGAGCAGCGGGTCATTTACTCGGCGAACAAATGAGCGCTTGTACTCCAGGCGGTTGGCTGATCTGTGGTCAGCCGATGTGGACAGACTGCTCTGCTCCAGAGCCCTGTACAAGTCTCCCAGAGAGTCGGACTGCATCCTGCAGTCCCGTCCATGGCCTGGTAAGAAGGACGAGCAATCATCAACAAAGATTTTACTTTGAACTGAAATCAAGGATGAGATTTCAATTTTGTTTTATTTTTTCACAGCAAATTACAAGTTAACAACCTGCATGCAGAGAATTCTTCTGAATTATCTCCTTTCTTTAAACCAAACAAACACACTTCAGAGGTATAACCTTTAACAAAATAAACTTAGCAGTGAATGTGGCACCGCTCCACAATGTGAAGATTAGCCAAAGTACAGTCAGAAAGACTCTTTACGCTCTCATTCATTCACAAATCTCTCAGTCTCTCCCTCTCTTTGGCTTCTACTCTATCAGCTGATTATGGGCGTTCACTCTGAAGTTAACCACCCAGATTCTGCCACAATCTCCCTAAGCCAATTACATCGTTGCTGTCAAATTTTAAAAGTATGAAGCGATGCGACCCTCCTCCACCCCATTCACCTCGAGTCGCCATCATATCCAGGGCCGATCCTGCTCCTTATCTCATCATCAGATCTTCATCAACTTCCTTTACCACCACAAACACCAATATTCCCGGGTAGGAATATTTCTGATCTAACCACAGCATCACTACCCTCTTTAATATACTACGTCACAATGGAGTCTAATCACCAAAGACTGGGCTGCAACTAATGGCAATTTGGATGAATCTGCCAATAATTTTCTTGATGAAGGGAAAGTTGTGTAAAATACCGTCACAATTACCAAGAACCAAAGTGACAACTTTAATTTGAATATTTTGTCCGACCACCGGTCAAATACATCCAGTCTAGCGTATTTTGTTTTTGTTTTCTGTAATTCAGGTTATCCTTTAGTTTACTCGGTGAAAATAAGTGATCTCTACATATTGAGACATCAAATCAATCAGAATTTATTGAAAATAAGATGAATTAAAATAAACAAAACAGTTTTAAACAACAACTTTTTTTATGCAAGCACTATATGAAAGTAATCCTCTCCTGTTTAATCAGATAATATATACTCAATATATATATATATATATATACATACAAAGACATACATACACCATACATACATACATACATACATACATACATACATATATATATATATATATATATATATATATATATATATATATATATATATATATATATATATATATGTCTTCCTCACAGGCTCACAGGAAGTACTTTTCAGCTCTTCATTATGAGATTTTTAGGGAGAAGTGTACAGCTTGTACATCATTCTAATAAACTACAAGGGCCCCTGTTGTCTCCTGTTTACATACACTGCCCTCTGCTGGCATGATACTAACACTACACTAGTGCCCTGGATGAGGTAGTCATCCCTCTATTTTGTGTTTGCGAAGAAGGGTGGTGCGTTCTGAAGCTTTGGGGCTGTGCTTTGAAATGTATCATGCTTTATTTGCCGCCTGTTTTGTGTTTCTTTCTTGTCTTTACAGGCAGTGGTGGAGAGAGCGAACGGTAGAGCAATAGATAAATGAGGACAAGAAGAAAGGACCCTTAGGCGCGTTGCTTTATCCTGTTCAGAATTCAACATTAACATGGGCTGAAAGGATTCTTCCTCGCTTCAACATTTAAACATTGCCGAGAGGCACAATGACATCTCGATTGAGCGAGAGAGAGAGAGAGAGAGAGAGAGAGAGAGAGAGAGAGAGAGAGAGAGAGAGAGAAAGAGTGAGTGTGTGAGAGAGGAGTGAACTGCCAAGATAAATCACTATCAAATAAGACGCTAGAATTCATCTCACTTAGACAACTGCCCTGGAGGTCTTTGAGGGACGGCAAATGGGTTGGGTTCAAAATCAATCCAATAAAGCAATAATAGCGAGTATTCAACCTCTGACATTTGCTGGCTCTGACTGCCTCTTAGCAGCTTCAATAAAATAACTGACGACAAATAAGAACGCTTGCTCAACACTGTGCAGAAGAAAAGACTGATCTGCATGTAACAGTGAGCAGGAGAGGTCCCCACATTTCAGGGTGATCTCAGTTATATTGTTAAGTGTGCGACACCTTGATGTCCTCTAATGGCCTAGTGCAGTGGTTCCCACCCTTATCTGTGAGACTTATCCCCACAGCCCTGTCAGATTAGCTCTGGTACCCCTTCATTGACACCCAACATCCTGTACCAAATGTACTGATTTTAGCTTATTTTAAACAGGCTGTTGTCTAACACTGTAAT
This sequence comes from Cebidichthys violaceus, assembly GCF_023349555.1. Classification (NCBI taxonomy): domain Eukaryota; kingdom Metazoa; phylum Chordata; class Actinopteri; order Perciformes; family Stichaeidae; genus Cebidichthys; species Cebidichthys violaceus. Next base: position 10,638,378 of record NW_027176373.1, read on the forward strand.
CCTATTTGTGTGGTAATTTCCTCCTAAAGAAAAATAAGTGAATAAATGTTTATGCCAAATCATAATTTCAAATTTTTCTAATTAGCTGAGCTACTTCACATTCTTTCCAGGTTTCCCGTGGCAACTGCAGGAGTAAACCTTGAGTTACACGTAAGCACAAACAAATGGTCATCATTAAATGAGTGATGTAGGGTTGAGACTAATCATTATTTTTCTGTTATTTGTCTGTTGGTTATTTTTGGCAATTAATCAATGTATCCTGTTGTCAGAAATTGGTGAAATTTCCATCAAAGTTTCACAAAATGTCTGTTTTTTGGGGGGGGATAAATGATTTAAATGTATAATTATCAAAATGTTTCAATGGATCAACTAACTGTTTCAGTTCTAGTTTAATGTAATATAATCTATTCTTAAACCTTGTTATAATCTTAAAGGTCTATGCTTGAGGTTCATGTGAAAAGATGTAAAACAGAGATGCTATGTGTCTGACCACTGCCTCTGGCACGGTCCAGCTGGTAGTGATGGGGCTCTCTCTGATCCGATGCAGCTGCGGTGGCGGCCAAGATAGCATGGAGCCCGCTGTCCCTGGGTAGTGTGAAGCTGCGGGGTTTCCCTCCTGCATCTGAATCGATGCTGGACCTGAGGGGCAGAGGCAGGGCTCTGTACTGTTCTTGCAGCAGGCTGCGCTGTGCGGGTAGGGTGGACTGCCTGCGGTACTCCATCGCCAGTTGGTCTCTGTCCTCAGATAGCAGGGTCTCCTCCACCGGAAACGTCTGGAGGTAGTGCATCCTTGCGTTGTTTTCCATCTGGTCCTGCCACGAGTTTTGGTGGCTGCTCGTCTTCTGGCCGGAGGAGACGCCGTTGTTGCTGCTGCTACCGTCCTGAGGCTTAGAGTGAAAGTCGTCATGAGAGGAGCGGGACTGGAACGTGTCAGAGGAGGAGAGGTGGCCACGTTTTGGTTCCAGGTAGGGACTCACCTAAACAAAAACAGACAGTTAGCAAGTAAAAAAGAGAGGTTTGCAACATCTAAACTACGGGCTGCCAGACTCACTGAGGATGCTCTGGGGTAGGTGTCATAAGGTGGTGGCGGACTGTCCTGTTTGGGCATCGAGGGCATCTCCATGTCCTCATGATCACTCTCACTCCAGTAATCTGTCATGAACAAAGATTGTGTCATGTTTTTTTGTTGTTTTTTAACATCTCTATTGCAGAATCAAAATCAAGCTCTTTAAATGCAGAGCAATGCAAATAAACTTTTGTCAAAACGAAGCGGTTACACTCACACCTGTATCAGAATCTTCACACCTGGACTTCAGTAGATAGTAGTTTAGAGAGACTGAGCATCGCCATGGCTTATGAGACTTTAGTACATGTTTGTAGTCGATACAAATAATACATACGTACAATTTATGATAGCTTTATAAACTGCTGCGTAAGTTCATGTTCCATGAATCAGTGTTCAGTGTTCAGTGTAGCTGCAGTGTAGGTGTTTAGGTCTAACTGTTGAGGCTGAATATGGAGACGGATGAATCAAGAGCACTTCCTGTTAAGTTCTCTGGAGGTGTTGAGAGTCTAATTTAGCAACTTGTCTGGGAAGGAAGAAGCCCCTTCTTCATAAAACCAACGACAAACCTGATCTTAACCGCCCACCGTGGCAACGTTTTTACGTAGGCTCCTCTAAATAGCACAAAGGTTGGTTACATAATTTCGGGTCCATTCATGACAAACCAAATAACAGCAGAATATGAAAATAACACGAACACCTTCAACCTCTAAAATTAGCATTTATATTCAGCACAAAGTAGAGATGCTTGAATCGGATACCAAGTTGAAGGGAAACTGGGGAGAAGCGTTAAAAAACCTCTGGCAATAATGTAAAAATACAACTAATTTATTGAATTCTCATATTTGCAGATGTATAAGATGGGGCTGAAGGAGCAGATACACTGTGATGGAAAATGACTGCTGTCATTACTTATTAAATATGATTCCTCAATCTCAGTGTTTTTAATAAGTGTTGACCAGCAATATCTAACAGCCGGAGATTCACAGTGAACAGTCTGTGACTAATCTCACCTTGGTCCTGGCGAATTTTCTCTTGCTCTGAGTAGCCTGCCACTGCCATACTGAGACGACTCAGCCACCTGTGGGGGAAAATAACGGTCGTATGTGTCTCCCTGTTTGACCAATCACCCTTATAAAACTGCTCTGTTCAAGGAGAGTGGGCAGCCCTGTAGGGGGATTCAATTTCCAGCCAGCAGGGGTATAAATGTGGTTGCAGATGTGGGATCGGGGGAGTTTACAGCACGACTATCACAGCCTCATTAACTCACCGCGACATGTCGTCTACATTTTCCGCTGCAAAGTAGAAGGTCTTTATCTTCGGATGGCAAGCCTTGAAAGCACTGAAAGGGAACCAAGGGTATTTTTAATCATATGTAAGCACAAGAATGGGGACGCATAGCGCAAATTAACATATGAATACAAAAGACCGCCGAGGTAAACAGGCACCCGGTCACACACACACACACACACACACACACACACACACACACACACACACACACACACACACACACACACACACACACACAGTAATTCAGACTGACACAAAAACAGCAAGACTTTGCATCATTAGATAAACTGCTCTGCTTATTTTTGTGAGCTGTTGGTAAGTCTGAGGCAGTTTAAATTAGCGTGCATGCACGTGCATGCAAAACAATCCAGAACTGAGTTGCATGATTAAGATATATATACAAAACCATGATCATGAAACACAATGCCTTTATAATGATTTTTAAAACCTCTGAATTTGATTTTAACCCATTAATGAACATCAAATGCATTAAATGTGCTAACAGTTATTTTTACTGTTATACTGGAGTATACTGTATAAATAAGCACATTCATTACCTGAACCGTCTATGTGGGATTTTGCAAAAAAATATTTTGGGTAATAATAACAAATAATTGTATCTTTAAATTTTTTTTATTTGATTTGAATTCCTTAAACCAGATCAGATTTAGCTACTGAAGATCTAAATATTTAATTTAAAATCTTCAATATCTTAAAGCTTAAAGGTTCTCATTAATGTGTATTTATTATCTCAAATAATGCTATGGAGCTGTTTTCCTATGAGTGGGTTTCCGTTTATTTGGTCTTGTGCACACTGCATTCAAAATACCTTAAAAATCTGTTTTGTAAATGTTTTCTGGGGAAAGAAATGTCTTCATCACATTTGTTAGAGCTCAAGGATACACACAATGTGTTTTTGTGAGTAACACTGAACGAAAGCTACATTTTTGTTTGTTAAGAAGTTGACTCAATAGGGCACATTTATATCTCTAGCCTTCCTTTCTCATGTAGCAAAGGTATTTAGGTCAAGTTACCTTTCTTTGCTTTAGCTGGAGAACATAAAAAAAAAATCTGTGTCTCACGCTTTCATCTACGTTATAACTTCTCTACATTACTAAACCTACTCCATCAACATTCAAATTAAACAAATTATCAGCCCTCCCTGTAGATACTAACCTCAGTTCCAAAAAGCATGACATTGTTGTCTTAGAATTATTACTGATAAAATGTGATCTACACACTTCTAGTTTTACACTTTTAGTCTATCGTTTTACAGATATATTTCATAATATTACTGTACTACGTACTGGTAATTTCAGTCTTCTGCATGCACTATTATAAGCACCGCTACCGCTTAATCAATTTCAGCTTTTTATTCATGATCTCAGATTTAAATTAATATCCAATACAACAATTATGATAAAGCCATAAATGTGTGCACACTAAAATGTTACTGGTGCAATGTGCAAGTGCATAGTGTTTGTGAGTCAGGCATCCTCTATAAATTGTCCGTTTTGCATGGTCAATTTGCTAAATTATTCAATATATATGCCAATGTTTTTCCTGCCAAAAACCAATTTGCACAAGATACCTCTGCACCGACAATACATTTGTAGCATTGTATCTTAATATGCAACATGAAGTCTCTGCTGTTAGCTTTGTGAGTTGTATTCAACAAATTTGTATCTAGTTTTATCCAATTTTGAGGCAAAATGGAAAAGCAATGCAAATCTATGAAGCTTGATCTTTGGTCAATACTCACTACTTCCGTCTGCATTCAGTGGCACGATCAATCTTGAACTCCGGGAGACTGACAAAGCCCTCTGCCTTCTCATCCTGTGAGGAGCAAACACAGAGTTAATTCAAAGTGCCACATCACAAATAAGGGCTGAATGCTGTGAATTTGTCTTTTGTGAAATTCATCATATTCACCTCCTCGTTCATGTACCAGTACAAGCATGTGTCTTTCAGGATAAACCAGTACTTCTTCCACTTCTGTGAGAAATAGGTTTTAGCGTCTTTCTTTTTCCACAGCCAGCCCTCACAGTCGCCCTGACCCAAGTCTCTGCAGGAAATCCGCCGCTTGCTGATTGAAGACATAGGACTTCCAGCTGCAGGTGCCAGCAGGGGAGCAGAACAGACAAGGGGGTCAGAAAACACTCCCGGAAAAGCACCTGCTCATGTTTGGGTTTGAGTGCATGTGAGCACTCAAGTAACACTCCTTAAACAAATGCTCACCTTTACTCTTCTTCTTTGACCTCGACATCAGCGAGGATCGCTCAAACACCTGCAAAGTAAACAGGAACGATGACATGCTGATCCCACGGTTGCTAAAAGCTCCCGCTTCCACACTAGCTTACAACAACAACAAAAATGAATTTTTACAGACATAAGGGACTGACATGGTAGAGGGAGGCAGAGTCAGAGCTGGATGTGGACAGGGAGACTTCCATCTGGAGGGCGGGGACGAGCGTGTAATGGGTGGGGCTGGCTCCGCGATCAGTCTTCCTCCTGTTCTGACTCAGGCTGCGTCCCAGCAGGAAGTCCTCCCCTGGGTTTTTATCTTCACTTGCAAAACGCAGCAGGGAATTCTCTGCAAGGACACAACAGAGGCAAACTCAGTGCTACACACAATTTATGCCATTTTACTTACATTCATTTACATACTAAATGCCTGTACAGTTCCACTGAATGTGTCTAAATTACAAGACGCTGCATCATTTCAGTAAGCTCGTTTGTCAGTTAACCTAGTCAAGTAATTTTACATTGACTATGAACTTTTATGTTGGTTTTTTTTATGTAATCTGCTCAAAGACCAGTCAGTTTGCCTGTCATCTAGATCTCTCTCTTTGAGATCAGTGAATGCTGACGTTTCAAAAGACTTCCTAAAGAGGAAGGCTGTTGTCAGGCAGGAAGGCCTCAAAACTTCCAAATACTGTCTGTTGTAGATAAATATAGCATCATCAGTTCTTTTGAAAAGCCCAAAGGAGCAACATACTGAATCAACAACGTCCCTCGAGGAAACAAACACATCGCTCAAGTCTTTCTTTGGGACTGAAATAAAGCAATCCAGTCTCCTCCCACTCCATTTACCACCAAGCTCGACAGTCACCAACAAAATGTGAAAATCTCAGGATATATTTCCACAGTTGCCAAAGCAACGGTGTACTTTTTATATCCAAACAGAGAGAAACGGCAAGGCTGAGAGCGAGAAAGAGGGGGATGACGGGAAAAAAAGAGCAGTGACAGTTTGTGAACACATGGAGGAGATCGAGGCACGAACTGATTTCCAGCATGTTATCGGTTTTGACGGGCAAGCTGATCCTTCTACTTTTTGGCTCGGAGATCTGAGAGGGTGAGGATATTATGAGATATCCACCCACTCACCTCAGCTCCCTCTGTCCCTCTCTGTCTCCCTCCTTACTCTGCCCCCCCGCCCCTTTCTTTTTCTCTCTCCCACTGCCTCCCACTCACCTCTCCTGCTCTCTCTCTTCAGCTTGGCCAGGTCTTCGTTGTCTCCCACCCAGTTGTACTCCACCGGCATTGAGATGGGCCTAAGCCTGCCTGGAGCAAGGAGGCGCGGGGAACGTCAATATTACACAGCAGCCCACACAAACATCAAACAGCTGTAGACGCCTCAAAAACATCTCGAAAGCATACAGACGTCACATTCGCAGGGCTTTGAGCTCTTGGCTCTCACGATTACAGCAGAGTCTTCAGATGAGACCAGGGTCTTACCATAGGTAGGAGTGCTCCCCCTGCGGACTGATGACACCTCTTGGTTCTGGTCATACTCGTAACAGTACAGTATCGCATCTTCCTCCACCAGAGGAAATTGCCGCCGACACTCCTGGTCCAGGTAGGAGTTTGGTGACTCAGATCCCTCGGCGATTTGGACGTCCGATTGAGGATCGTCACCCGACAGGTTGCTCTTGTCATCTCTGTGGTGACAGAAAGCAGGAAGTCATTTTAATGTCAGTGAAGATCTTGACTAATATTAGAGAAAAGAAATAGCAATGTCAACAAACAGAATATAGGGTGAAAAGCATGTAAACCAATAAAGTGTTAGTCTATCCCGCAATACTTTCTCACTTCTCCGGCCTGTTTTACAAGATCACACATATATATACGTGTATATATATATATATATATATATATATATATATATATATATATATATATATAATATTATATTATATTATATATATATATATATATATAATATAATATAATATTATATATATATATATATATATATATAATATTATATTATATTATATATATATATATATATATATAATTTACAGTCAGTGAATAAATTACATTACAATAAGACTAAAAAGGAGTCTACCGCCACGCTACCAGGTGGTGCTTTGAGATAAATACCAACATCAGCATGCTCACAGTGACAGGTACCCCGTGGGGTTCTTCTTAGTTAGTTTGTTATGTTTACATTCAATGTGTGAACTGTGTATTCATGAGACATGACAACATGTTGAATGCATTTCCCTCCTCAAAAACACTCTGTCAATCTTTTTTTCTTTTTTTTACGGTATCTGTCTTTGTCTTCAATGCATTTGTGAGTGCAATGCTACACTGCATTGCACTCACAAATTCAGGTGCCTGTGCGTCCTTGCGCCTGACACAATTAAAACAGGGTCCCACTTTTAATAACATTGCTCCACAGCTCCACTAGTGGTGAAAAACTCCAAAGGGTCCCTTAATTTGGTAAAACACGCGCTACGGGTGAACTGTGTGTTTTATGTGTAAGGGTGAGTTCACCTGGGGGTGTAGGGCTCTTCAGGAGGAGGGGGGATGTAGAGGTCCTGCAGAGCACAGCTGCTCCTCCTGGATGGTGTACTTAAAGTGCTGGTGGGCGTGGCGACACTGCTGCTGGGGCTCTGAGGGAAGATTGGCTGTGTGTGAGTGAACATGTGTGTGTTTGTGTGTGTGTGAGCATGTGCAAAAGAGTGAGAGAGACAGGCAGACAGGGAGAGACAGGAACAGTTACAGGGATTGACACATAGACAATTTGGAGTTCACAGCAGTCCAGTCAGTTAGTCAGTCAGTCAGGGACCATTTGTTCGGTTCAGGCTGTGGTGCTGAGCATCTCAACCGTGAAATTAGCAGCCTACTGTACGTTTCTGATGCTCCAGTTCTAACTAGTGCACACAAGACGATGGGTTGGTGTGCAGTGTATTTGTCCCTCTCATTCAGGTCAAGGAAAACCTGGTCCTAGCCTATGTTCTGTTGAACAGTACATGGCGATAGATTGCTCCTTGTATATTCATGATGCCTTCATAACAAAATATGTAACTATTATCCTTTAAATCGCCCTCTTGTCATTAACTCAACTTGAATAGTCAGAGAGAAGTAATCCAATCACAAGATGCCTTTTGCAGTGATAAAACATGGACATCCAAAAATAATATATTAACAAGCTTATTAAATGAGTGAAATGCTTGTTAAATGACTAACTTGTCACTGCTTAAACTATGCTAATATGTTGCGTAACTCACAGCTGACAAATATCAGAGATGTGCTCCATCATAAGACCATTACGTGTGTCAGTGCTACTGCAGGGCTTCCACAGCACAGCGCTCTTTTCAGTAACTTAACAGACTACCTTGACATTGTTCATTTTAGTCGCAACTCAGAGCAGAAAACATTCTAGGTTCTTTTTTTCCCCCACCTTTCTGTCCTTAAAAATGCCAGCAGAAGAGCAAATTCGATTTAGGTGGAGAAGAAGAAGAATGAGGATGTGATGTGAAGGGGGAGGAGGCTGAGCAGGACTGTGCTTCAGGGCCTCAGGGGAAACAAAACATTTTCTCTGGCCTAGGACTCAAAGAAAAGGCTGAGCTACATTAATACACATCCCTCTCATTTCCACCCATTCTGGCTCAGGCACAGCGTCATAAAAATGGGGTTGGTTTGGCCGAAGTAGGACAACAGATGCCACTGAGGTCTGAAATGTCAACTTGTGAATGAATGATGCTGGAACCTCCAACCAATTAGTAGCAAGTTGTGGTAGATAAGGGGAGGACGCAAGAAAAGCAATACCTGTGCAATAAATTGCAAACCCCATAGCAGCAACATCTCTCTGAAAAAGATACGTTTTTACAAAGTTAATGTCTTTTTCAGGAATGTTGTATTAGATTGCACCCTATTGTAAAAGCACTAATTTAATTTAACCCCATCCGCACTCCTTCATTTGAGTTTATGCGTGTCTAGTGTCTAGAGTCTGTACAGTCGTATTCTTAACAGACACACAGAGATATACACATAAAAATACATATCTACACACAAACATATCTGCAGAGGATGAAATAAGTCATCATACTTGCAGAGCCAACGGCTTCCATCTCATGTTCTTGAGCAGTGCCGGGGTTGATGTGAGCGTGCTCTGTGGGCGTTTCTTCAGCGTCAGGGTGACACCTGCAGGGTCCCCACGCAGCAAGTTCACCAAGTTCTTCAGCTGCCAGCCCACCTTGCAAACAACAAAAACATGATGAGGGTTTCCCCAACACACAGGCATCCCCATGACTCAAGACTACAGAAATAATGAGCTGATATTTCAACACGAACATCTAGTTAGTGACTAGAACAGGGATTCATTGAACATCCAGTCAGTCCAGTTGCTCTTCTTTATACTTGGGAGATTCTTTCTTGCGTGATTTGGAAACACCTAACCCACTTCTGTGCTGTTGTGGTCGTTATTTTAATCATACACGTGCATCCTGATGGTTGGTAACTGAGGCACAGCCTCTGAGACTGTTGATGAAGATGTCAAATGCAAAGTAGGATGCCAAAGGGCATCTTGTACACCTCCCGTGATATCAATCCGCGGGCGCTGTCATGATGCGGTAAGCCCCGATGTTATGAACAGCTGCAAGCCTTGTAAATAGTCTTTAACCAAGTTTTAATGACATTTGGCACAAGAAACATCCCGCCCAGAGAAGCACAGTCTGCAGCTGAACCAAATATGCCAGGTCCAGTTTGAGGAGGAGATATCCTCTCTTGCTTGGCTGATTGCAGTGACTTTCTGTACATCTTGTGTTTTCCAAGCAGCCTGAGAAACCCGACACTTTTCAGGCACTGACCTAGCAATCACTTTGTTCCTTTCCAAGTAATTTCTCACCTTGACAGCCACTACACAGAAATTCTTCACACAGAAAGTGCATTAAAGAGACAGACAGGCTGAAACAGACACATGTATACTCCAAAGCCTGTTTTATTCTATGATAAGAAGATTGTTTTACTGTGTCGGGCCAAAAAAACCTGTGTATATTTAAAGAAGTAAACCCCATGTTTTTTTTAGCTTTTTTTCTATTATCTACTGCTTTGCCTCGATATAGAAATGTTGTGCTTTAAGGTGTTTCTCATAAACTGTCACACCATTGGTTCCTTCTTCTTGTCTCATATCCTTTAGGGGACTCTTGGAACACTCTCCTGTGTTAAAATTTACTGTCCATTTTTATATGTCTGAAGCCTTCCCCATTTATTGACCTGCACCAGAAATTCAATCTATTCTTGCTGCCTCGAGTTATTTATGTCTGACATGCTGTCATAATTTTTTTACAGCCTTCCAATCTTGTGCTCAATAGCACCAAATAAATTGCCATTTCTTTAGCTTATCCTCGATGTGTTACACTGTCAACGTTTCAAATTCAAAGATTTTTCCCTCATTACTTTCTTTTGTTTGGTGTAACTCCTTTGCTTTCGCAGCCTTGGTAACGTCTGCATCTCATGGAAAAGGATACTAAAATCCAGTGAACTTTGTTCTTGTCTGTCTGCTGAACTTCTCCCAGCTGCTTTAATTATAGATCCCTGAACTGTTTCAAGCATCTCTTCTCTTTATATGGTGTTTTTCTTATTTAAAACTTGATGTTTGTTGTCTCTCAGACCTGAAGATGTTTTTGCTTGCTCTACTGTTAAAACCTTTCCAGTACTTTTCTCCTCTGGTTTCTGAAGTTCTTGTGTAAAGAGATGGTGCAAAGAATCCTCCCACCATAGACACATCTAGTTCAATGCAGTTTGGTTTCAGCGTGGCTAATGCCTCCCCTAATGGGATGTTAATGAACAATCAACCGCCATGGCTTTGTTCTTAACTATGGGCCACACTCAATTAAATGTATTAGCAATGTTTAAGCCGGTTATAGCAGTCAGTAGCAGTACAGTTTCGGATCTGCAGACACGTCAACTGAGTTTACATATTGCCATCACCCACTTAAGCTGTCAAACTCACTCAGCTGCTGCTCACTTATGCAACAGCCGCACCAAGACATCGTTCCTTCACCAACACCTCCCCAGCATCCACTTTGTCCCAGTACCATACCACATACTAACAATATACAGTAACTACAACATAATAACCTTCACTTTATACTGTTTCCTTTCCCAAACGAGAAAATAACCAACATGAATAAACATTAGATGGTACAAGACGTGCCAACTGATGTCAATCACGCTGCAAAATGAAAAACGCTGCTGTAAATCATTAAAAAAAAGCAAATTGCTTCTTAAAATGCACATGTGTAATTAATAACATTAAATTGTTCCTGGAATTGTGCATACATGGCCTCCTGACTTATCATTAAAGTTATTATTTAAACCTGGGCTCGTCCTGCTATGACAGGTTAAATTGTCTGCTATAAAAAAAGGTATTTCTTCTGGTTCCCCATGAGAAGCATGCACTGAGTCCTTCCTGCCCTCGCTTTCTGGCAGCCTTTAAACTGCGCTTCACAGTGAGATGAAAGAGTCTTGACAACAAAATCAACTCTGTATTTGCACTTATTCTCTATTAAAAAATGGCTGCATTCTGTGGGTTAGTTGACTGACTGAAATTAACCTGACTTGAGCCGTGTAATTATCATACATCTTGCTGTTGCACACACAAGTAGCAATTATTTTAGACAAAGGGTGCTATATTTAAATTGTGCACCACTGGAAGTTTTTCCTTTCATTTCCACTGGATTTATACAATGCTATGTACAAAAGCAACAAAAGATTTTTGCAGTTTTATCTCTTACAAAAAAAACTGTGAAAAGCCAATTATATTGGCTGGTTAGTGCTGTGATCAGGTTGAAGTTGGGCACAGCTCAGAATAATATGAGGTCCCTTAACAGCTTTTTCAAAATACGGATAAACTCTGGGTACCCTGGTGGCCCAGGGATTTAAGAAGACAACCATGAATGGCAACATCACCAGCCAAGGTCCTTTGTTGCACATCGTTCCCCATCCCTCTCTGTTTCCTGTTATCTTTCAACGTGGCCCCAAAAAACTTGGAACACAGTTTGTGAGCAGTCCCTCTCAAACAGATGCAACACAACTACTTGAAATATGAGGAGAATCAATCAAGCGCAGCCTTGTCCTGAGGAGAGTCTAATCAATCAATAAAACACCTGTGTGGATGCATCTCGGGTGTTTAGCCACTAACAGAAATCACAGTGAAAATGGTGTTAACAGTTTGTTAAGGGCCCTAAACAGGAACCTCTTGATTGACTGAAGGGCTCTTGTGAGCATGAGCTCAACAATTTCAACTGACCATCCAAGTGACCCTGTGACGGGAAAAGAAACATATCCAGTCAGAGTGAAATATCCACACCCTCAAAAACAATCTACAAGAGGCCCTAGAGCCAGCAACTTATACAAGAACAGTTCCGGTAGCGCTGAGGTGGCTCTCTGAGGATGTACTGCAACACAGATATGAATGTGTATAAAGGAACCACATACAAATTCACTGCATATATACAACCTGAGGAAAGTATGTACAGCATAAACATATTAATTGAATAGACATTTGCATTAACAAATGCAAAATGCACATGAAAATCATTTGCAAATGGAAAATGTGAGAAAAGTGGTCTTACCACTGTCTGATGATTGACCTGAATGACTTCATCTCCAGCATGGATTTTCTTGCAGCGGTCAGCCAGAGACTGATGGATAGACGGAGAGGCAGAGTCAGTAACTGTGACTACATTTCACTGTCATGACAGAGCTTACTGTGATGTAAGTGACACACCTGACTCTACATATTACACCACGAGCAAATGGGCAGTGAGGCCAAGATCAACAACAGACGTAAACACAAAGAGGCTTATACTTACTCCTTCTGTTGTCCCGGTGATTACATGCAGACCATCATATGTTGATTTGATATACATGCCCTGAGGGGAGATAGCAAGAATTTGACATCACAAAGCAAACTTTAACATGAGGCTCTTTTAACTGAATGCATCTTGACGCAGCCACACAGCTATTTCCATACAGACCAGGGTCATTACATTATTGCAAATCTTAACATTTGTTTTAATCTGCTCGTAGTGCAAAATGGGTAGGAGTTTGGATTTATCTCAATGATTTCTTTAGCAGCAATGAAGGACATGAGTGTTTTTTATATTGAGCTCAGATTTGCCTAATTGGACAAATGTTAAAATGACAGCAGCAAGGTCCTTACATACCATGCATACAAGGCATGGTCTGAACTGCTGTCATGTAGTAGGTCTCACTCAAATGCTCCTTCAAGCAGATTGAATCAAACATGGGGGCTTATGTATCTGCAAATACTGTTCATATGATGCAGAAAAGCTAAAACTCAAAGTTATCACTAAAAGGGGTCTAAAGGGCCTGACAAATATACACACACAAACACACACCCCGACACACATTCGCACACAGATGTGCATGAGTACAAATGTGCACTCACACACAGATACACAGAAGCAGCATGCCAGTCTTCAAGATGAGTATAAGAGGTTTATTTTTAGGCCACTTGGCCCACTGTTGTGTTCAGGTTTTACTGAACGGATGAGAGAACTTCCATGCCCCCTGCTAGCATTTGTGTGGGGGTGGGGCTTTTATTGTGGCCCCAAGCAGGGCGCTCGTGCCCGAGTGTAGGTCAGAGCGAAGATGGAGTCCGACCAAGTGCTGATGGTTATACAGTGGCGGCAAAAATAAGTGTCTTCTCTGCTACTTTACACAGTAGGTCTACCTATAGTTTGTCCCAAATGTAAGTGCATAGACAGCCATTCGTTGCATATAATCTGCAAGTTAAGCATTTTGTATTTTGTTCATTTCAACATGGACAATGTCATCTTTTTATGTTGCTTTTTACAAGCTGACTCATATGCCCACAAGCTCAGCTAAACCCAGTTTTGGGACAGCTACAATGAGCCTAATAAGACACTAGCAGCACATAGTTTTCATGTTTTACTTTAATATTCATGCTATTTAGAAATGTGAAATGATGCTACGACTCATGTATAAAGTGTCAATTTAAAAATTCAACAACCACTCGTCTTATCGGATATTCGTACCGCATACCCTGAGTAGCCAGATGAAAACTGTCAACAGCAGGGTCTTTGTATGAACCCCAGCAACACAGTTTGTACTGCAACTTGTTAATGCTGTGAGCACCACAAATGAAATTCACCTACAATACATTGGGGTTAATAGTTCTTATTTATCTAGATATTTTGGATATCACAAAATATGGGCATTAAAACCAAAACTATTTGAATGGCTCTAGAGGTACCTTTTTTGTAATTTGGGTCAACCAACCCTTTAAATAAATAGCCTGTGTGCTTGGTCCCTTCATGGTCCCAAAATACCTACAGAGGAAAGAGTTTAAAATAACTGTGATATAACTGGAAGGAACAAATCAGGCAAGGTTAGTATTAATGATTGAGCAACTGAAATAACATTTTTGCATTAAGTGAGATACATGCTGCAAGATAATTCGCACATGCCATATTTGGATCAAACAGACATCACTGTACTGTCAGAAGTCATGCTGTTGTGATATCCGTAATTAGTAGGTTTCACCACCATCCAGCATTATTAGTAGTTTTGTACTTTACTTTTTTTTGTAGCTTTTTCCTGTGTTCATTTCATCAAACCTGGAAAACAATTTAACATCTTGATATTTTCAGTATATTAAACCTAAATACTGTGTGATGGAAAAGTATATTGAAAGCTAGTTTTTGTGAAGTGCCACATGTGTAGTGGGGTTTTGGGCTTGCAGGCTTGTTACAATGAGTTTACGATGAAAGAGAGTCTGTGTGCCATTGAGTCAGTTCTTTATAGCTAACCTTTTAATTCAAAGGCTGCTAAGTCACATCCATGATAAGGATTTGACTTAAGGCCTTAAGAGGCAATATGCAATGACATTTTCTTAACAGTCTTAATTTGTTTTATAAAGACTACCAGCATATTTCAAGGAAACAAGGCACGCTACAATTTACAAGCCATGTAAAAGGACACTGAAGTGAAATTGTTTAGTATTAACTATTTCTTAATTGTCTATGTGGAAAATACTACACCACTACCACTACAATTAACAGGCCATTGGCGATAATTACAATCAATGACAAACTCACAAAAAAGGAATGTGATTCTGACAGAGAAGACTCAGCCTTACCAGTCCTTCAGTGGATTTTATGTTAGCCAGCTGCACAACCTCCAAATGTGCAGCCTGGGACACCATGGGATCCGAGGACAGAGAGATAATGTGGTCGCACACTTCGGACAGAGTTTTACACTGGGGAGGACATATTAGGGATGAGTACAACCTTAAAGTGAGCTCATTATAGCTTAATTTACATTCAAGCCAGTGTGATCAAGTCAGCAACTCACCACATTTAGGATTTTGTTTTCTGTTTCGTACACAGAGCAGTCCTGGGGAACATTCAAAGAGCACTGTTACCTCAAGAGAATGTGTCAAAATGGAGTTATTATTGGCATTTCTGCTGTAGGTGGATATAAGCAAAACCGAGCAGCTTGGCACCTATAACCCCCAACACTCCCACACAGGCATGCACAAACACAAAACAAATGAATCACCAATGCGGAGGCATGTCTCTCTCTCTCTCTCTGCCAGTCTTCCTCTCTCGGCACTCAACTCTCTCCCTATCGCCCTCTTTCACTCCCACCTTCAATTTTTCCCACTTACATTTTTCTATAAACATTATTCTCCTAAGAGACAGTCCTAAAACCTATTAAGCATCACTTCTCTCATTATTTACTGATCTTTCAGGGTCGTACAGGGCTGGTTGCGTTTGTCATCATGTACAAGCCAAACATGAATACACTGATATTAATATCTAATCAGTGATAAGTTTCCAACATTTCATCTGACGTGTCTTCAGTTTTGAAAATATCTGAACATGCATTTCAACTGTAGCTGTATGAGGCGATGCTTTAAATGACAGCATATATGATGGGTGAAAAACATGAATGTATTATGTATATGTATTCTTATGAGCACTGACAGTAATTCATAAAACTAGAACCTTTGTGTGTAAACAGAATGAAGTTCTAATTCCCATATTAGTAATTAGCTAGCCTGAAGTAGTTTTATTATTCAAGTTAAAGACATTTGCAGAACTTTGTTGTACTTCATGTATATCTGCTGTAGTTTAAATCTTTAATATTTTATCATGTTTGAATATGCATATGTTTGCAATGTTTGGAGAGAAAAAAAATAAAAATAAATAAAAACAGGAGCTGTTAAGGTATTCAAGGCTCTAGATTGGATGTGTATACAAAAAAATTAAGTGAGATGCTGCTTCAGTTTTTTCTGTATCAACCATAAAACTAATTCTTTACTGAACCTTCAGCTTCTAAAAAATATATGCACATATACAGTATATATATATATATATACATGCACACTTTAAGACTGAAACAAGGAGTAATGCATTTTGGCATCACCATTATACTTTTATGTGGGAAATCGGGTTACTCTTGTCTATTGGAGGTATTTTGATCTAGAAATTGAAATGGGATGAAAACTTCAAACTTAAATTACACGATTTATATACCTGTTGCACAATCGTAGTGAGCTCAAGACACAGCTGGATCACGTTGTTTCGTGTCACGGAGTAATCTGCCACTGCAGCAAATGGGGACCTGAAAAAGAAGGAGCACCTGGAATGAACCATTAGATCATTCTTCCTTTGAGACTAAGTCTTTGGTAAATGTGTGGGGACATTTACAAACACACTGTCGTGTACATCAGCACACATACACACGCATTAGGATTTCTTTAATTTTTGGATGTAAAGTCAGATTTCAGAGAATAATATTAATGTTCTTTGTGTTTACAGTATAACATTCACATATAAAAATAAAATAATAATAAACAACATTAAATGGTTAGTATAAATGCCATAATGAGCTGATCAATCATTGTGACTGTAACACATACTGTACACAGCCTAAAAATGACTAGTTTATTTTAATTTCCACATTTTCTTCTCTGTACTCCAGAAAACATTAAACATGACACCAGAGTCCTATTTAAACCCCAAACCCGTAATGTTGTCGTTGCATTCAAACACGAAAAGGAAACAGTGGATATTGAATTTTAATTAGAATAGATGCTGTGAATTAGGACCTTTCTAAATGGGAAAAGAAACAGCAGTTTACTTTGTTGTTTCTGTTAAATGCTGTCTGCTTTGAACTTCAAAATTCATCAAACAAACACACACACACGCACAAACAGATGCAAACACACACACTGGCACAATCCCAGAGAGAAGCAAAGGGATAAAGCAACATATAAATAGACTTGCTCAGTGCATTTTTTGCCACCCTGTCAAAGTCTACTTATATAAGGCCTTTACTCATCTTTTCTTGTCAGCTGATTGGTCACGGACATAACATTAAAAACTGGTCTGTATGTGTTAAAAACACACTAGAATTCCCAAAACACACTACATGATCAAATGCTTGATGCCAGATAAATAAGATGGTCTCATTCCATTTTGAAGCTAGTGTTCATAGATTCCACTGCAAGTTATTTTGTAAAATGTAAAGAACATATAAAATTCTAATACTCCATCATATCTAATTGAAAATGCATAAGTATGCATCTGAGATTAACTTCAGGGCTTTCAAAGTGGTGCAAAATTTTAGACTATATTAGGCACAACTAGTGCTGCTACGTAACCTCCCGACGTCAAGACCTACAGGGAAAACGTGCGTGAATGTGTGTGTACATGAACATTGCATGAACATGTGGGTTTAACATGATTAAATGTATTACAGGGGCACCTTTTTGCAAATCTCACCTGTCCAGCCACGCCAGAAGGCTTTTGGCTGCAGCGATCAGGTCCACCACGGAGGTAAGAAAGTCATTGGGCAGCTTGTGGGTCGCTCGGCCATCGTAATGGCCACTGCGCCGCCGGCCTGTGATGAAGTTCTGCAGATTCTTGGCAGATGCGTTAAGCTTATGAGAAAGAGTCTTCAGATTTTCAGTCTCCAGCCCATAATTCTAGAGGAGAAAGGAAAGTAAGATCACTCTGTTTGACCAGTTTGTCAGTATTTGTTTTAACTGTGACACAACGCAAGAATTTCTCCAGTGTGGAGACTGAAACTGAGTGTTGTCATGACATCGCTCTGTTAGTAAAAAGACCCACCTTGTCACAAA
The DNA here is from genome assembly GCF_023349555.1 of Cebidichthys violaceus. NCBI lineage: Eukaryota > Metazoa > Chordata > Actinopteri > Perciformes > Stichaeidae > Cebidichthys > Cebidichthys violaceus. Next base: position 10,656,167 of record NW_027176373.1, read on the forward strand.
ACAGAGGATGCTACGAATGCAAAGAGGAATGAAACCACTGACCCATCCGGCCTGCTCCCCTCCATCTGTCACGTTGCGTGTCAAGGGATAGCAGAACTCTCATTACCCCGTACGTCGCCTAATGCACGTGGAGGCCTGTGGGTGTCTGTCACGTCAGAGTTTCTTGGGAGGGGAGAGAGCGGCAGGAGGGCCGCTAATCATATTCAATAAAGCAGGGCCTGAGAGACTTTAAACTAAATCCCAGTTACATAAGGAGCTTTGGGGCTGAAGCAAGGCCCCCTGTGCTGCAATGCAGGATGAGAGGACTTTAGATTCAGATTGCATCTGTGACCTCGGTCCACTAAATCTCCATCCAGTCTCTCTCTGTGTCTCTAGGGCCAACAAGTACCCATCTTCATCTCTAATCCACCCGCTCTCCTTCATTTCTACTTCTAATACATTCTCTACCATTTTCTCCTTTTCCAGTTCCTCTGTAGCTGTTCACCTTTAACACCACCATGGATGTGCATTTTGACAGTGCAGCAAATATGTTGGTATTGACATCCATGTTTACTCTCTGATTGTCTTCTCAGTGTGCAAATAAATATAAATAATATATCGGAAAATATAATATAATGAAATAAGAGTCTGAATAGATAAAAATCACAGCCTCTTAAGAAATGATTAAGCCGAGTACCACAGGTGAATGACACACCTACAACCAATTAACAAAATATTCATCAAATACAAAAGAGAGCTTTATATTTTCATTTGCTTTAATTAAATTGCACTTGTTAAAAGGATGATAAAAAAAAACAGTAAAAAGCATCAGATCCTCCATCTGATGCTTTTTACTGTTTTATATCATTGTAAACAAACAATTTGAAGTCACCTTAAGCTCTATGAAATTGTTAGAATTGTCCCCCTATTTTCTGACATTTTATGTACCAAATGATTAATTGATTTGCAGAAAATATTCTGCAGATTACTTGGAGCGCTTATTAGATGAAATATGAATATTTAACTTTTGTGAGCTAACATTTTGTGCCTAAATCAACTAACAAACATCCCAAACTAAAAACAGGCATAACACAACAAACCAATTGAATAATTGGTAAATGCAATGAAAGAAAAGTTTTTTCCCTGACACTGCAAAAAGGCTGCCTGATTATACTGCAGATTTCCAGAGTTAATGTATTTAAAAATCAAAGTTTGGAAATGTATATTTTCATCAAGAAATGATCTCTAGAATTTTGGTAAAGGCTCTCCTCTGGCAGAAAAAAATACATTCTTTGACTAAATCATGTGTTTCTGACTAAATTGAGTGTTCTACATTATTCTATCAGAAACTACTGGGTTTCACTGGAGGAGGAGACTCTGAACAGGAAGTTACATCATCATTGGTTTATCTTATGTCAATGTCTTATGTGATACCACTGACCTGAATCACAAATTAACACAGGACTGAGGTCGCTGCAGTGAGACATGGAGTGAGTTTTACAAGCTGTATGAATATCAGGCTTTCACTTCTTCAACAGCACATTAGCCCGTTAATCACAGCAGCAGTCTATCAGCAAGAGAGTAGTTTCTTGTGAGACTAAAAGCAGAAATCACTTCAGGAGGAGGCTGTAATCCATGTCAGCACTAATGACAGATGTAAGATTTGCCTGTAGAGGATACCAGATTATTATCTCTGCTAGATTTGCTGTGATGTTTGAAACTTGAGGCCTAAAGCATTTTACCAATCAAAATTCTCCTATTCACCCATCTTTTTTGTTAACTGATAAAACAGAGTTTATGAAAGATAATGTTACGCATTAATAACCATCAGTTGAAATGTTACATAATCCAAAATGACTAAAAAACAACTTTATTTTCTATCTTGAAAACAGCACATTTTTGCGGTAAATCCAGTGAATTTTAAAGTATTTGAAGAGCTGAGGAGACACCAAATGCGCAACACAGACTTCATCCAACAGCAGAGGTCTGAAACTCTTTGAGGTGACAGTACAGAGTAGTAGGAAGACAGCGTGGGAAGCTTGGACTCACCAGAGCACAAAGTAAGTCCACAGCCTCCAGTATGAGCTCCTGGTGGCCGATTCTGGACACTCCCAAATCCTCCAGCTCCTGGTGGGTGATACGCAGCAGCTGGTCCCCCCCTACTTTCTCTCTCTCGAAGGTCTTGATGTACTGCTGCAGGCAGTCGTCCAGGCCTGAGGGACGACAGGGAAACTTGTTTGCTGGCAGTATCAGACTTTCTGATATCTTATGAAACATTTATTTACCTTCCGTGTTCTAATAAGGCTTGATATCGCTTTTCTTGCCAGAATATGTGCTGCAAATCTGTAAAACTTGAGCACAGGTTGTATTTTGTTGTGTGTTAAGTGTGAAACCGTCTGCGTCAAGCCAGAAATCTGACAGATTCCTCCTCCTCAACAGTCCTGAGGTGCCGTTGCAGCTTTAAACTAGAAAAAGCTTTCAACTAAAAATGGGCTTCGTGTCTGTGCTCAGCTTGTGTTACATCTTTCACTGCTGCAGCAGGTGTGAAGTCTTTCAGTGACGCAGTCGATGAAGTGCAGGAGACTAAAACAAATCGATTTTTCAGCTCCATCAACTAATTTCAACTCATCAACAGAGGTTTAGAACTGTCTCACAGTAGGGGGTAGCCTTAGTTTATCAAAAGAATTAAATCCAAAACAACGGCGTCACAAAACAAACTCAAGATTTACCATAAACTTAAATTAACCCATCTTCATAAATCTGCACACAGGTTATTTTGTAAGAATTGCATTGGAGAGCATTTTTTATCGGTGTTAATGATATTGTGTCCACCCTCTGTCTTCCTACCACGGAGCTAATGACAAAAAATGATGTTGAAACCATGTACATTGTGTGTTGCTCAAATAGTTTAACAACAAATACATTTTACTCTGTAAATATGTTTTTATTTGATAGGAAGTTTCTTGACTCTAGAATTGTATCTAAAGTTTATTTCTCTTTTATATCTAGCACACACACTATTTATCTGAAAAAATAATTTAAGGGCAGCTTTTTTTATTTTTTATTAGTGACTAATTTTTTTTATTATTTTCTCAATTATCTGATGAATTGCTTGATCTATAAAATATCTGAAAGTAGTGAAAGATGTCCGTCGATAATTTCATAGAGCTCAAAGTATGTATCCAAATTGTTTGTAGCATCCGTCCAACACCCCAAAGAAATTAATTTCACTATAGAAGACAAAGAAAAACCTAGAGAGGCTGGCATTTTTGCTTTAAATAAATAGTTGCCGAGTCATTTTCTGTTGATTTCCAAAGCGATGAATTGCGTAATAATTTCAGCTGCAACTCATTTATAGACGTACATACTGTGCGTCGGCTGAATGTCAGCAGTAAGTGCTCTGAATGCTAACTGGCTGTCCTTTTATCATTGGAAACAGAGAGAGTAGCCTTTGTGAGGCTTTTTCCATACACTCGGTCTGTTTCCATCTTCTCAGTGAGAGAAGCACACACACATAAACACACACACACACACACACACACACACACACACACACACACACACACAACTCTTAGCTCATCTGGTGTTCTCATCGCTGTGGACCAATCATATACATGTGTCTCAGCGCTGTGCCTAAACCTGATCAAGCATTCTGATCGGGTTTAGCTGGCAGCTAAAAGGTGGAGAGGAAACATAGGGAGTTTCATGGTTTTGCATACAATTTAAAGGCTTAACTAATCAGCCTCTTTACCAAGTTAATTGAGACTCATTATGTCAATGAAGCATTCCCCACATTGCCATAGAAACCATGAAGTGGGGTTTTGGCAGGGATTCTCCCTGACCGCAGGACCAAATAAAGAAATACAGAGAGAAGAGAGGACATGATGCTTTCCAAAAAATGGTGGTAGCATGAGACATAGCCGACATAGCTGTCTGCTGAGTTCATTAGCAATAAACTCTCATAGTATTTTACATTTTACAGGGTGTTGTAAAGCATAATGTAGCACTATTTTGATGCATAGAAATAAAAGGTTATTACTATAATTTAAAGAACTCAAGACATGAAAAGACTAAAACTGAAATGCCGTCTTGTTTCATGTGTCCTCTTATAGCATCATGTAATAGATGGACTACACTTCACTGATTGCACTAAGTAATCTCCGCTACATCAATTTTCCTGTCCACGTCATGTATGGGGTCAGATTATGAGGCACGCTGAGGAGAAATTAAAAGCGCAGCACTGACACATCGTGATCTCCATTCTAGATAATCCACTGGTAATGTGAGGCAGGAGAGATATTATGGGCTGTTAGCGTTGTTAAAATGGATTCCTGTTCATCTGACTCTTCATTGATTATTGCCAGTGGCTGACACACTGTGTAAGACCGACTGAAAGAGAACAAATATAAAAGCTGATGTACTTCACAAAACATGAATCATGATAACGCATACTGCCAGGAAGAGTAGAGAGATTATACTAAACCTGCCTTAAATCTGTGCCTCAAAACACACACAAATCATAAAAACAATACCGAAGATGTTCATATGTGTTTGCACAGCTACCACGCACTTGTTTAACAACACATTTTCAGTCAAAGCTAGAATTCTTTTCTCTATTGTGAAAGAAATCTCTTCTTCAAAGCTTTGTCACAGCTGGGAATAGGGCGTTTTGCTCACACAAAACACTACCGGGGGGGGGGAGGTCACAGGGTGCCCCTATTTGGCCTCCAGTGACTTCAGGGAGTGGTATGCTAATAATGGAACCTGTGAGTGCTAACGGCAAGCGCTGCCAGTCGTCAGGAGCTGAGAATGGATGTGAGACAAAAATGAAACCCCCTCTCCGTTTCCTCTCCCTCAGTGTCTCTCAGCGCCGCTCTGTCCCTCACTTTAAATTACCATTACTGGGCTCTGGGCACACAATCGTCTCTGCTCCACTTGTCAGATGTGGGACACTGAAGAGCCCTCTCTCATATCCAAGCTTTGCTTCTTGCTCTCTATATTTCTCAATTGCGCTACAAGCTTATTTACTGATCATCTTAGATCTTGTTTGAACTGTTGTGGCCGTTCTGTCTTTGCCTTTCTCCACATCCTATCGCCGCTGTGCCTGTATAAATCCTCCATGAAGCTATACACTGTCTTCACTGGGCCAGCACACTCACAAAAACACCCTGTTTAAAAGGCAGCATCAGATCCAGGTATTTGTAACACACAACTCATGCTAAGAGAGGCCTGATCCATGCAATCATAATATGTCTGAGGCAGCAGAAAAAGGCCGACAGACTTAGAATTATGACCGACAGCGCGCGCTGAAGTGTGTGTGTGTGTGTGTGTGTGTGTGTGTGTGTGTGTGTGTGTTGAGGCAGTAAAGATGTATGTGTATGTTTCATCTGGAGCATCTCTGTAGGGCTGTGGCCTGACACGTGAGCACGTGGCTCTGCAAAACAATACACTACTGAAACAATTAGTGCATTGACAGACAAATACACAGACTTGGAGAGCATCCTCATACTGAGTTCACCATCTCCTCCACCTACATCGTGTACATATTTCATAGCAACAGACTGCCAGCGGCAATTACTTTCATAATGCAAACAGACAAAATGCAGCAAATCTATTGACTTAGCTCTGTCTGTCTTGAGCAAACAATTTTCCTCTGAGGAACTTTTTTTAATCCAACGCAGCTACCAAATCTTATTAATGGTGAATTGATTTTGACAACTACATACGAGGCTTTCCAACTTAAATCCAGCCCAAGCTTCCCTTATTTGAAGTTCAGTTTAGTCAAAACATCACTCTCTCTCTCTCTTGGATGGCAGTTGGCCTTAATAGTGCTTCCAAAATTCCAAAATTTAAAGATGTGTTCAGATTTACCCCATAAAATGCTCGTATACCTGAATAAATGCATAACATGAAGTGAGAGCTAAAAGGAGCATCGCCTTGGGTTTCGATGCGCTATGAGGTTTTAAAACTATTTCAGCTTTAGTTGTCAGCCGGGACTTCATCATGACTGAGAACATCAGTGGATCAGCATTTGACACAGATGGCTTTAAGCTCTGACTTTGTAGAGCCATGAAAGCTCTTATTCTATACATTGCACACATAAGCTAAAGCTTGGCCGGTAACTTGAAATACAGAGTCTGACCCCAGATCCAGTGAGAAGGGTTATAATTCGTGTGTAATTACTGGGATCTCCGCTATGTTTCCCAGCCTCCCGCGTTAACAATAACCCCCCCCCCCCTGCATGACACAATAGAGGTTCTAATCCGCGTTGAGCAATTTCAATGTGTTAGGCTCTGGAAAACATGCTGGTCTGAAAGGACAAGTCGTCTCCACATTGTAACAGGCTGGGGGAAAAAAAATCGATCAAATGATTTGAGGCTGTAATTAAAAGCCTTTAGCAGCCGCATGCCGATGAGGCAAAAGCCCGAGGCTCAGCAGGTGTTTTGTTCTCCTTTTGGTGTTGAAGTGCGTTGATGCACGCAGCGCAACACTGTTCATTGCAACATCGCAGTTTGGCGGTATCAGTTTTCTATTTGGCTATCGTCGTGCCTGAAGCCTTACCTTTCATCCAGTCAACCACTTGACTGGAGCTCCACTTGCTCACGGGCTCCATAACCAGTGCCATGGTAGAAGTTTGTCTTGTTCACGCTTGACAAAAGAAAAACACCCACAACAAACCCAACCCCCCACCCTCAAAAATGTTTTAACAAATAAACAAAAAAAACAATAGAAATTTACGGAAAATTAAAGGACAGTCTGTACTCTTCGCTGGTGAGTTTATAAACAAAACGAGGTAGGTCCAAAACATCCAAAATATCGCTTAAAGAACGCTGAGTGCAGCCCGGCAGACTTGCACATTCCTGAGCTGTTTGCTCGCTTGAAAGAGCTCTTTTACTTGTGATTCATGTCAGGCTCAGTGGCGGTAATGTCGGTGGGTCGCTGCTGCCCGACCTCCCCCCCTCCAAAATATATCCCAGTACCATCCAGAGCAGGGGAGAACAACGCACAGACTGTCACTTCAATCTGGGGTCTGGAAAGGTTGGGTTCGCTCTGAGCATCCTCCCTCATACACAGACATGAAGTCACATCCCTCAGCGTGCGAAGTATATATGACGGGTGATTAGTGCCACACACAAAAAAAGGCAGGAGATGGGAATAATGGTGAGAATAAGAGGAGTTCATGTAAAGCTTGGCTGAGTGGCAACACTTACTCGCAGTTCAGACATTAAGAAGCAGAAATTGGTAGGACAGTGCTGACTTTTATTAAAAGAAAAACACTGTAATTTACATTTTTTTTTAGATAATTCAGTAGTATCACTGTCCATCTAACCACTTACCACACAGGGAAATAGTGGTGGCAATACATATCTGTTAATTGGTATACTTCTACATAATTTAAGAAATAAAACTCTCCTCCCTACTGTTGATCTTTGTGCAATGTGGACAATTACACATCTCATCCAACATATAGGCACCACGCCCGTTGTGGAAATGGCAATGCAGTTGTACCAGGGCCCGTGGTTTGACAGGCCATCCATGGGCCCAACATGGTATGCATGCACTCATAACTCTCAACTGGTCCAATCAGATTCAAATGTGGTTGCACTGGCTGTCCCAAATAACATATTTTGGGCTTCAAAGCTTCAGCAAGGAATATTCGAATATGTCTGCGTTGTATTGCGGAAATTGCATCATCAAAAGTTACAGGCCGGCTCACTGTATCAATCTTTCTCACACAGTCAGTCACCTCTCACTAAGAGATACAGTTCAGTCAGGAGTGCCAAACTACATTTTATTTTATTGGTTTCCGCCCAAGTCTCCTGGGCTCTTTTACGACAAGGATTTTCCTGTTTATTTAAGCGAAAACTGCTATAACAAAAGTGAGATAATCACATCAAATAAATGCCCATGAAAACAACTTTATTAATTTGTAGAACAAATTAAAAAAATGTAGAACAGATGAATAAACAAATAGACTGTAGCCTATGCCAACATAAAAAAAAAAAAGACTTGGCAGTGCTGAGACCATCTATCAATCTCCTTCGCTGCATTTCAGTGGCCGGGACAGCGCTGAAACACACACACACCCTCTACACACAACAAACAGCACAATTGTCTAAGAATAACTCATAATAATCAATGTTGATGCATAACAAATAATGTGATTATTATTCCTTATCTCATGGGCTATTCTAGATTTTTGGAGTAATGCACAGTTTATATTTTAAAGAATTATGCATTTGAAGCCTGATTTTGACATTGATTATGGCAGGGGCAGAAGCTTCCAAGCATTCAGGTGAGTTGAGGTTGCACCCAAGCAGGTTGTCTGTATGTATACAAATATGTTTATGCAGTACATTTCCAATCTCTGTGTTTGTGTGGATATTCAGGTGAGTATAGGCTTTTTTGGCCAATTTCAGATATGCCGCAGGCCTATCACAATCTTTTGTTCATTAAAACTCTGTGATAGGTTGAAACCTTGATCCCATTTCTATGCAAAACGCAATGTAGAAAATGTCATCTTTAAAAAAAAAAAAAGGAACAAAAACCGCTCCTGTCTGACAGCCTCAAAATGGCTTTGGCCCACTAATACATCCAACACAATGGCTATACTGAGAATGATTCCTTTCCTTCTCCTAAAATCCTTAGGGCACTAATCATCCCTCATACCCTCCACTGTTTCCTCCTGCCGTCTTTGTCGCTGCTCACGCCTCCATCACACAAAGCGCAGTGTAGCGGTCACTAACGAGACAAGGAAGCTGACATGCGCCTCGCTTTTTTCTTGTATTGGTAAACAGCCTCAGGGTCTAAGGCTATATTCACTGCGTGGACACTCGTACAGCAAAGACTAGGCCTACATATCAACTGATTCTCATACCAGATCAGAAATAAATAGGCCTACACTGATGAGTGCATGCACACTTACAGAATATGATTCTTACACAGCACAAATAAATGATGAAAAGTGACATAAGTATTATAGGCTACATTGCAATTTTAAACTCTCAGAAAATAAAAAGCAACTAAATAGCATAACGTGATACAATTAAGAAAAGACTGTGTAACCAATCACCCCAGCAGTGCTAGAACTGACATTCAACATAATCAATAATCATAAATAAATGGGACAGGAAGCTAGCAGTGCAAAGTTGATAATATAACTTGATTCCAACTATAAATGGAAAGTACCATATCAAATTATGAAGCACAAGCACATAGACAGCTCTAATAAAACACCAGCTGCTGCTTTTTTTTACTTTTATGAATCATATTTTGCGGTAAATACCAACCAGAAGGACATTCGAGCATTGGCCGTGCACACAGACTCACAGTACGCATTTGACACACAGTACCAGCATCACAGCAGCGTCACACCTTAAGATGAAAAGATTTGTCTTGTCGAGGTAAGCAATAAATATGCAATGGATTGCATTAAAAAAAGACAACATACCTTCTCCTCATTAGCTAATGTTGAAAAGATTTTGATATAGTTGAAGTGATTGTCATAAAGATATCTTTATGAATTGCCCCCCCCACACACACACACACACACACACACACACACACACACACACACACACACACACACACACACACACACACACACACACACACACACACACACACACACACACACACACAATCACTTCAATTACAAAGAAAGTTGAAGGAGAACTCCGCCGGTTCAACACATTGAGTCGGTTTGGGAGTGCTACTGGATATGTATAAAGCATTTTTTGCTGGTTCAGTTGGTTCAAGTGATGCCGGCTGAGTCAGCGTTGGTGGGACTGAAAACTACAGGTTTGAAAATTAAAAAACAAGCTGGGGTGTAGAGTTAGAAAGAGGTGACCTTACCAGACCTCTGTGCTCCTCATCTCTACGTGAGGCTAGTGACTCGAGGATACATAATAAACTCAGCTTTAGTCACTACCATCGGCCACTACTATCATAACACACCCATGGACCACCTGAATCTCTGACAGCACTGTCAGCAGTCGAGTTGTATTGTGGGTAAAATGTAGCAAGACGAGTTGAGTAAAGTAGACGACAACTCTGGTTCAGCTGCATCGATTATGATCTTTGTTTTTAAAACTGTTCATTGTGAGACAAACAATGTTATATGAGTGCAATGCTGAACGCTTACAAGCTGTTCAAGTTCTTTTAGTCAGCAATTAGGCTTGATTTGGGCCAGCCGTGCACCCTCTGTTTTCACATATAGGCTAATATTCTGAATATTTAACATGTTTGCCATCACACACATATAAGGTATCAGCCACTTTATTTTAATAACAACTATTGTATGACTTTCTATTCATAGCATGATGAACAGAAAGTGGGAAAAACACATTTACACGCTGTTTACACTGTTCAGCTGCGTCACCTTCTGTATAGAAGAGTGCATGTTGTTTACACTTCCGGCCTGTAGGTGGCGAGAGAGTCTGCCTTGTATTATTTCGCTACTCACGTGATAGGAGAAGAAGAAACGTTGACTTCCTGAAGCGAACTAAAACGAAGGTAAGTTAAGGTTATTTTTTGGCATAAACCAGAAAGTAGCAATAATGTATTTAAATAAACACCTTTGCGTTTATTTTAACGTTTTGAGCCATTATGAAATTAATGTTATAATTTAGCGTAAAGAAAATAACTTAACTTATCCCAGGGTTGAGCCCTCCTGTTGCGACAGTTTGTCGCTGGTCTGTCACCGTGTTATTTAATTCCTAAATTCAGAATTAACGTTCACCTTGAATCATAAACGCATCTTAAAATCCCGTTTTTGGCGCGTGCAGAGGCCACTGCCATAGTCTGATACTGACATGTCACGTGTGAAGAAGTTAAGTCGGAAGAGTGACGTTTAAATAATTAGCCATGACCAAAAGTCAAATTAGGCCATTAATGCTAGCTAAAGCTGCTTTTGTTAACGTGATCTGTCAGTCAGACTGGAGGACATATTCAGCCTCAGTTTAAAACGTGCATACATGAGACATACGATGAAGGTAAACGCACTTCATCTCCAGAGCGAGCCAGAGACTTACAAGCGTCTAACTTTTCATTTTAGCTTCCCAATACAGCATTTTAATGATGAAATGAGGAAGTAAAATGACTGTAACGTTAACCTATGGGTAATAAAGCCTTGTTTGGCCTTCAGACCTAAAGCTAGGTTATTACAGTGTTTACCAACCTGGGAGTAACATTTGAAATTGTAATTTAATTTATTTTGAAAGGACATTTCTGTTAGCTTGAATGTAATGTGTTTGTTGCAAGTTAAATGCAGTATTGTAACGTAGTGCAGAAATAGACTGAATAAGCGTCTATCAGTAGAAACCTGAAAATCTGGTTTGGTGTAAAGTTCCTTTATTATACACACTCTGATGGAGAATTTGAGAACTGATATATTGTATTTTCCCATGTTCTTCTGCAGGTACAGGCAGGTTACCTCCCCGAGACCATCCCTGGGAAAACAAAAAAGGATCTCTGTATGTGCTCGTCGTGTTAGTTGTTTGCTGATCCCTTCTATGACATGATGGACGACAGTGAACTGGAGGCGATGCCCACGCCGTCAGGCTCTTCCCTCGGAGATGCAGTGTCCGGCAGAGGACAGAGTGTGTCTGATGAAGGCGACGATCTCTACTACATCCCTGAGAGAAGACCCTCTCTGGACCTGGGGCCGAGTCCAATGGATACCAGCCACTGGTAGGGAGATTTTTACAAGCCCTAATGGCCCTCTCTCTCACTGTAGGGTAGTCATTCTTGGTAGTATTTTTTTATGTAGAGTAGTGAAGCAACTACCCATATAATATCATTTGCTTTCTGCAGATGGTACAGTACAACGTGAAACAGATATTTCTTACACCTTATGATGTGTAACAACAAGGGGTGTGTGGCAGCTCAGCAGTTAAATATAGGGGTAATATACCTGAAGTTAATGTGATAAATGTATCTACTCTCTTTTTTTAGGCAGTATGTGGACCAGGCCTCTTCTCCAGCTCTGGGGTACAGATCAATGACAAGTGAGGACAACTCCATCCTCATGAGTGACGAAGATGGATCCCCCACAAGGTACAAACAAGATGCTTAAATCAGTCTATAAATGATTGCATTCATTCCTGCTTGTAGTAGTTTCAATATACCGCACCTTGTTGTTACTTTTATTTTAAAGTTGGAAAACTGCAATCAATCTTGTAGTTAAATTGAAAATAGTTCAAGCCCTCTTGTCATCCTTCCTTGTTTTAGGGTTCAGCTGAACAGAGCAGAGTCATTCTCTAGCTGCTACTCATTGGACAGTGACGATTGTGAAAAGATGATCCCCAAGTAAGAAACAAACCCATGTCATGACACTTTGACATGTTAAAGTGTTTGATTACACACTGAACTGACAGTAAAAAGTGTTTAAATCTCTCCACTGCACACTAGGCTTAAATGCAAAGATGATACCGTCTCAGAGCTTCCTGTCACACCTGAGTTAATCCAAGACCCAAATGAGATTAGGCATCCTTCCCTGACGGTGGCGTTCACATTCAAGGTTAGTTTGCTTTGTCCTTTTGTCTTCATCAGTTTTAAAGAAATCATATAGATGATATCCTCTTGTTGAAAACGGCAGCATTGAATTGAAATCCTTTCTTTGGAATCAGGCTATTTCTAAAACCCTTGGGAAGCTGTCTGAGGGAGACATCATGTACTTCAAGATGCTGCTGTGGAAGCGTTACTCACAGTCATTCAACACTCATCCCCAAGGCTTGGACATGGTGGACCTTGTGGACCGCTTGCTCGAGTGTTTCAACCTGGAGTTATCTTTGCAGATCACCAAAACCCTTCTTAAGGACATTGGACAAACAAAGATGATTGATTACCTCCAGACTTTGTGCATCAAAAGTAAGTAGGCTCTTGTACGTCTGAATGTCTGATTATTTAATCTCAAACAAAAGGGATTGATATATTTACACAAGGCAAAGGAGATAATAATCAAAGTGTGTTTGGAAGAAAAGAGAGAATCTTACATATTGAGATGCACATTTTCTTTTTTCCAGACGAAGTACGTCATGATTTATGCGAGACTCTGAAGAAGAAATTCGGCGAAGTGTGTGAGGATTCTGCCATGCAGGGAGAGAGGAGACCCTTTGAGGATGTCTTTACCGATCTTTACATAACCTCAACATGTGACAATGGCCCAAATATTGAACATGAGGTCATGACCATAGAAAAGCTCGACAGCAACCATAAAGGAGAGAAACTGCTTTCTACCAAGGATATTTTTAGCGCTGAAAGGCTGAAGCACAAACACTTTAAGTTTATGCTGATCACAGGAGTGGCAGGGTCAGGGAAGTCTATGGCAGTCAGAAGGTTAGTCCTCGATTGGATTGAAGAGAAGTCCCACCTGCACGTGTCCTTCTTGTTTCCTTTGTCGTTCAGAGAACTCAAACAGTTTGAGAACTCTAAGATCTCCGTGGTGGAAATATTACAAATACTCTACCCAGCAACCAAGAAACTGAGGGATGAAGATTACAGTTGCGACGACGGCAAAATAATGTTTATCTTTGACGGTCTGGATGAGTACAACGGGGAGCTCGACTTTCAAAACACTTCCATTCTCAGGGACCTCAAAGATCCCACCACCCTGAACGTCATTGTGGTCAACCTCCTCAGAGAGCGGCTGCTCTTCCGCAGCCTGTTGCTGGTCTTTTCTCGGTCGCAGGTAAAGCGCTGCATCCCTTATGATACGCACTACGATGAGATAGACGTGCGCGGTTTCCTCGACCCTCAAAAGGACGAGTACTTTCAGAAGAGGTTTACGGACCCGGATCAAGCAGCTCGAGTTATTGCGTACATCAACTACTCCAAAACCCTCCGCATCATGTGCCACCTGCCCTTGTTCTGCTCACTGGTGGCAGATGAGTTCCAGCACATCTTTAGGGAGCAGGCGACGCGGGCAGAGCCGCCCAGAAACATCGCCTACATGTACACCAAGCTGCTGCTTGCACTCATCCGACAGCATCGCGCATTTAGGGCTCCAAATCGTAGCCTAAACAAAGAGAGGGACTTCCTCATGAAAGTTGGAAAGTTGGCCTTCAACATGCTGGAACAAGGCCAGTTCAAGATCTCAAAGTACGACTGGGAGGAGGTTGGAGTCAATGACGAGGAGGTGGTGATTAACAGTGGCCTCTGCACACAGTACATCACGAGTCCAGTTGTTTTATGTCAGGAGAAATTCATCAGCTTTATCCACCCTACCATGCAAGAGTACCTGGCTGCCCTTTATGTGTTTCTCTCCTTTACGAACCAGGGGAAGAACATTTTTGAGCAGCAGCTGAAAGACCGGTTCAAGGGGATATTCAAGGGCCACACGGCGATAGAGCTGTACAAGAGCGCAGTGGACAGCAGCCTGCGATACGACGATGGGAAATTTGACATTTTCTTGCGTTTCCTGCTTGGAATGGGTCTCAAGACCAACCTGGGACTCCTCCAGCCGTTCTGCACATCTACTGTCAAGTGGCCAACGCTCGTTGAAGACGCTACTGCGCTCATCGAGAAGAGGATCAGAGAAAATCCCGGCAGGAACGGCAACTTGAAGCGCTGCCTAGAAGAGCTGAAGTCGTGAGCCTCAGAGAAAGCATCCATTTGAGACGACTACTTTAAACACTGATCAATGTGCAAAATTAAATTTTGATACAAAATAACTATCGAGGCTTCCACTGAATTCCAGATGAAGGAAAACTGTTTGACATGTGCCTGACGGAGAAACACGTCTCTCTCCTATTCAACCAACACATACACTAATGGAGCTAATCACTTCTTAAGTTACGCTGATGTACCAAAGCCGTGGAGACAGAATCTTTCAAGAAAATGCAGATTCAATGTGTGTTCATATGATTTAAAGATAATAAGAGGCCTTATTTTGTGAGTTCAATTTTCTTCCTGTTTTTATACAATCAAATATGTTTTGTGGTCATTATTCATTTTTGCTTGTTGCCAGCTTTTGCTTGATAGTTTTTTGACATTGTGTATAACGCAGTATATTCACATTGAAGAGCTGAGAATCCTACATAGCTAAAAAGTATCAGTGCTCTAATTTCTCTCATCACTGAAAGTACTGGTTGATGATAACCATTGGAAAACAACTAACAATAAATCTTAAGGGAAACAACCACAGGATTCCATCAAACTTTGTGTCATTATGGAGTATATTTGTATATGTTTCAAAAGTTTACACATTTAAGACAACAGACACTGGAATGATACACAAACAGTAAATACTCTAGAAATATAACGTTCTATTATAATGTTCTATATTCTTTAGTCGGCGTCATCTAAAAGACATTAATTTAGGGTGCATTCAGTTCCACATCAAATGCTGCCTCTGGACGTTGTTTCCTTGAATAAGGAGGACTATCCTCAAAATGTTGCGTCAAATTTATATTAGGAGAATATTTGTTTGCTTTCACCTTAAAAGTTCTTCCTTCCCAGAGGATCACAATGAGTCACTTTCGGCATCATTGATGGGAAACCATCAGAAAAAACGACTTACTACTCTGGAACCAAATGCACCTCAAGTTTTGTACATTTCTTCATTTGATTGGCACAGTTCTCCCATCAAACAGTATAACAATAGTACATTCACAGATACATTTGATTCTTGTAAAATATGAGTTAATTGGCAAGTGAAACGTGGCACAGAGCATTCCATAATTCAATGTTTTCTCCTTTTTCCTCTTGCCACTAACATTATGTTCTTTTGGGCCATTCCGGCGGCATTCGTCACAACACAGGTGAAGGTGGATTTGAGGTCCTCCGGCGTGACATTCTTCAACATCAAACTCCTCTGTAGGATCGCACCATTATCCAAAGTCGATCTAAAACAAACACGGGTCGTCACAGCTCAGCTGCAGGTTGGTTCCAGGATGTCACATCAATCATTACTTTGAAGACAATACACTCTAGCTTGGCTGCTAACAAATTGTGTGTTGATAAATGCACTTGAATGGCTGAAAACTGTATGCTCTGTTAGGGTGATTGCCATTAAAGTAAAAACTCTTAATACTCACTCCTCTGATTCTAATATTCTGCCACTGCTGAGCAGGTCTTCAGGGAAAGTGCCGTTGACGAGCCAGTAGATGAGCGTCACATCCTTACAGTTTGTAAACGCTTCACAGTGAAGAAACAGTTGCTCACCTGTGAGTCAGAATACATCCAGACCCATCACACACAAAGAGCTTCACTAAATAATACCCAATAATTGATTCTGTCAGCTGGAAATACCAAAACACTTGGTGGTCATGTGCACAAGTGTTACCTGGATGAGCTTTTACTTTGATGCGATGTGGCCCGATGATCTTTGGAGATTCATCCTGAGGCACTGAAGAGCAAATTTAGGTTAGCAAAAAAACATTACATTAAAATAAATCATCACCCACAAAATATACTGTACCTGGAAATCCATCTGCAAGCAGCAGACACAGATATCCCAAAGCTGATGCAGAGATACAACATATTCACAACCAATCCCACAATACAGTGAAAATGACTGATGTTTGGTATTACCGAGTATTATTACCTTTGACAACAGAAGACAGCTTCATATCGACTCCTCCAGTGAGAGCTTTCTGCCGTTGACTGCTGTTTGAAACTACTATATATACACACACAAACATAACTCACTTCCCTACGCCCACTCAAACACAATGCATGGGCATTTAGTACATGGGGGTTTCCTCAAAACCAGTACGTACATGTTTGTTGACACACACTGGTTACTTAAATCAAAATGCTGACTAATTTATAGCTCTCGGTCTTGTGATTCAAATTCTCTCTCCCTCTATATATTCATACATGTCATTCAGTGGACAGCAACATGGCTTTAAGTGTTGGAAAAATAATAATAGGATGCAAAGACAGCTACAGACGATCTAAACCATGTGACATTTATTAACTTGGTCAAAACAGACAAAACAAAATGATCATGTTAGCCTTGTTGTACACAGTCCCTTTTCTGTTTGAGTTGGTGGTCCAACTGAAAGAGTTGGCATGTACTGTGACCAGTACCTGCACACAAAAAAAAAATACAACCACCTTCCAGCATCTTTGGACAGTTAGAAAAATACACGTATAAAGAGGCCTTGGCTTGAACAGATCACATGAAAATAAGACTGGAATCTTCAACACTCACTGAGTTAAAGGATCATTCTACAATGTTTTTGTTTACTTTCCTCTTCTAATTTGTAGTTTGAACAGTCAATAGTTTTAGTTAAGTTACTAACTGGTATCATAGCTTTGGTTTGTGCTTCCTGGTTCGCCCCAATTTCAGAACAGTTTGTTCACCAATATTTAATAAAATCTATTTTTGTACTTACCTCTAGTGGTATTTAGCCAATGCAGATAGTTTGGGTTTTAGAAGCCAGGCTTTGGGACATCTCTGAGATTTCTGCTGCCACCACAATATAACAATGTTATAAAACAGCAACGTGTCACTCCAGGCATCTAGAATAATCTACAGAACACAAAGGTTTTACAGGAACCATTTCTTTTGTAGAAAGTAGTTCCTAAGAAAAAAGCTGGCACCAAAAACCCAGGACTATCAACAAGGCAAGATACAACCACAGGTGAGATTTCTTTTCTTTTTTTTGTGGACTTAATTTAAATACAAACATCGAACTGTGGGAATGAAAACAGAAGAGCTTGTTTGGACAGTGACATTCCTCCACTCACAGAAACTTAGTGACACATATTGTACAAGAGTCAAGGGTCAAAGTAAATCTGACCGGTTTGGTATAGAAGTGTCCATGAAGACAGTGAGGTCATTTTGAAATCCTGTAACAGTTCCTTTTTATCAACTACCGTATGAGGAATTCTCTGTTCAACTACAAATAGCACTTTTTTTTCCCACGATGACGGTGCCTCCTGTGACACGATGCATGACTGTCGGCGCTTAAGAAACTGATGTCACTTGAGTCCGTATGAGTGATTACATAAAACATGCAGCGGCAACATGTCTCCCATCTGTGGACACTGTAAATGTACTTTGGAGGCCCAGGGAGCAATTACTTGTGTTGATTTCCATTCAATCTTTATTACTCGTGTGCGAGTTATCAGACATGAGGATGAAAATCTCCAGCACAATCCTTGAACTAATAATTAACAAACACTTAAGACATAAATCAGTAAAAAGCACCTCTCTAATGATTTTTAGAACCACTTTACGGGGCCATAAGTTGCACAAACCAATCAAGGTGTAACGCTGTGTGAAGCAAATCCTGGGAAATTGATAAGACATCCAAATTCAGGTTACCAATAAAATTCAAATGAACTGTAAATACAGAGAGTATGTGCCTATAAATATATACAAAAAGTATAGACACTTTTAATTGGTGTTTTAGTTCGATGTTAGGCCCTCAGTCTTTTGAGCCAGTGCATATCGTCTCCGTATGGGGTGTGTGTCCATTTTCCGACAGTCGCAGGTCACTCCAGACCCAGGACGTAGTTGATGCCTTGCACAAATCCAATAATAACAGGCTGCCAGGCCACCAAGTACCGAAGCCAGTCTAAAAGTTGTCCATACATGACATGTGGCCTCTCCCAACTAAAACAAAATGGGTTAAGGAATCAACAGCAATCAATACTGGTTAATAAATGGACGCCAATATAAAGCCTTAATAACATGCAACTGATGGCACAAGGCCAAGAGGAGGTAGAAGCCACTTTCACTTTCTGGGCATTTATTATACAGAGTTGCACAGTTTAAACTGAGCCACAAAAAGGAACAGGAACTTGGTGTACAACCTATAAATGTTTCATATCTCGTTCCAACTAGTCTACAATGATCTGCTTAAAAAAACCCACCTAAACTTCGCTGGGGAAAATTCCCTCCTGTTACAAGAAAGAAGTCTTTCTCCTGTAACTTGGCATGACTAGGTTTCCTGAACGCTGGCCCAATTTAAATTAGTTCTATCCTCTATCCAGTCTATATGTTCACATTACTATATGTGATTTCTAAAATTACAACAATTAACTCAGGAATCGTTTAAGATACTCACAAAAACAAAACAAAACGTGAGATAATGCAGCATATAAACAAGATAAAATGATTAAAAAGGATACGGGTTACTGAACATCCTCTTCAGATCCACCTTCTCTTTGCAGTACGGGCACATCTGCTTCTTTCCGACGATACACCATCCCCTTATGCAAAACTCATGGAACCTGGATGTGGAGTTAAGGCTCGACACTGTATTGTAGAGCATCAGTTCAAATACTGGCTTAAATGATGCTTTGAAAACACTCACTTTTGGCAGCACTTGAAAAATGAAAATGTATTAATATAGTAGCCATTTTACATCAACCTGTTTGATCATTAATATGCAGATATATATATATATATATATATATATATATATATATATATATGTTTATTTATTATTATTTTTTCTGTAAAATGTAATTTTTTGTATAGTATTTTATTATATGTTATATTATTAGTAAGTTGTTTTCTGGAGCTATGCACAAAAGCATTTCACTAAACCTACTGAGCATGTTAAGCATGTGAAAAATAAACAGGATTTGAAATTCAACTTTCATGAAATGACTTAAATCCAACAATTGTGAATTTATGTCAATATTTGAGGGATATAAAAAATACTTAATACACTGGCCGATATCTGTTTTTAACAGTATTACAATGTTGGATTTGATAGGAACAGTAAATATCAGATAACAGCTCATTTTTAACAGTTAACTTACATAGGAAGTTCAATTATTAAGAATAACTTCAACAATCTACACAAAAATAACTGCGAAATGACCAACCTGCAGCCTACAATAATCTACTGAAATATTTTTTGCCTATAAGCCTTTAACTGGCAAATCAGCCAATTATATCAGCAGTTACTAGTAATTCTCTATGCTAATCTGTAAACGGTTGCGTGTTATTTACAGTGGACACGGCCAGCAGGAGACTACCATGGGGAAGTGATACAAATTTAGATGAACAGGCTGTCATAACATCAACAGTCTGACATAAAGGTCAAGTTAGATAACTCAGCCAATTCCCCTTTAAGCAGCTATTTAAGTACACAATATAGTTCCAACACAAACGAACAAAGATGACTACGCCTTTTATAGACGTGAAATACTCCATCGTTCAGCTCTACTTCTCTTTCGCTGATAAAAAAAAAGATAGCATCATAAAAATACGTCTACATCCCACAGGGAAGGATACACATGGTTGCAGGATAACCTGTACGTGTTCTCTATAATCCCCTCCTCACTAACATCGACAAGGATGGGCTGACCGCACACTGCACAGATATTGTCAGAGAGGTGCTTGGTTGGCATGCCAGATGCACTGTAATACTGAAACAACAAAAAAAGAGGTATCAATCTAAATTACATCTTATTTTACAGCAGTTCCCTCTAAAGAAACAGTGTCTGCAATCTGTCTACTTACCCCAACAGTTGAAGCCATGAAGTCTGCACACATCTCTGCAAAGTCCCTTCCCAGGACCCCGTAGTACAGACCGTAGAATAGTAGTGAAACGCCAAAGTCCATCGCATCCTCTGGTTTTATCCTGGACAGAGAAGGCACTGTATGAAGGGATCCTGCCTCAGGTGATGTCTGTTTTATATTTTCAGTGTATAGTAAAAAAATTACCTTTTTGGAAGAGAACATTAATTTGCTTTAAATTCTAGTCTGTTGGATTAAAGCTAAAATATTTGGTATCAATCAAAACACCCGTTTACATATTTGTCTGTGCATAGAAAAGCTAAAACAAAAAAAATCTGTTTTAATGATCAGCTGTTGCAGGAAATCGAGAAATCTAAATGCAAGGAAGTATTCAGGTTAGGTGGCATTTCCAGATAGGAAATGGGAAATTGTTGGACCATCGAATAGGAAGCGTTTCGCTACTTTCCTGTTCGTCCATTTTGGATTATGATCAGGAAAAGTCCTCATATTGAATTAACAACTGTGAAACATTGTGCATATGTAGCTCTTCATTTAGTTTGAAAACTGTTAATATAGAATCAGTTTTTAACAAATTAGAAAGTGCAGCTTCACTAAACTAATGTAACTAAAATAGATTTTGTTAGTTTCTTTGTCAAGAAATGAATGACCGCCCTGTAGCTACATGACCTGTAAACATAGCCCTGTGTTCATCCAGAGGCTTTAGTGAGAGGACTACCATATTAGGCTTTTTTTTTTAACACTTCCTGTGTCAGCAGAAAACGTAAAGCTCTTTCTAATTCCTCTGACCATTAGGAACAAAGAAAAGAGACATTTGTCATTTCCTTGTCTAAAGGGAAGTTTCTATGATATCTACGCATGTTTGTATGTCATTGAGAATGACAGCATGTTACAGTGACTATGTATTTTAAACTTATCGTACTTTACTTCTCATACAACCAGTTTACCTTTAAACACGTACACCTAAACTCAGCTTTTATGTAAACACCATGAAACAGGCAGTTAAAGAGTGTCATTTCTTCTTTTTAGTCAAATTCTATCATCCTGGTACGTGCTGGATCATAGCAGTGCTTTTGTGCTTGAAAAGACAATACTTTAAAATTCAAATGAAGAATGAAACGAGTAAAGCACCTATAAATTAGGGATTCAGATAAACGGTGGATGTTGCAGGAGCAGTGATCATCAAAAGGGATATTAAAGATAAGTAATACATGTGGAAGGAGACCAGGAAGAAACTGAACTTTATACATCTAAAACAGCAAGATGGAAAATATGACTACTCCTGTCAGCAGCAGCCTGCAGTTTTGAAGGGTTTTATTTCCAATGGTGTAAGTCAATATCCACAGAAATGTTTGGTTATGGTTCATTTAGCACCAGTGAAATAACATGGAACGAACAATACATACCTGAATATTAGGTTTATACCAAAAAGTGTAAACATGACGACACTATAGCCAACTATTCCCGTGGCATAGCTGATCTTGTAGAGGAGGAGGAACCACTTATACACCAACCTACAGTCACCAAAGAGAAGGAATATGTGAATAGTGTGTCGGAGTGTATCATGGACAGTTCAATCCACAGTCATGGAGAGGCAGACCTCTTCATTTACAGCTCTGGATGATGTGTAAACGACGGTTATACCTCGGCGTGGTGCAGGCTAGCGGCTTGCGAGTGGCACGGAAAGAGATGTACGCTGTGATGACAGAGAAGATAAACCACGTGGTCAGGAACCTCCACCAGTGCAGTTTGGTAGTAAAGTAGAGAGGAACTACCCACATCTGGAACAGAGTCACCAGCTACAAGACAACAGAGCACACACACGTTTAGTTAACAGCTGTTCACAAACACAACATTGGTGGGCTTCAGAGCGCCATCGTGTGGTCTGCGGCGGTACTGCCAAATGGTTTGATTAAATAAAAAAAATAAAATGTGGGGTAATTAACAAGGCTCAAACGCTTTAATAAACACAAAGCAGTATTTCAATGAACAGTTACATTTGAATATCCCCATGCCAATCAGACAATTAATTTTTGGAAGAAGATCCTCGGAAATGTTTAAACAATCACAAGTGGGCACTATTGACACCATTTCATATTTGGATGGATTGGGACAAGAAGGAAAATACCATATTCACCCTGAATTGAGGAAATGAGTATTGATATCCATTTATACGATTCACACCATGTGTTGACTCATGGACAGAAAAAAAACGTATCCCCCCTCAATTATGCATCTTCACATGATTTCCAAACTTCACATACTAATCTCAAACAAGTGGATTTATGTGTCTTACATTGTATGACTTTGGATGTCTCTGTTTCCATTGCACAAGGACTAGCTGTGCGACGACAAGTGTGACGATGAGGATCAGCACCATCTCTGCGTGCATGGCCTCATGACCTTTGTGTTTGGCATGCATTCTTGCATGCTCCACCCTGTGGAAACAGAAGAACATACTCAACTAATGTTACGTATCTAGGAGCAGTTTTTTTTCTTTTCTTACAACAATGCAGGATGGGCGTGCCCTTAGAGTGTACTGTACAGCGTTGCATTGGTAATCTGAACTGGTTGAAACATGTGAACTTTAATACTTGTCTAACAGTTCTCGATTGGGATATATATAGTTATTTTCTTTACCAAAAACCTTGTGTATTAGCAAATGAAAATGCCTGCAAATGTTACTCTGCAAAAACTGAATTTTGTTGTACAGATTAGTCGTCCTTCTATCCAAGTGCATCAAAATAATCATATTATAATATGTTACAAAAATCAATGCATTATCCATTAAAAGTGTGGCAAAGATACGAACCTCCACTTCTCTTCTGGTGAAAGCTTGGACACATCAAACTAAAGAAATGAAATGAGACAAAATAATGACCATTACAACACAGAAATAATAATATAATAACAACAAACCACTGTGTCGAGCATCACCTCTCGCCCAATGTTAAACCCCTATTTCTTACATTGCTTACCAATCAGACAACATATGAAATAACTATTTGAAGAAGCGATACAAGATGGGTGTGCGTCACACAACCCTCCCAAATATCTATATTTAACAGTTAAGTTATCAGAACTCGCCACGGGCATTTAGCAGGTCAGTCCCTCCCAAGTCCTTGGGCTTGTTTAGCTACTTTAACCTGAATGAAATGAACAGCTGCCAGTCCTAACCGATCCAACGTTCTCTAGTTATTAAAGCTGCCTATCTGCCAAAAACAGGCAGATGAATGCAGGCTGGCAGCGACTACACTAACAGGTATCCAGCTACGGGTTCACAACTATTTTTTATTCAAACCACACATCCTGCTGCTAAGTGCGAGGCACTTTCCTGCTTGAGGCATCATTTGCAGATATGCTGCACATTAGGTAACTACACCTACTCATGACCGACTGCAACAACTTTTAACTCGTTTTAGTTCCATTTGTGGAGTTTATTTTACACTGTGAGCTCCTGCACTGACTTCAGTTTAACATCCAGGTTTGATTTGACCAGAAGATTGAAACCCTACAGAGGGTGGTTTGGTGTCCTCCCCTGTCTTGACACTGATACACCTCTTGGCCCTTAGCACAGACACGGCACCACGTGACCCTTGACCCTGTCAGCCACATCAGCTATATTTGTGGAGTTCATTTCAGAGCGTAGCAGTGAATATACAGGTGTGAAAAAAGGTTGAAATAAATGCTAACTTTATTTTCAAACAAGAGCACCTGAGCTACTTTTACCAGATTAAAGCAACGAAGTTAAATTACAGGATTTGAACGTTAGCCGGCTAGCTAGCTTCGGATAGCTAATGCTCTCGGGGCGTTTCTCGCTTGCACTGCTGTTTTTGTCTAACAAAGCACATTCAGTTACGTACAATGGACAACACATTTATATCTAGACCCCATGCATCTGCTTGGTTACAGATCGCTGAATAGTAGCTAGCTGCTTACGTTACGCTAAACCCGGGAATAAACCCTGCAGCTAGGACTCCAGTATTAAGTCACTGCCGTCTCTTGAATCTGTCATAATGCCTCGCTGTAGCTTATTACTCTCACCTGGTGCGGTTCATCGTGATGCTGTAAGCCATGGTCGTGATGTTGTAACCCATGGTCGTGCTCTACACCATCAACCTCCACCTCAAACACCCCGGCCATCTTCGGAGTGCTGCTTTACCGTTCCGGGCCATTAGCATTAGCAACAAACCTAAGAGGGTCACATCCGGTCTTCTTTAGGTTTTCTTTCTTCAAAATAAAACTCGTGTAGTAATAGTAAAGCTGTGACTTTCTGTATTTGTTAGTCAATGTGTCCAGTAAAGCTATAACTTGCAAGTTGTAATTAGTGTTGGATAGTCATAAATAATCTGATTTTTACATTTTTACTGTAATATATAAAACTGTACATACTTTGTTAAACAAATTAATATAAATATCAGTACAACAAGTACTACTCATTGTCTTATTTACTGTGTTTATTGTTTCATGTCATTTTCATTTTATTTTTATATTTCTTAAATGGTGCACGAAGTGCTATTAAAATTGATTATTATAGCGGCAATGGCTGTAACACCAGGTGTACTGCTTTAATACCTTCATTGAATATTACACATGAAATAATGAGTCTTGCCATTTTGCTTATATTGCAGATTATTGATACCATCTAAAATGTATTAGTGTAGTAATCATGTAAGGAGGAAATACACATTATTCTGTGAGTCAGACCTCGTTTATAACTTAAGTGACACTCATATGTGGTTGTAGGAGATTTGTATATTGCAACGCACAGCACATATGAAGCAAACCGTATCCTGCTGCTGCAATAAGGGAGGATAATTACATGCTATCAAATCTGTTGTTTTGAAATATCTAGTATCCCGCCAGATTTACCCGGAAACTGCGACCGGAAAAAGTAAATATTCCTGATTGTGATGTGATTGGTTCAAAAGTCTGGGTCTCTTCTGATTGGCTGAGCCGCTGACACACCGTCGTGTAACTGGCTCGTGGGTCGTTGGCGCCCTCCGTTTAAGATTCAACTGTGTGATTCAGCTGTGCATTCAAGCTGCTACAACAACTCTATACCACAGCCGTTTTATTTGTTTGGAGGCTGAGAAGATAACATTAACAGCTGCTGTCTGAGGAAACCAGCTGCTTCGTTGCCAACATGCATGTCATTAAGCGAGGTATAGTAGCTTCACATTTTAGGTAGTGTAACTTTGTTGTGGATAGTCTCGAGTAAATGCATTGTTACGGTGCCGGGGATGTCGAGGTCCTGAAAAATCTTTTTTTAAGATGCAATACATGTTAATACTCCAAAGAAATACTACACGTACTACTGTCATCAGCTCAGTTTCTGTCATGTTAAAGAGTGTTTTTATGTTTCTTTGTGAGGTGTGTTTCCGTCCAGACACCAAACAAAGACTTGAGCTATGAGAGGACAAAAGCTGCCAGTTTATCTTTCTTACTTTACAGGTTGGCTGCCAGCCTTTATTTTCAATAACGTTTGGCATATACGTATATATATATTTTTTAAATAGAATCAATACCGTCACAGCCGAAACTTTAAATTGAATATCATTTTCATTGCTCTCTAGCCTTTGATGTTCACCCCCCCCCCCTTTTTTTATAGTAAAGGCATTGAAAACTTTCCTCTTTAATGAATGTGTAAGTAGAGTATTTTTATAATCTTGTTTGGCATGTCTGGTATTGGCGCGAAATAGCGACGTCTTGCTGTCAATAATAACTGGTTAGACAGGTGTTGAGCGCGCGCTTCATCTGAGATAATTGATCAGGAGAGGGGATCCATACAACAGCTAGGGTGCGGATATCTTTTGAGTTTGCCACAGTTATATATTCACCAACTATCTTAAGAAATTGACTGAATAAGTTTCAATAATAACAAATAATGTTTGTTTTTTTGTATTTCAGATGGACGCCAGGAGGGAGTTACTTTTGATAAAATCACATCTCGCATTCAGAAGCTTTGCTATGGACTCAACTCTGACTTTGTGGACCCCGTGAGTTCAAACCCCTATAAATATATACCATCAACGTTAAAAAAGAAAAGAAACATCAAGTAAAGTAGAGTCACTCAGTGATATTTTACCACATGCCCTTTTCTCTGTTTCTGCAGACCCAGATTACAATGAAGGTGATCCAGGGTCTGTACAGTGGAGTCACCACTGTGGAGCTGGACACTCTGGCAGCAGAGACCACTGCCACTCTCACCACCAAACACCCTGACTACGCACTCCTGGCTGCACGGATTGCAGTTTCCAATCTCCACAAAGAAACCAAGAAAGTATTCAGTGGTGAGTACAAGTTTGAAGTTACCATAGAAAAAACAATGCTCTGATGCAAGATGTGTGATTTTTGTGTATGTAATAAATGTGTTTATAAATAGGACTTCGCATTTAAAATAAAAAACAGCACCATTAATTTAGCCAATCTTACAGTAAATGATGATGCTGCACATTGTGGTATGGCGTTTCCCTCTTTACGAGAAACCCTGACACGATTGATTGTACATTGTTTAAGTGTTTAAATTATGAGTACTGATATTCTGGTATTGGGTACTCTTTTCTCTTTCCTCTTGTGTAGATGTGATGGAGGACCTCTACAACTATGTGAACCCCTTAAATAAACGCCACTCGCCTATGATCTCCAAGGAGATGCGTGACGTCGTACTGGAAAACAAGGGTGTAAGTCACACTTGCTGTGGCATTTTGTTCATGTTTTTTTATTTATTTTAAGTCTTTGTAACTACGTTAAGCATTTTTTACATAATATATCCTCCTATCTTTTGCAGCGCCTCAACTCGGCCATCATTTACGACAGAGACTTCTCCTACAACTTCTTTGGCTTTAAGGTAATTTACTTCATTTTACATTCCACATCTCGAGCAGATTCTTGAATCATAAATCTAATTCAGCCCTTTTGCTCTAATAGACTCTTGAGCGGTCGTATTTGTTGAAGATTAACGGCAAAGGTGAGAGTTGATTTCCCTGTAGCTTCTTGAGAAACGTGTTTATGTGCGCAGAGACTCACTCTCAAGAAATGGTGTTTTATTTTGGATATTTGAAATTGTTTATTTGCTAAATCTCAGTTTTTTTCTGTAGTTGCTGAGAGGCCCCAGCACATGCTAATGAGAGTGGCTGTTGGGATTCATCAAGGAGACATTGATGCAGCCATTGAAACCTACAACCTGCTGTCAGAGAAGTGGTTCACCCACGCCTCCCCTACTCTGTTCAATGCTGGCACCAATAAGCCACAGCTGTCAAGGTAACGTAAGCCAAGTCGACCAAATCTCTGATGAGTTATTTTTTTCCCCTCCCTTATCTAATGTGTTTGTTTTCTTTCTGCAGTTGTTTCTTGCTAACCATGAAAGAGGACAGCATCGACGGTATTTACGACACGCTGAAGCAGTGTGCCCTCATCTCCAAGACAGCTGGAGGTATTGGATTGGCCGTTAGCTGTATCAGAGCAACGGGCAGCTATATTGCTGGGGTGAGTTAAATGCACATCACAGGATTCAAATCAAACAGATATAGAGGAGCTTTGTTTTTTTGTTGTTGTTTTTGTATTACCTACAGTGATTCTGTTTTTTTAGACTAATGGCAATTCCAACGGGCTGGTTCCTATGCTTCGAGTCTACAATAACACAGCACGTTATGTTGACCAGGGTGGCAACAAGGTAGAGATTTAGCAGCACACACTGTAATGGAGCTTGGCGTTGTTGCTCTGGAGACACCTCTGGTAGCAGGTTTCATCACTTTGCTCTCTGTGTTTGCTTGTTCAGAGACCCGGGGCCTTTGCTGTGTACCTGGAGCCGTGGCACTTTGATGTGTTCCACTTCTTGGAGTTGAAGAAGAACACCGGTAAAGAGGAGCAGAGAGCCAGAGACCTGTTCTTCGCCATGTGGATCCCTGACCTGTTTATGAAACGAGTGGAGAGCAATCAGGTGAATAGCTGAGGGAAAAACCTCCCTGACTCACATCTCACATCGGTTACAGTTTGAATGAAGCTATATGTTCTGTAATACAGTGTATGTTTTCTGGTGGCTGTGATAGTTTGAAGCTCCTTGAACATTACAGGAGGGGAAGTCTAATTGTCCCTCTACGGCTCTTGTAGGACTGGTCTCTAATGTGTCCCAGTGATTGTCCTGGGTTAGAGGAATGCTGGGGAGAGGAGTTCGAGCAGCTTTACACTCGGTAAGACCGGCACACCAAACTCTGTTTTTAACAAACGGCTCACATCTTAGGGCTGACTAACCTGTCCCATGTGTCCGGTTTGTCCTCAGGTATGAGAAGGAGGGCAGGGCTAAGCGCGTGGTGAAGGCTCAGCAGGTGTGGCACGCCATCATTGAGTCTCAGACAGAAACCGGTACGCCATACATGCTCTACAAGGACGCCTGCAACAGGAAGAGCAACCAGCAGAATCTGGGCACCATAAAATCCAGCAATCTGTGCACAGAGATCGTAGAGTACACAAGCAAAGATGAGGTGAGCAGCGGGAGACCTTGTTTCTGCAATATTCACATTAGCCATTACGTTACTTTCTAAATGCTCAATTGTTTTGTTCTTCCTTCAACTCAGGTTGCAGTGTGTAATCTGGCATCTATTGCCCTCAACATGTATGTCACCCCAGAAAGGACCTTTGACTTCAAAAAGCTTGTATCTGTCACCAAAGTCATTGTCAAGAACCTGAATAAGATTATTGACATCAACTATTACCCCGTGATTGAGGTATGCTCTCTTGTCAAGTGTTGCTTCTCTACAACCGGGTCTCATGTGCTCTGTTAACAAATAAGTTCCTCTGTCCTGCTTTACAGGCTGAGAGGTCTAACAAGCGCCACAGGCCGATTGGAATCGGTGTGCAGGGTCTGGCTGATGCCTTCATCCTCATGCGTTATCCCTTTGAAAGCTCAGAGGCCCAGTTGCTCAACATTCAGATCTTTGAGACCATTTACTACGCTGCCCTGGAGGCCAGCTGTGAGCTGGCAGCGGAGCTCGGCCCTTACGAAACCTACGCTGGCTCTCCTGTCAGCAAGGGAGTGAGTAGTTCTCACAATGTCTTCAATCCATCCTGGGATACGTTTCGTAGTTTGTGCTCAGTTTCTCACTAATTTTGTTTTTCCAGATCCTTCAGTATGACATGTGGGATAAAACCCCAACAGATCTCTGTGACTGGGAAACACTGAAGGCGAAAATTGCAAAGTAGGTCCTCCTGAATGTCTTCCTTGTTGGTAGATCTCCTGTACTGTATTTGGAGATTGCGGCTCATCCCTGCTTCCCCCTGTGTGTCCTAAGGCATGGTGTGAGGAACAGTCTGCTCTTGGCCCCAATGCCCACAGCCTCCACCGCCCAGATCCTAGGAAACAACGAGTCCATTGAGCCCTACACCAGCAACATCTACACCCGCAGGGTGCTCTCGGGAGAGTTTCAGGTCAGCACTTAATGCATTCTCTTCTTTACGTCTCAGAAGTTGTGTCCATATAGGGAAATGTTGCTGAGTGTCTTTTCTGCGTCTTTGATAGATTGTGAATCCTCACCTGCTGAAGGACCTCACAGAAAGAGGACTGTGGAGTGATGAAATGAAGAACCAGCTGATTGCTCAGAACGGGTCTATCCAGGTAAAGGATCACACTTAAAGAAACTGTGTAAGATTTAGTGGCATCTAGTAGTGAGTTCTAGATTGCAACCAACCAACCTCAGCTCACTCCCTTTCCAAGTGTGTTGGAGAACTATGGTGGTCTTCAGGTACAGAAAGGTATCTTAAGGATTCTATACTAGGCTACTAGGGTTCACTTTCATTTACATGTTCGTGCTTGTTGCACAAATGTATTGATAAATGATCAGCTTTTTACTCGCAAATATTTTATTACACTTGCAGTAACGAAGCGTAGTTGCTGTCAATTCGAGTATCCTTTAATAATTTAGCACCAGGGCCCGTTGAAGACAGAGTTTCAGCACACATCCGTACCTTCAGATAACGTAAAAACACAGAGGCTAGAGCTAGAATTAAGTTTGTCTGTTCTGTGCTGCTGTAAAAACATAGCGGGGCAGAAGATGGTAGAGTTCCTATGTAGATCTAAGCTAACAAAACAGAATTCTTAGTTTCAGGTGATTATACACTGATTAAAACATAGTTATGAGACCATAAACTCATGTTTTAAATATTTACTGAGGTAATAAATCAAGTAAGAAGTAGTGTAATTTTCTCATAGACTTCTATACAATCTGACTTATTTTTGCAACCACAGGGGTTGCCCCCTGATGGCCATTATAGAGAATGCCGGTTTAAGTCACTTCCACTTTGGCTTCACTTTTCAGAACCAGAGGTTGCAGCCTGCTGATTAAATTATTCCGTGACATCGCTCTAAATGTCACAAAAATGTTTTGGTGATCTGCAGCGTCTGACTTGTCCACACTCCACAGGATATTGAAGAGATCCCTGATGATCTGAAGCAGCTGTATAAAACTGTGTGGGAAATCTCCCAGAAGACTGTCCTCAAGATGGCAGCAGATCGTGGGGCCTACATTGACCAGAGCCAGTCCCTAAACATCCATATTGCCGAGCCAAACTATGGCAAACTGACCAGCATGCACTTCTATGGTTGGAAGTTGGTAAGTTAGGACTGAGGGACTACAGGCTTGATAGATGCTGTACTAAAGTGACAAGAAACAACGTCCTAATGCCGGTCTTCTTTTCTCTGCAGGGCCTGAAAACCGGCATGTACTACCTGCGGACGAAGCCTGCTGCCAACCCCATCCAGTTCACCCTCAACAAGGAGAAATTAAAGGACGCCCAGTCAACCAAGACCGATGAGGAGACCAAAGAGAGTAACATTGCTGCCATGGTGTGTTCCTTAGCGAACAAAGATGATTGCCTGATGTGTGGTTCCTAAGTGAAGTGTGGTTCCCTCAGATAAACTCACTTCCCCTTAATCACCAGCTTCCCCATTAACGATATATTTTAGGAAACACCATGTTCTTTTTATTTGTACATGATGTAACCACGGTTTTACATGACACGGTCTTCATATCACAAATATTTGCTGTCTTTATTTAATATTTTCACGGGTTTCATTATGAATTGTGTTGTATGCATTTTTGTATAGAATTAATAGGTGACAAAGAATTAATATTTTCCCATAGTGTTTTTTCAATACATTTTTATATGTGCGTCCTATTAATGAATTTCATGTTTGTATTTTAGATGTGTGGGAAATTAAAATTGTACAATGGTCATAATTGAAGTCTCATTATTTATTATTACACTTGTTGAGAATATGTGAAGCTCTCATTACACCTCAGAACCTGAGCATATACTATTATACATATTAATCCTGCATTTATTGAGACAAGAACGGTAATTCAGTATTACATTTACAAAGGTTAACTATCTGCATTCAGAGAGAAAATAGCTAAGTGGCAAGTAGTCAGCCTGCTGTTCTTTATACGTCTTGTTTATTAGGAAGTGAGAGGCAGAGGGACAGACTTTTTTGTCACCAGGGACGCTCCAACAGCATGGCGATTATGATTAGTTAAGCGAGGCATCATGCCTGTGCATGTTAGTCATATTTTCAAAGATCTTGAAGGCTTTTCCATCAAATGACAAAGTGTGTTTTAATTATCTGTGGTGAAGTAGGCAGATCAGGACTCAGGCTCACAACACCAAAAAAAGAAAATGGTGATGGCATCAATCACGCAATAGTGCAACAAAGGGTTACACGCCAAGATGTTTTCTCCATAAGAAGACTCTTGATGGGCTGTGTCTTGGGACGGGTCGATGCTGCAGGTGAAGAATTAATGAACTACTGTGCTCATGCATGCGACCTCATGGGAGCAGTATGTGTAAAGCAAGCTGACACCTGATCTGTCACACTGTAGCAGGGTGTTGCTCTGCCGCCTACTGAAAAGAAACTAAAGCAGCACTACTTTATAACCTCAGTCTTAACCTGCAGTTAATGTTCCCCCCACACCATGTTCATAAAATACAGAGACACGGAAATAAATGGGATTTCAAGTGTTTTAATTGTGTTACAAAGTAAGCTAATTGAACACAAGGCTACTTTCTTTTGATATTTGAATGTTAAGAGAAACCAAAAATGACCAACAGAGGCTGTTTCCTAAACAGTGCAATTTGAAAAATGCATTCGAGTATGCCCGAAGCCCAACAGGAAGTAAGCCATTTTTAAATGAATGTGCCATTTTAGCCCATTTAGCCGTTTACAGGCACTGTATTTAAATTTCAAATGTTACCATGTGATGAGAAGATTGTAACAACATGATCTCTGTCTCAGCAAATAAATGAGAACATTCATTCTGAAAATAAGAACATCTATTTTGTAGCCTAACAGATCTTTGAATGAATGATTCAATTTAAGGAATTTTTCTATATTTTGGAAAATATCCTTTTTCACGTTCTGGCGTGAAAAAGGATATTCTCAAGTCTGTTCAGTAAATATGAAGCTACAGCTAGCAGCTGATTAGTTTAGCTTAGCACAACAGGGATCAGGGAAAAAGCTAAACTGTCTTTGTCCAACAAAATCCACCTACCAACACCTCTAAAGTATGTCTTGTTTGTTTAATAAGTACAAAAACCAAAGTATAAAATATAAAATCTGGTGTTTTACAGACAGTTATATGCAAGACTATATTTCCAAAAATGTGGAACTTTTACCTCTCATCAGATATTGAATAATGTTACCAAAGAGCCAAACGCTGAAAAAGTCAGTCATCACTACATCACTACGGTTACGGTCTCACTAACATCCCGTCCCCTTCCTGGGAACCAAAGCCTGTGTCCTGGGAGCTGCTGCTGCCTGTTGGCGAGGGAATGGTTTTCTTGACTCCAGGTTTTGCATTGCTCTCCCTGGAACCAGACTTCTCTGCTACATCATGCTCAAACGTTCTACCCTTCATCCATTTTGCCTCCACTTTTTGTTCTTGCAGCTCAGTGTCTCTGAACTTGTTTACTACTCTCTTTGCGACCGTCTTTTCATCGTTGACTTTGATGCTCTCAGTTTGTTGGGAGGTCGTCTCTGTGTGTTTTTCACACACCTTCACCACTGTGAGCATCTCTCCCTCTCTTCTTTTTTCTGCCTCATCCTGTGGGGCCTCCGCTTTTTGCTTTTCTTCTACATGATCAAAACGTCTCCCTGCCAGCACTTCCTCTTTCACTTCATTTTTGTCTGCCTCTACCTGCTCTTTTTTCTCCGTTTCCTTCTTATCTCCTAGCTCTATTGTAATTCTGCCTTCCTCCATTTTCAGCACATCACAATCTGTTACCTGCTTTGATCCCTCTGCTCTACATTCGCTCACCTGACTCTGTTGTGCGTCTGACTCTTGTTTTTCATCTGAGTCAAGCTTTTCTTTATCAACACCTTCTTCTCCATGGTGCACTGTCACTTTAAGTGATGCATTTTTCTCATCTTGTCTGCTGTTAAAACCTCTGAAATTGTTCTTGGCACCAATGATATATTTCCCCAGAAAGGAGGAGCCATCTTTGGTCAATGCGTCGCTTGCAGTGTGTCCATCGTCCATCACAACCTGGTGGACCACTTTCATATCACTGTGCATCCTGGTGACCGTTTTGGTCAGCAAAGTGATCCGATTCCCGATATCTGAGGGAAAAGAATACTCCGATCACAATACAGCATGCAGGCTCTAATGAGGAATAATGCATAAACAATTCATGTTTGAATATTAAACATGTTGTGGTGCCATAGCTTACAGACCATATCGCAGTCCTAATATATTATTCCAGACCACTGGTAAGCATAACATTTGTATAATTCATAATGTTAGACTTTTTAATCTGATAGCCAGTAATATTGAAAATGAAGGACAGCAGAGCTGTTTTTGAAATGCTTCCATTTGGCAGATTAATTCACGATCATAAGATCTCAGTCCATTGTTATACAGATGACACACAACTCCAAGTGTCTATAAAACCAGGAATCCAGCTTAACTTTTGATTATTATGTCAAGCAGGTAGTTCAGTCCTATTTTTAAGAACTTTGAATGGTTTTCAAAAAATTAGATAATTTCTATTATGAAATGAAGTGAAATTTGAAATGAAATGAATGAAATTTTATTTATTGTCATAAACATTTTTTACACATATACGAATTTTAGCCGCAGTGGGCTGCTGAGCAGGGAGCAATTAGGGGTTCAGTGTCTTGCTCAGGGACACTTTGAACCATCGACATTGCAGTTACCAGACGACCCTCTTAACCCAGTGTGCCACAGTCGCCCCCATTATTATCCAGCCCAGTCATTACAAAGTAAAAGTCTATTTTCTCTAAGAATTGACTATTGCAATTCACTTTTGCCTGCATAAACAATAAAGCACATTCACACCTTTAAGTTATACAAAATGCTACAGCCAGACTGTTCCAGTTAACTTAAGAATTGATTTTAAGGTTTTATTAAGGTAATTAAGGTAGTATTAGGAGATTGTACTTTGCTCTCAGGGCCCCAAAACTCTGGAACAGAAATTAAGTTTCAAATTAAGAGAAAAAGGGGGGTGACATGCAACAAGCCAGGTTTGTCAGCAAACAAGACTTTCGCTGCATTACTGACTGACTGTTAAGCCCCAACAGGTTTATGTCAAAGTTATGGTTACCCTTTCTCTTGGTCTCCTCGAACTCCCTGCGTGCCGATTCAATGTAACGTTGCACCAGAGCTCTGATCACCTGCTGGCGGTAAGGCAACTGGCTGTCTTCAGACCCCTTAACATTGGTCTTAAAACACATAACATCACACATTTCAGTACACAGTGTGTAGAACATTTTTTTTTTTCACTCCAGTCACACTAACTCCTGCATGTGATCATTAACCACACACTTACCATTGATGCTATAGCGGGATATTTGGTCTCAGAATTACAAGTGCAGCAGCAGCAGATTTGTCGAAAGATACCTCTGGAACACAATTATGTTAAATTAATAAATAAAGATATGGATACACAATGTGGTGTCTTTACAAGTTAAAGCTTTTTTTTTTAGAGCTCACCTTAAGATGTAAAAAACAGCTTTGGGTGAGGGGATGATGTTGAAGGGCACAGGAATAGTGAGGCCCTCTCTGAAGTAACTGAGGTACAGCTTCGATCTGGCAAATTTCCACTCAACATCTGCATCGTCCTGAAATACATATGTGGAGATGTCAGGTCCAGTCTTTGGTTTCAGCTTTCTTTTAATTTTTTTGCAGTAGTGACATAAAAATATCTCTTTACCTCAATTTTCTGAAAGGAGTTGGTGATCATGGCAATAAGCATGTTGAGCAGGACGATGACGATGACGAGCGTGAAGATGCCGTACAGAACCCTTCCGACAAACTCTGCCAACACAAACTGTGGCATGTCCACGTAGTCCTGGTTGGCCACGCCAAACATGGTCCAGAATAAGAAGTGGAATGTCTCATTAAACCTGCAGCAGAGCACGATGAGACTCTATTCATACCTTTTGTTTTTCTCTAACAACAGTGATGTATACTGTATATTGTCATTTTCAGCAGATTCCATATTCTTACCTGCCAAGATGTGGAGAGATGACATAAGGAACATAGACATTGTTGATGCCACAGAGGAAGGCTGTTCCAATGATCATCAAAATAAACATAAATCTAAAAAAGAAAAAGAAAATCATTATAATTTGCTCCATCATGTGCTCTGAATTGTCTTCCAGGGATTGATAATATAGGAGGCCAGATGAAAAGTGCTCTTACCTCATCATGTCATCAATCATTTTTGCTATGGAGATCTGCAGAGTTCCCAGAGACTCATGTGCTGGCAGGATGTATGCCAGCCGTGTGAAGCTCAACATACTGGTCACCGCAAACAGCACCTCTGCAATCAGCTGGGGGTCCTCCTGATGCCAGTCCTCGCGCTCTGCGGGACAATTTATTACACACCCAAACAGGCCTGTTCAGCATTGCGTACTCTTGAGACCACAGACAACTACTTTGTTTGAATGATCTGATCATTTTCTCACCAGTCTGAGTGAAGTAGACGCACTCCTCTTTGCCGTCATAATCATGGCAGAGGAAGTGACCTTTGAGCATTATAAGCACACGTAACGCAAAGGACGCCAGGTACATGCTGAGCACCATCACATCCAGGCAGTTCCACCAGTCCCGGAAGTAACTCCGCAGTCCCTCAATCCACACTTCCTTACACTCGTACCAGAAGAATCCTACATGAGACAGCAGGGTATGAACCTTGAGTTTTCTATTTGAACGTTATGGAGGGGAGTCAGAAAGGAGAGGGGGAACCCACCGACCACCCACACCATGTGGAAGGAGCTGTGCAGAATGTTCTGCTGCCGGGATGCAAATTTGCCTCGATACATCTCCATTGTTATTGATTCTCCAAGTAACGTGATGAGAAACCACATATAGGAGGCAGAGTGGAGGAGAAACTTGATCACAGGTGTCTTTAATATCTTCCCTACCTGGGGAAAACACAAAAGACGAGGACCTGTCAGGGCCAAGACACAAAGTGTGTTCATCCTATTTTCTTAATTGATTGTCTCTCATGGCATGTCTGTGACACTTTCTTTCAGAACACGCATAAGAAACCCCTCTCTACGTTTAGAACATTTCTGTTTGGTGTGACCTTTGACTTTGGTGCGATCCAGTAGACGAGGCAGAGGAAGGGCATGGTGAGAAAGATCCCCACAGAGACAAACAGCTTCCAGGCCGTCCTGCTGCCTCTCCAGCCTGCCAGGTTCCCACACCAGATGGATGACAGCACCTGCTGGCAGATTGGGTGGGCCACAAACTGCACAAAAACACACACAGAGGGTGAGACACATTATACATCAAGTTATTCTACACTTCTGTCTTCTTTTGATTGGCAGTAGTTCCTGCATCCAGCTACCTCCTTCTGGTTGTAGTTGACAGCAAGTCGCAGACGGGACAGGTTGGGGATTCCCTCCTCAAAGGCCTGCTCCTCTAAGGAGTCCTGGCTCTCGTCCCCACAGCTGTTTAGGATGGTGGTCACCTCGCTCTGGTTGCGACACATGCCCAGCAACTCAACGGCAAATTCCTGACAAAGCTCCTCCAGGCCCAGATACTGAGGCTGCAGGAAGAGAGGCACCATAGCAGAGTGAACGAGGAACAACGCGGAACGTGAACAGTAAGTGGGCACATGTACGAATCTCACCAGACCTTGAACTCCGGCTCTTTCTGCGAGAGCTTGCGGAGCTCCCTGCTGAGGCTGAAAGCTCTGAGCATGGCATCATCAGAGGTGATGGACAGGTAGGCACGGCTGGCGATGCCACGGTAGGTGTTGATACGAGACAAGGAGAACTTCAGGAGGTCGTACTGCCGGCCGTTACGACACTCCAGACAGGCACAGGATATCTTATGTGGCCACGGGATGATGTGACCTTTTTGGGTGAGCATGGTCACGATGTCATACAGGTCTTTCTGGCAGGCTAACGTCAGAGGAGTCACACCAGGGGCAAACTGGGAGTTGTCAATAGAGTGGTCAAAGATGGCCTGAGAGAAGGAGCGCACGTCCATCTTGTTGCCTTTCTCCTGGTCCAGGCGGTCCAGCAGGCGCTTCACCACTCTGGGCTGGTTGGTGTCTACAGCGACTAGCAGGGCCTCGTGAATCTGCCGGAAGTCAAACTTGACCCCCTGCAGGAGGGCGTCCATGCAGCTCTCATTGCCCAGGCGGATGGAGAGGTTGAGGGCCTCCCTCCACTGGCGATCCTCAGACTCATCCAGCTGGCGGATGATGCCGTCGCCGGTCTTCAGCAATCCACACAGCAGTTCCATTTTGCCCTCCTGAATGGCACTGATGAGCTCCGGAGGGAACCGCATCTTCCTGTTCATGATCTCACGCCATTGTTCAGGCTGCGGGACGGGGCAGGACAGTCAACAGCGGTATTAAATGTCCATTCACACACTTTTTTTTAATGTAATTAATGTCAGATAACAGGGAGAAAAGGTTAACTACCAATTAGATTTCATAGGAGAAAATTAAAGCCTGGACAAAATAATGTGGTTTTGTAAGAAAATTGAAGGACGTTCAAAAAATATAAAGCGTGGCACATTATACAAATGAGTGCATGACTGGACGCCTTTTTTTACATCAAGTAAAACATCTTTCATTAATAAAATATACAGCTGTGTGATGAAATGAATCTGTTAAGATGATGCCTGGAGCACATCAGCTTCAGATTTAACCTCTTTACAATTTTTTTTTATAAAACTTGAATCTACGGTATGAGAAATTCTACAAACCCTGTCTGAATAAGACTTTGCTTACCGTGAGGTTTTCCATTCCTGATAAGCAGCAGTGATCCTAAAGCAAAAGCACAATCACATTCTCTGGAGACATAAATAATATTTTTTGGCAGCTATTTTGAGCTTCAGAGATGAAGATGAAATCAGTAGATTGCACTAGCAGCTCCAATAAGAGAGAGAGAGAGAGAGAGAGAGAGAGAGAGAGAGAGAGAGAGAGAGAGAGAGAGAGAGAGAGAGAGAGAGAGAGAGAGAGAGAGAGAGAGAGAGAGAGAGAGAACTGAGGACTTTGGTGTCCCGCAATCATGTGCTACCGGCTGACTGCATGGAATGAGCACCCACAAACTCAATAACACACTTACTTCCAATCCCCCATTGGGCCAGGCCAATTAAAAATGTAGCCAGTTCAAAGTGTTTCATGCTTGGCTGCGCCCACACCAAACTGTTTCTGCGTTCAAATAGGAATTAACTCTCGTCTCTCCATTGGAAACAGTGCCATCGTACAATTAAGCTAGCCGTTACTGAACAGGTAGCAGCTGTCATCGTTTTCCCCCAGAGAAGCTGGAGGGAGTTCATAGCCGAGGGAAAAACAAGGAGCTGCAAGTAAAAGATGAACTGATTATTTTCACTACTCTCTCTTCATGCGGTTCTCTTTAAGGAAGTCCACTATTAAAATATTATTATTGAAACATCTGCAAGGTTTGCTTTCACCATGTTTGGAACATTTCAATCTCTCACTATTCTCTCTGCTCTCATTATTTTTCTTTTTTATGTTTTTGAGAAGCTTCTATGTTTATTGGCTCTTTGTCAGTAGATGTTAGATTAACTGTACTGTGTGCAGTGGTGGAATGGAACAAACTACAAATTGAATATTTTCTTCTTATGGAACTTTATACTTCTAATACAGTACAAGTCAGAGGGAAAATATTGTACTTTTTAATCCTCTAGAATTATTTGACCGCTTTTGTTACAAGTTACTTTACAATTTTGGATTTTTGCGCACACGCAACATATTAAAATATACAAGCTGAAACGATTGGCTGAGGAATCGATAATTAACTGGCAACTACTTTGGAAAAATGTTTCATGGTTCCAGCTTCTCAAATGTGAAGATTTGATGCTCCTCCTTTCAATTATTTGAAATAATTTGTACGACTCATTGGACACAACAGGCGTTGTGAAGGTGTCACTCTGGGTTGTGAAGGCATTTCTCACCATTTTCTGGATGTGGCCAAATACATTTTCCATGACGCAATCTTGGAACAAATGTACATTTTTAGTCAACCACAGCCAAAGATGACCAAGTAACTCAAGAGTGAATCCAACAGTGACGTGTTGATCAGTCCTTGTAATGATCTGTAATCGTGTGTGGGAGTAACGCCTGACTGGCTGCTGACTCTTGTGAGCATAACTTTGCACAGCAGAGGGAGGAAAAGGACCATTGTAGGTATAAAGCTCTTGGCTGGGACTGCAATTCTTATTGAGGTATAGGAAGTGATACAGAAAGTGGTAAAGCAAGACCGATATCTGTTATTGGATCATAATCACAGCCGAAATATTGATAAAAGTTGTTCTGGTTGGTGGTTGGTGTCTGAACTGACATTGATCTTACTTGTCATTTATATATCATGAATCAACTTGAAGGTGAAGAGTATTTAAAATAAGTTAAGGTTCTTAAGATCATCTTAACCTTTAGATGGGAAACAGGGCGCTGACACTAGCTTGACCACAAGAAATGACAAATGTGGCTCGTGACCCTTGAGAAAAAGAGAACTCAACTTGGTCATGTTTCTGTTTCATAACCAACACTCAAATTTTTCTCCAAAAAAAACTGACAGCATAACATAGTCTATAAAGCTGGAATAAAACATAACAGCCCTCTCTAAAAGCAAAACAAAAACCAGCATAACGCAACATGATGAAAACACTTCAGTCACTGGATACTGGCATCAATCACTGTTGGCTTCAAAAGCAACAGAGTCAACTGAATAATGTAGGAGATAATATAACATGTAGTTACGTCTATGCAAAGGAATACAAAAACAAAATCAGTTTTTTCAAAAGAAATATTTACTACATTTTCAAGGAACTACTTCAATAAAGTACAATATAAACACATTTTAATTTAAAAAACTCTGCTAATTGACATTTCTAGCAATATATTTGACCGTGGTATACTTTTCTAGAGTAAAGTTCACATATTAATGCTCTGTGTGGTGCGCGTTCATCGCTGTAATCTAAACCTCCCAGCTCCAAACATTAACCAACTTATCCGTACAAAAATGTGAGAACATTTAAAACAGTCTTCTAATTGAAACACGTTAGGAAGTGTTTGCATTTGATAAACATTTTCAACTCTCAAAAGTATAACAAAAGTTACTATAAAACTATACACAAAGAGAAACATTACCCGTCAACCAAATCCTATGAAACTACATGAATTTTGGTTGAGTGCAAACTATATGCTATATAATTTTCCTTGCTATTTCTTTTTGCTTTATAACTCTCACTTCATGGCAAAAACTAAACTTTTCCAAGACTCTCCAAGCAAGTTCCCGAGTAAAATATCACTTTAACCAAGAATTTAACAAGGAAAGCAGCAATGGATCTCTACGGCCTTGACAATTGAGAACATCCGTGAGAGCAAAAAAAAAAAAAGATTTCTTTAGAGAAACTCATGTTTCACTTTGTGTGTGAACAAAAGCGTTGTGTTCACGTTGTGATAAACAGTGCAGGTCAGTTCAGTAGGTTTTAGAGTTACTCCTTCTTTGATTCCGCATCCTCCTTCATCTTCTGCTCCTGCATGCGACTCCGAGTGGAGCCTTCATGAAACAAATCATCGTTATGTTAGAGCAACATACATCCACAAGCCAAATGATGAACAGTAAGGAAACATGAAGAAGAAGAAGAAGAATTGGGAATATGGAAAGATAAAAGCGGAACTTAGTAAGTTTTTCACTTACTCATCTCTGCAAGCTTCTGTATCAGTGTAGAGTCTCCTCCAGATTTGCTGTAAATTAAAAAAATATATGAGCATAATTGATAAATAAGTATACATGTGTAATAAATCAGGGCGCTGGTACGCTACGGCAAATATAACACTGTATTTATGACCAACCTGCCGTCGGCTTCATCTTGCCCGTCCACATCGAACCGTAACCTCTTCAGAGGCTTCGGAGCCGAGCCGAGATCCAGAGTCCTCTTGAAGGAGCGCTCGCCGCTGTTGACCATCTGGTTGATCTTCTGGAACCGATTGGACAGCTGCAGATGAAAACAAAACGGAAATGACAGTGTGAGTGAAGGGAAAGAGTCATTGTAATTGTAGAGTATCCTTTAATATGCAACAAAGCAAACAAAAGAGGCTCGTACCCCGAAAGATTCACCAATCGATACCAGCATTCTGTAAAGGCAAAGAACACCAATGAGGAAAAAATTAGGAAATATGCTCCCCCCCTGAAAAACAATGTAAAGGATCATGCTACGAATCATGCTCATGAAGTTATCCCAGAACTCACCTGGAGCGAGGAGTCATGATACCCGGGGACATGCGTGAGCTTTTCAGAGGGGAGATGTACACGTTGTTGCTCCCAGGCACGCGTAGAGGTGAATTGGGGAACTTGTAGGGGCTTCGTGGGATTTGTGGGATTGGAGAGAGGGTGGGTGGCTACCAAAAACAGCAACAATGAGAGGGTTTAGTCACGTGTGCATTTATCTGATTGCGGATATATCAAAACGATGTCTCACCCTGGTAGACGCATACTGCAGGATGTTGGTTTTCAGCTTCTGCATGAACACTTGGTTGTAGAAGACGATGATGGAGTCATAGTGGCCCTCAGTGATCAACACATGCTTAAAGGTCTGCGACGCAAAGTGCGATACAAAAAACACCTTCAAAATAATAGCAAAAAACAGCCTGAAGGATGATAATAAGAGTTGTAAGTCTTGAAAGGTGTCACCTCCTGGTTGGTGTTGGGCATGTTCTTGTACGCTGTGACAATGGTCTTGAAGCGCAGATCAACACTCTTCACTTTGCAGATGGCATACATGGCCGACATCATCAACTAACAATGAGAAGCAGTTTGAGATTAAAAAACAAAAAAAACACCAGGAA
Source organism: Cebidichthys violaceus (assembly GCF_023349555.1). Classification (NCBI taxonomy): domain Eukaryota; kingdom Metazoa; phylum Chordata; class Actinopteri; order Perciformes; family Stichaeidae; genus Cebidichthys; species Cebidichthys violaceus. The sequence continues at coordinate 10,698,942 of NW_027176373.1, forward strand.
AGAGATGCCGAGAGACAAATGGAGTGAAGACGAAGATCAAGGCAATAAGAGTGAATGACTGAGTGAGTGACAGAGAGCGGTGTATTGTTACCTGGTCAAGGTGACGGTCTCTCATCAGCTCGTGCTCATGCTGCAGCGTGTGCTGGAACAGGGTCCATATGATGGGCTCCAGTTCAGGGTGGGAGGACAGCAGGTAGGAGCAGAGGATCTGCAGCCTGGTGTAGGCCAGCC